>NC_092357.1:56234056-56590524 GCF_963676685.1 Mytilus edulis | reverse complement strand
GCACTGTGAACCGGTAATGTATGCGCCTTGTCTTTACCAGCGTCCTTTGATGTCGAATTCTGTCTTGATCGACATGACTTAAAATACCAGCATGAATATATATACAAGATTTTGCTTAAGGGTAACAACAATGTAGTCAAATTACTTTCGTTACTTCTTTTGTTTATCCATATTGCCTATTGTAGAAGACCGTACGGTGACCTATAGATCTTAATTTATGTGTCATTTGAACTCTTGTTACGAGAATTCTCATTGACAATAATACTACATCTTAGCATGTTGTCTTCTTCTCCACCATGGCTTGCCAAAACACATGTAAAACAGTCTGATTGTCGAAAAAAATCGTCTTGTTTGCAGGCTGATAAACAAAAGATTTCATGATTCAATGTCAATATCTCTTCAACTTTAACACCAGCCTTTTTAAATTTTTATTATTATTTCTGTTACTTTTACTCGCACATTGTTGTCAACATAATGGAATTCTATGTGACTGCCAAATGAGAAGTTCAGAAAATATTTTATACACAATGAAATACTTAATCTAGTATAGAAATATGACAGTCATTTTCGCGTTCGTTTGATGTGTTTGAGTTTTTGATTTTGTCATTTGTTTACGTTTTGAATTATTCCTGGAGTTGGAATAAAATTGATTTAATTATTCTTTCTGGTTACACAATGAATACATGTAGCTATACTTCTGTTTTGGCTTTGCACCATCTTTTGATTCTATGTATATAACTTTTACCATTCATTGCGAAGGTACATTTCTCAAAAAACAAACGCTTTACAAGCATAACATTTATACATTGTTGTTTTCATGGTCAAGTTGACTGTCTATATTCATAATGTGTAGACATGGTATTATGACGATGTAATTTTAGCTTCCCCTGTTAGATAGTTGTATAACATGCCTGTATGTATGACCCAATTTATTTGCTCTACATTCAAATACTTGAAAATCAAGACTATGAAGTTTAAATTCTTTCCCAATGTTTCATCCATTAGTCTAATTTCGTTGTCACAGTATTTCCTTTGCGATAAGGTTTCAAAGTTTTCATTGCAAATTATCAAAGCTATGCCTCTGTATCTATTGCTGCTATCATACTCGTTCTTGGATGGTAAGTGAGATTTAGATTTAGATGATGCTGAATTCAGGACCATAAAATTATTAGATTATTAAGTTTGATAAATAGATAAATATATCACTGCCTTATAATATACTATAGATTCTGAAATACAAATACATTTAGATGGAGGATTCTGTTAACAAATGTTTCTCATCTTCTTATATCTATCTACTGATATTGAAATTTCATTGTATTCAAACGAATGTAAGAAGTAATTCAATCACTTACTTTAGGAAATAATGTGATCTTTATGTTATTTAATCTTACAATAGACAAAGTAGTTGTATAATTTATGTTCTCTACTATTAGTCACTGCACTTCTAAAATTAAGCAATAACAACCATAAAAAAAAACACGATTGTAAGGAAGAAAGTAAATCTGTGAAAGCATATAGACGCTGAAAACAAGAAAATGAAAACAGTTATTGCCAAATAGATATCAAAATTTACCCAAACAAACTGACCATGCCATGATAGAAGACAAATAACAGAACAATTAGCCGTTTCAGAATCTAAAGAATCATGGGTAATTTCATTATTTGTACCCCAAAATGAAAATAACGTCACGTCATTGGTTAAATTTTCATTGTTTATGACATTGTTAACCAATCACGACGTTTTGGTGTACACTTTTGAAAATATTACCCAGCATGCATTAGATTCTGAAACGGCGAATTAGCTCAACACGAAAATCCACAGACTGAACAACACAACGAACCCTTACATGAATCTTTGTTGATAGTAGTTGGAGTAGTGGGTTTAAAAGGGTTAGCAGATCCTGCTACACCTTTGACTGTTCCTTATATATGAATGTAAAAATCAATTAAATTTCATCACAAGTACAACAATAAAGCAATGGTGTAATAACAATGGAATAATGATATCAAATACAGCTTATATTATACAATATCAATTAATCCCTTTAGCAAAAAAAAAACACACAATTAAACCAAAAGGCCTATAATTGTGAACGTCAGACTCGCCAATCATTCCCTTAATACTCGTCACTGACGCTCGAATCACGAAAGTGAAAAGACCAAATAAGTGTATGATTATTGAGTAACAAATATTTGCAAAAGTACAGCTAGTGTAATAGAAAATAATGACATTTATTTTTGTTTTAAATAAGAAGATTTTTACATATGTCTTCTTCATGTTCTATGTGTGGTATCTTGAATCCTCCCTTCAGTTTCAACGACTGGTTGTGTCAAAGAAAGTTTCTTTTTCGACCTATTTATAACTAAATAAATTCAAAATGTTATTTTTATTTACCAGTCAGTTTCTTTGGTATTACTCACGGTACGTGAATCCTTTCACAAAAAAAATCACCTGTCATCTAGATGATTAAAACAACATTTTAAAGGAATTAATAGATAACGCAGATTTATCTTTACCTGAGTGTAATCTATGGTAAATATGAGTTAGCTATTTAACTCTTAAAATATGTACCTGGCAAATACGTCTTCCACAATCTTCTTAATCAGAACTGAAATAAAAATAAGAATAACTTGCCCAATATTACCTGGTTACACGATTAAGTTCAGCATTATCTTGTAACGTTTTCTGTGTTCAACCCTGACAGGTTTAGTTGACGACTACAATATCTGAACACTCAACGCAATTGTCCTAAATTTATAGAATTGCGCTCATCAAAATATATAGTTTACCTAAACCAGGTATGGGGTAATCAGAATCAGTAATCCTTATCAACTGTAATCGATTACATTTTGCAGTGTAATCACATGTTATCAGTAATCATGCATATTACTTTTACATTACATTTAAATGATTACCGGCTGATAAAAAATGTTATAAACAAAAATTACCTTTTATATACAAACATAAGTCGAGGTTAAGTACAAACTTGGTTTAGTCTTAGTTTAGTCTTAGATCTGTTCATTGCGTCTTTTTGTGTCTTTTTGTGTCGGGCTGTATAAATACCCGGCCACGTCCACTTGTATTGTTGTCCATCTTATGAGTTAAGCCTTTTTCAACTGATTTTTATAGTTCGTTCTTATGTTGTACTGTTATACCACTATCCTAGGTTAGGGGAGGGTTGGGATCCCGCTAACATGTTTGACCCCGCCACATTATTTATGTATGAGTTTGTCCCAAGTCAGGAGCCTGTAATTCAGTGGTTGTCGTTTGTCAATGTGTTACATATTTGTTTTTCGTTCATTTTTTTTATGTAAATAAGGCCGTTAGTTTTCTCCTTTAAATTGTTTTACATTGTCTTTTCGGGGCCTGTTATAGCTGACTATGCGGTATGGGCTTTGTCCATTGTTGAAGGCCGTACGGTGACCTATAGTTGGTAATGTCTGAGTCATTTTGGTCTCTTGTGGACAGTTGTTTCATTGGCAATAATACCACATTTTCTTTTTTATATTTGTTCTTTATATTGACTTTGATGTGAATTGATAATGGAATTTAGAAAAAAAGGGTTTCATAATTTTTTTATCATATCTATAATACTAAAAAGTAAAAACACAAAAATACTGAACTCCGAGGAAAATTCAAAAAGGAAAATCAAAAATCAAAAGGCAAAATCAAAAGTCCAAACACATCAAACGAATGGATAACAACTGTCATATTCCTGACTTGGTACAGACATTCTCTAATGTAGAAAATGGTGGATTGAACCTGGTTTTATAGCTAGCTAAACCTCTCACTCGTATGACAGTCGTATCAAATTCCATTACATTGTCAACGATGCATGAACAAAACAAACATACTCAAAGAGTAAAAAATGTCAAAAATAGGGGTACGAGGTCCAATGTGTTAACCGTCATGGGGTAAACACGACAAATCAAAGATTTCAACTTTATCAGTAGCTAATATTAGACAATGATGTTGATTAAAAATAACACCACTTCATACTCTTTTAATAAGGTTAAGGTACTTAACAAACATTTTAGTCACCCTTACTCCGAAGCAAAACTGACCAATTTTGATTTAGCTGTACTTTGTTTGGTCATTTCAGTTTTAAACGATCAAACATTTGATAGTGTTGATTCGCATGATTTATAACAGGCAGAAATGGGTCTGATTACATGAAATGAAAATTTATTTGTCAAGTGTGTACATTTGAATTAAATTAATAATTATATTATTTATCACAGCAACTGGTTAAATTATTGATTACATTGGTAAGTAATCATAATTACATTTGATTATAATACAATGAATTTCAAAATAATTTATTCGAATGAATGTAAATGACTACAGGTTTAATATAACAGTTATATTTGTCTTCTCAATTCTATATGTAAATTAACCATAACTTAAAACTTCACCTATTTAAAAAGCCACAAAAATTCACAACATTTATACATGATAATTTTGTCACTAGTTATGACCCATTACACTTTATCATCATGTTTGTCTATATTGTTTTGAGTGCAATTAAATAAAGGTAAGTATGTATATTTTTTTTCAAAATCAATACAGCTTATTGGTACATATATCAAGTACAATTGATTTTATTTTAAAAACAGAGTGGTTGGTTATTGTTTTTCTGACATCATGGACATCTTTCACACAATGCAGTCTTTGAAATTTATATATACTTGAAATGAAGTTACCAATTAAAAACATATCTTAAATTGAAATAGAATTATTTAAAAGTCTTGAACCAAACTTTAGTATAAAAAGTCCTTGCAAATATACATGTAGGGCTTTAAAGTGCGATGGGGAAGCTAAAGTACGATGGTCACGCTAAAGTGCGATGGTCTACGCTAATGTGCGATGCTTCCATACGCTAAAGTCCGATGTTCCGCGAAAATATAGACGTTAGAAACGTTGTTTCATAATGACGTTTACAGTCGTTCAAATAAACCAAAATTGAACATGCAAAAAGATAGATTAGGAATATTCGATTAACAACTTTTCTACGAAATGTTCATGACCTACTAGTAATTGATTTAAACTTAACCGTTCTTTGTCGACTGAAGCACAATGTTTATCTTTTTCGAGTGCTGGAAGAAGGACTTGTATCCTACAGCCAAGCATTTTACTATATAAATACAAAATATTATACGCATACTTATTCTGCTTCTATTTGAAGCAAACGGAAACATGAATTATTGTTTATGGGGCAGTTTACTTTGCGATCCCCGTTGAAATGCCGTCGATTTTAATGTAAGTAACGTCGGTAAAATAGATATACATGTTTTCATGCGTTAATCATAAATTATCTGTTAAAACATTAGTTTGTTCTGTACAGTGTAGGAAAATAAAAAAATGAATGTGTACTCGCTACGAAAAAGGAGAAAGCTCGGCCTTTCTCTCGCATTCAAATTAAAGCTTATACTAATAAATGTTCATATTCTGCCAATGAACGACTTTTGTATTTGCTATCTACAATCACGACTGTAAGGGGGGTTGTAACATTAGTGTGAATGGTAATCTACACTTATTATCTAAATATGCAATACGCTCCGAATTGCTAAAAAATCATTTCACATATATTTTGCGGCACATAATATACCTTTTTAGCTTGGCAGTTATTACGTTTTCTGTCTTTTAATTTTAGAAACAATTGCAGCGGTAAATTATAAAGCCTATCACATATGTCATACCGTAGCATATTAGCTTTTGCAGAAAGCCTATTTTTTAACCTTGATGTTTAAATCCTTCGAATCTTGACCTTTTGGTGCATCCCATTTTAGCATGATATACCAGCGTAGATCATCGTCCTACACACATACCAACATTTGTTTATTTAAAACAACATATTGAAAATAAAACAAAACCTACCTCAAAATTCCATTTTAATACATTATTTTACGAATTTCGAAGGTTCCCGTAACGGCAAACCTTCAACTGTAGCGTTTTCATTTGTATGGCGTCATGTTTTGAAATGACTTAAATACGCTAAAAACACTAATACACTTTATCTGAATTTTATTTTAATTAGATTTTGTTGATTTCTCTTGATTTTTCCGAATAGGCATAAAAGCTCTTTGTCTTGTTTGAATTTCAGTTTTTAAAACAATAACATCGACAAAGAGTATGCAAATAGGTTCGAATACAGGTGGATTTACGTGGGTGGTAAATTTTAACATTCATTATTATGTATATCTCTGAGTCTGCGCTAAGTATAGATATATCGAGAATTTTATCACGGTGTTGTTTTTACAATGCAAAAGAAGCACGTCATATTAGAATGCTAATTAGATCAATTATCATCTATCTTTTATCACAGATATTGCCCTTTACGTACACATAATTGGTAATTGTAATAAAACCAGAACTATGATAAATAAATACCATGATTACTTTATTTAATCTAATTAGATAAATTTCTTACGTCAAATCTCTTTGATTTACTTTTCCTTTTAACATTGTCGTTGTAAAAAAACGAAGTGTTTGTCTTTTACGTTTGATTTTCATTTATATTTCCGGTATCTTCAAAAGTCTTTATTTGGCAATATTGAATGCTGTCACTTTAAATTTTTGGTAACATTCGTGCTACTGAGTCTGCTGATGTTTACATTGTCATTGCTCTGTCATGGTATTTTTGGTTATCAATTGGGATTGTTCCTTGGTAACTTCCAGCTCTTTTTAAACAAACGTTTTCGAATAATAATTTAATTTTGAATGTAACGGGTCTTCTGATTAGGGAACAGTGGTGTGTCTATAAGCTTAAGACATAATTTTTCCACGTGAATGTGATGTCATCAACGTGTTTATATGATTTACTTTCGTTTAAGACAGAATTTAGAATTAAAATATAAGGAATAACTGTAATATGATTTTGTCTGTTCGAAATAGAGCACTCTTTAGAATAACCCGCTATGTCGGTTATACAGTGTGTATCCTATTTTTTATGTTATTTCTTCATAGACATAACAATATTACAGTCAATCTTTAAAATATGTAGAATAACTGGTACTTACCATCATCCCCTGTGTGAACCATAGACGCCATTGAAGATGAAAGCAAAACTTAAATGTTCTTCCCGGTATAATATTTGTAGTTCAATAATCTCCGTGTAATGTTTTCCTGGTAAAAAGGTTGATTGATATACGCGGAAAATATTACTTCTTACGTTGCATTGAAGATAAGATAAAAGGTTGACATCACGTGATATAAAGTATAAGCTTTTATCTGAAGTGCACGAAGTGCATCCTAGAAAACAGTGACAGGCGTTCATATTTCTATTGGAGACCAATGTCCAAGACATTAAGATAATATATAACAGCGATATCTTCGTGTGCTGTCTACAAATATTTACATCGTTGTGTCCCAGATCTCATCCACTGGTGATTTTGTCTGATGGTTCAATTTTCTTAAAACGTTGTTCATCAGCCGTTTTTATTCTGAATGATTACAGACAGTGATCATAACCAAATTAGGAAGATATTTACTGCTTAAAGGATGTTATTAATTTGCAGATAATATTCAGATGTTGTATGTTTCTTCATAAGAAAATGTGTGTATCAAGTCAGGCATATGGCAGATATTATCCATTCGTTTGATGTGTTTCATGTGTTTGAGCTTTTGATTTAGAGATCTGATTGTCGACTTTCCTTTTTGAATTATCCTCGGAGTTCAGTATTTTCGTCTTCTTTATATGTATTTAATAATAATACATCGACGACATCTTGCATTTTGTATCTTTTTCTTCTTTTTTCGTTTACTTATTTTTACAAGTCTATGTTTTATTAGTGTTTAGACTTTGCACGTTTTTCTGTGTACCTTTAATTGTATTGGTTTTAAAATAATTAAATACTGGATTTGAAAAAAAAGAAACATGTGAGTTGTGTCTTTATTCTAGTTATCCCTTATTCTTATTTAGACGGAATTATTGTGATGCCTAAGGGATTAAGGGATGGCAGTTTTGACAGAGAAATTATTACTGTTCGTGCATCAGTTTTGGCATTTTTAACGTTGAGTTAAATGCTACTATTTCATTTAAATGATATCATAGCAATATTGTATAAGTAGTTGCTAACATGTTTCATTGAATTGTTAATCAAATGTTCAAATCGCTGCATTTACTTCAATGACATGTACTTCAACATAAAAAAACAGCAAACTATGGCACTATTGGTTTAGAGAGTTCTTCCGATTGCTTATATTGATGTCTTTTGTGTTTGTTTTTTTCTTTTAGTCTAGAAAATCTTATTTAGTTCCTAATTATTGTTTCCAAATTGACAATTATAAGCAACTGATTAGAGGTAAAGTCTTTATTGTTAACAAAACTATTGTAGTTGTTTTTGAATGGACTAAGACTATTCAGCATTGAGAAAGAAAATGAAAAATTCCATTATTAGAATTCTTGGTTCTGTTCTTGTCCGGTTTTTGTCTATTATTGTGCCTAATTATTCTCATTATAAGTAAGAAATCGAAATTGGTACCAGTCAACTGTGCACAAATACAGAATGAGCTGAAATTTGTAATTCAGACACAGGGAGAGATCATATTCAATATTCATCAGATAGTTTTATGAGTGTGCTAATGGGTTATTTTCGTGCAACGTGTTTTGCCATTTTATTTCACGTGCAGCCGTGAAAAAGGTTCGTTATTTATCGTGTTTCGTGAAATCGGTAAAAAGATCAACGTGCAAAACATTTTTAATTGTTCGTTCATCGTGAAATGGCAGTTTTATTTCAGGTTCTTTCGTGAAGATATCCCCCGTTCTTTTACGTGCTAGGTAATCTGATTAAATTAGACGGGAGCTGGGAAATCATTGACTGTAAGATATGTTTAGAATTTTCTATGAAGGATAAATATTCAGTGTTTGAAAACATAGCAAATTTTGTACAATTATCTTTCAGAAGTTGTGATAAAAAAGACGGTTTGAGTAATAACAAACTCTTTAGGGAAATATTTGGATGATTTAGTTTACACGGTATCTGGTGGCGGTATGAGGAGCTAGGATATATGAAACATGATTAAGGGTTATTATTATGTACTGTAAATTCATTTTCAATCAATGGGTACCAATTTTAGTTGGAACAGGTGAACCAGGAATTTTAAAGCGAAACAAATGACACATTTTATATAGGTTCGTATGCAGACTTTGGAATAACACTGAAATCAAATACCTACAAATATGCAAGCTTTCTTCTTTCCACAAACATTGGTACCCACAAAATTAACTGAATAGTATCTCAGTTGATAACAGTATTGCTGTTAATAGGGAATTAATTGTAAGTATCAAATCTTAAAAAAATAGATTTTTCTTTTTTCTTTTCTGCCAAGGCTTCTTGAATATCTATATACAGGTTATAAATGTTAAGGTGTTAATTTAGAATTGAACAAATTAAAAAGTAAAATCACAAAAATACTGAACTTAGAGGAAAATCAATTCGGAAAGTCCATAATCACATGGCAAAATCAAATAACAAAACGCATCAAAAACGAATGGACAAGAAATGTCATATTCCGGACTTAGTACAGGCATTTTCAAATGTAGAAAATGGTGGATTAAACCTGGTTCTATAGCGCTAAGTTTGAGTAGGTCTTTAAAATTTTTTTTCATATAAAGTCATTCTCGTTGAATCTTTATTTGCCTTTAAAGATGGTGTGCTTCACCTTCACAACACTGGGCCATACGAATTGCGCAAGTGTTTTAGCATGTTATTAGACATTTGCAGAACTTTTAATACACCTACGATTATGATTACGATTATACTTACTGTGACAATCTATATATTGGGTTGTCTCAAAGTGTGTATATAAACCGTCATTCCCCAAAAAACGTAGCTCCTAATACAAGATTTTTTTTTAAAAAGTGAACCACGGGGGTTATTTGTAAGTAATGTGTACATATTAAATAATGTTCTATACAATAAACACTTTGTGATATGGATGGAGAGTTGTCTCATTGGGACTCATACCACATCTTCTTGTATCCATACACTAAACGGATAAATTTAATGAATGACACAATGTTCATACAACATTAATAAAAATAAGAGGTCTAGATTTAAACCAATGTCAGAAAGACAACCTGAACGTTGGATAAAAAGCCGACCAAAAATATAATGTACCCAGGTAAATAAATGTTAGGAATCAATGGAGTACGGTAATATGTTACAAAATAAACAATAACAGAAGTGAAAATTTATCGTCATACTAAACACTTATCAAAGGTGGAAAATATTTTCAGTTTTTATTCAACAATTATTGGTATTTTGTATGTCTCTGTTGCAATACTACTGTTTGGTTCATTTTATCGTATTTCCAAGTCAGCAGCCTCTTTCCGTGGATGGTCTTGCATGTTTAGTTTTACATTTAGTTCATTTATAAGTTTTGGAGTTTACTATGATGTTCATTTTTTAATATATAGGTATATATCAATTGCAATTGAAACGATAAAATAGTTAAATCAAGTTGCTACTAAAATACAACTCTTTATAGAGACAATGTTCAAATACAACTGTGCATTTACGACGGGAATTATCCTCTGATAGGTGTGTCTCAAAATTCTTAGCCACAGCACTAGTTACGGCAATTAAAATGTCCAGTAAATCGATGTGATATCTTCTGTTTGACTGACGAAGTTGTTCGTCTACCGCTTTATTCAGACAAACAAGCATCCAACCACCTAATGTCACTCTTCCGTAAGAATACTTTTCTGAAAATAAAAAAAAACAGAAATGAATTAATGTAAAACGAATATCTTCAAATGTACCTAAAATCAACATGATACCTGATAACAAAAATTAAAGATGTATCGCTGTTTTGTACTGTCTTTACAACTTGAAAGGTTTTAAATAAATGTATCAGATTAAAATGATGTCATGTACCAGTATTGTACAGGTTAAAGACAAAGAAAATAGAATCATAATCACCATAGATATCAGCATCTAAATTTCAAACGCCAGTCGCCCATTTCGGAGGGGGAGGACAGAGGGGTACCCTTTTCCCTTCTCCCTTCTCCCACCCCTCTTCTCCTTTCTCCTACCCCGTTCTCCTTTCTCCCAATAGAATAAAACATCTCCTTTTGAGATATTTTTTCTTGAAATATTAGAAAATATTTTAAATGGAGATATATTTAATTTTTTCTCCTTTCTCCTACTTTTTTTCCTTTCTCCCAGCCTTCCTCTCCTTTCTCCTACCCTCTTTCTCCTTTCTCCCACCCCCTTTCTCCTTTCTCCTACCCCCTTTCTCCCTGTCTCCCTTACCCCTGTCCTCCCCCTCATTTTGTCTCCAAAAGATCCAAAACAAAAATATAGTTTTAAAAAGTGCAAAATTAAGTTCGAAGTAGAAAAAAAGAGATGTTAATATCCCAAAATGCGTTTTGTCTATTTGACAACTTGATATTTAATCCGACGGCATGATGTTTATAGTATCAAATTGTTTTAACAGAGTTGCAGGTTGCATTTCTATAAATATTGACTATGCATTTTCCCATTGGAACTCCTTTTACGGCTAAAAATGTACCACTTTCACTATGAAGTTTAGAAAAAAATCTTATCCTAGAATTGAAAGTTCATATGCACCATCATTTTTTTCAAAGGTCAAAATATAGGACTGTGCGGCATATTTTCAACGTTTATATGCCCTGAACTTCTCAGAGTTTAAACTAACACTAATTTTCTTGACTTCCCCTACCTCGAATGAATGGTTACCACATATTTCAATGTAAACAATATGCACATGCATAGTCTCTGTGAAAAAGATCTCCCCAAAAGAGGCGTGTTTTGAGAAACAGCTGTATTTACGAAATGCAACCTACAAGGAAGTATTCAAATTATTGAAAAAATAACACATAATCTCAATACTTCCGTCCATATATAAACCGGTTTGCGTGAATAATTAAGGAATCTATTTTCACTTTTCTTTATAAAATCACAACAGGATTTTTCGTAAAAAACAAATGAGTTAAACAATTCTAGTTGAGTAGATAATTACATGTGAAATAAATTGTCCATTTTATGTTACCTGAAGCTGTTGAATAAACGACAAGGGTATCATCAGTACATGACTGGTCTAGAATAGATATCATATCCTCTGGTTCAATTATCTCCTCTGCATCATTTTTGTTTAAACCAAACAATTCACCGAGTTTGTGGAAGATACTTGCTTCTGTGTTATCCTTCTTTTCTGATATAATGCCATTGTTTGCCTTCAGGGAAGGTTCGTTTTGTGTTGGACATTCAGGAAATGACTGCTTATAAAATTCATCAGTGAAATCAGTTGGACAATTTCCATGTGAAGCACTATTGAAGTCAATTGTATGCCCATGTTCTATACCGGATGATGTAATATTCATTTGTGTGCGTGAGCGACAAGCCTATAATCATAAGCATAAATGTAAAGCTGATGTATATGCATATCAAACAAGTACTACTCTCAAATCGTTATACATGCATAACTGGGGACAATAAAATGGACATACTATGTGTACGACAATTTGACGTTACCATGAAATAAGTGAGATGTAGTCTAAAATCTGTTTTATTATTTTTAAATCCTGATCCCGTATCAAGTGGTCGACACATGATGTGCTACTTAAGGTTAGAAGCATTTCATATCACCTTTACAGAGAAAACCTTAAAAATAAGATAAGGAAAGTAAAAGTAAAATTATGTCCTTGAAACCAAATTTTAACCCTTTGATTCTACAAAATTAGGGAATACAGTTGCTGCCGAATGAACGTTATAAATTACTTTAGATAAATTAAAGAAACAACGTTAATAAATTTTTAAAAATCTACGGATATGGATGCGTTAATTATTTTCCATTTTTTAGATATACATGTTTATAAATTGAATTATTTTAAATAAACGGTAGTTTTGGTGTACCCGGATTTTGTTTTTCTGAATTGATTTATGAATTTCGAACAGCATTATACTACCATTGCCTTTATTTATCACCACCGGACCGGAATCTTTGCTGGTGGACAATCTGTCTCCGAGGATTTTACCAATCCGGTAGCCTAACAGCATGAAAACTAGTAGAATATTTTTTGATACTGGATGAACTGCCGCTCAGAATAAAAAGGTGTCAAGCGGATGTGGTAAAGGACACAAAACACCAATTTTATCAGGTGTTCCCAGGACCATTTTAAATGACGTACCCGGATTTGTTTTTTTTCTCTTGAATTATGAATTTCAAACAGCGGTATACTACTGTAACAGTTGCCTTTATTTGGCTAGCTATGAAGCCAGGTTCAACCCACCTGTGTTTTTCTTAAAACGCCATGTACCAAGTCATGAATATGGTAGTTGTTATCAAAAAGTTCGTTTCTATGGAAGTTGATGTTTATGGTTCTTGTTTTTCAGTAATCCTCTTGTTCTTTTTTTCCTCTTTTAGTTGATGTGTTTCCCTCGGTTCTAGTTTGTAAAAAGTAAAATCACCCGGTTTGTTATTTTTTGATCGATTTATGACCTTTGAACACTGGTATATTACTGTTGCCTTTCTTTACCAATTACATAATGCACTCATTTAATTTTCGGGTTATTATTAAATGACATCATTGTTCATATTTTTTCAAGATTTTGAATATTTCAATCTTATGATACAAACCTGAATGAAAAAAAGCTTCGGTTTATCTTTTAATGCTTTAACGTCGTTGATTTCTTTTATTATAGCTTTCGTTGTGATTGTATTATGGTCGACTCCATATAAACAATGGTCTCTCAAATCCACTGATGTCGGTTTACCATTCGAACATCTTGCTTTCTCTGCCCCATGACTTGCAAGAACACATGCAAAACAGTCTGACATGCGATGAAATCCAGGTTGTTTGCAGGCTTTATAAAACAAAACTATAATAACATTTCAATATCTAGAACATGTATAATCAACTTTTTCTTTTTTCTTTGAACAATTTGTTCATCATTAGATAGTTTTCGCTGATTGAGAACAAAGTAATCTGTATAGATAAATTTAAACAAACACTACAGTTATTATGAAAAAGAAGATGTGGTATGATTGCCAATGAGAGACTAAATGACACAGAAATTAACAACTATAGGCCTTTCACATTGAGCAAATCAAATACCGCATATTCAGCTATTGTGTTATCTTCTATTTAAATGTGTCTATAGTAAGTATTGTCTGATCATCTTATACGTATCAGCTATACTATGTGCATATTTATAGTTATAGATGTTATACCAAACAATTTGATGGTCACGTTAATGTTGGAAAAATTAATGTGAAATCTTGATAGAAAATCTCTGTTCAGTTACAAAATGATACAATAATTGCACGAAGAAATAGGTAAATATATTTTCAAGATGTATAAAAAGTACATGTTACTTTGTGTAAGTAATTTATTATTTAACCTATATAAACATGATAAAAGGGTTACCAATGTTTGTTCATGTTTGTCGATAAAAGCGGAAAGGAAAATAACTTATTTTTAACATTTTTTTCAGAATAATTAATTTCTCTCGTAAGGATTTTTTTGGTCATTTTACAGAGTAAAAATCAACAGACGAAACGATCGTTCCTACCTTAACACTAAAAAATGTTCCAAGACAGAAAATTGTACATAAAGCCACCAATCTTCAACGACATACGAATTAAACGTTTAAATACTCTGTACTTTGCATTTGAATCATATTGAATGATGACCTGACTCAGGTTATAATTCTATACCTTATAACATGTTTCATTAAAAATTGGTATCGGCCAAGACTCCAGGTTTTTTTGTCCAACGAGTGATATGTTTTCATGATAGAAAATCACTTCATACAGGAATATAACATAGTAAGGTTAAACTGTACCACTGACCTCTATGTATGACCCAATTTATTTGCTCTGCCGTCAAATCCTTGAAAATCAAAACTGTGAAGTTTAAATGTTTTCCAAATGTTTCCTTCATTAGCTTTATTTCGTCGTCACAGTAATCTCTTCTATGCTTTTCTGTTTTGAAGTTTTCATTACAAATTATTAAGGCTAAGCCTCTGTATCTATTCCTGCAATCATACTCGTCTTCATTTGATGGTGTTGTAGGTTTCAATTTTGAAGAAGCTGAACTCAGGACGCTTAATTATAAAGTTATACAATTGATTAAATAGATAAATTGCATCCGTCCTCATAATATTGTATAGAAGACAAAATCGCATCTACAATTGATATAGAAGAAAGCGTGAAACAGCCTTAAAAAATCAATAGGATTATTTTCTCTTCTCTTATATCTGCTCCGCATTTTCGTGTGTTATAAACTGTAGTAAAACACGACCTTTTGAAATAAAGAAAGTAATCTGAGAGTATGGAAATAAAACATAAAATTATGGTTTACTGGTATCGAAAATATAAATCGATACTAATCCTAGTTTTACCCATAGTAACAATAAATCAATGATGTAACAAAACCAGCACAATAACAACCTGTACATCTTGTGTTAACAAAACCAAAAACAGTCATCTTGGTTAAAAGAAAGCAAAACATAAAATTGTTTAATTGCGAAAAAATTTATTGGGATTTGTACTTTTACAGATTTTACCACGAGTGAAAGCCCCGATAAATATTTTCTATTCTAAAAGGACAAACACAGCAATTCTTTTGGATGGAATCGCTTTAGATGAAGACACATATCTGTCATTCCCGTGAAAAACGCACTATTTCATCGACGTGAAAAACGGAGCAAACTGAATCACTGATATATTTAAACTCTTTACTTAAAGTAATAAGATATATTTGAATAAATTTAAATGATAATTTTACTTATATGTAAAAACAAATAGCTTAACACATCTAAGCATAGTTTGTTTGTACGTTTCCTTGTCGTGATGATTTTCAGTTTCACTGACGTATATTTTTCCGTAAAATGTTAATATTCATACGTCATCGTTCATTGACGTCAGATATCTCATTCTTAGATAAAAGGAGCATATGACGTGGGAGAATGATTTAAACGACCCAAACATGATATTCATATTTTACCACGGGTGTGTACTCAAAGCGTTTAAAGAACGTCATGTTAGAATTTATCATGGACTTTTCCTTGATAACAAGTTACTTATTTTACATAATCTGCGCACAATATATTTTTCTCTCTTGGTTCTTAATTTTAATCACAATTCTTTTTTTTTTTTTCAAGCTATAAACATTTTGTTATTTAATCAACACAATTATATTGGAAATCATTATTTTATGTTATTTACATGTTAAAGTCAGAATGACGAAATTGTTATTCCAATTATACTCCATGACACAACTGTTGAAATATCATGATGACGATGATGCATCCTCAACTGAACTTGTATTTAATCGAAGACGAATAATATGAGAGTTAGCCATTTTACTCCTCAAATATTTATCTGTCAAATATGTCTTCAACATCTTTCTCACTGAGAACTAAAATAGGAATAATAATTGGCTCGTAACGTTCAAATATTTTACATAGTTTCTCTTGCTCAATTTCATTATCATGTTGTCATAATCATATGGTATCTTTGCCAACCTTTTGCAGTGATTTGTTTGCCCCCGACAAAAAAAAAAGACAAAAAAAGAATTAACTAATTATGACGACCACTATTTCAGCCGAACAATTAAGTTATTATAAACAAAGTATATGGATACTTGATATCCTTGTCTTTGAACTAGCTTTTTTCTTTAATTATAAGTTGGGGTCATTTTAAAAACATAAGCGATAAAAGATATTCTGCACTAGATGCGCATTTCGACAATCAATAACGTTTCAATGATGCTTGAGGCCAAAATATTTGTAAAGTAACACACGTGTTTTAACTTTTCTATTCATTTTTATTTTCTACTTACATTCATTATGGCATTGTCAGTTTGATTTTTTTACTTTTGAGTTTGAGTATATTACGCCGCTCTTTTGCGTATAGTACTATTGTATATTTAATTAGTTGTTAACGCTTTGGGGGTAGATCTTTAGTCAGTAATATCAAGTACAATGACTTTCTGTTTTTGCTGGGTCTGCAGTACTGAGTCCTCAGGTTTATATTTTGTTTTGTGGACATGTTGGTTTCTGCATCGTCCCACTTTTGCCGTGTTTTTTTTTATTATCAAGTGTCGGTAACTTCAATCTGTATTTAAAAATGTGTTATTGATTAAAAAATGTCCAAGAGCTGTTACATACCTTCCTTTCCTATGTGAACCATAGACGCCATTGTGAAGAAAGCAATACCCTAATATTTCTTCACGGGATAATATTTATAGTGTTATAATCTCCATATAATGTTTTCCAGGTAAACAGGATGATTGATATTCGCGGAAAAATTTACTTCGAACGTTGCATTGGTGATAAGATAAAATATTTATATCAGGTGAAATAACGTACCAGCTTTTTATCTGTTGCCGATGTAGTACATGCAAACAAACAGTGACATGCGTTCATATTTCTATTTGAGACCAATGTTCATAATGTTGAGATAAGCTATAGTAGCAACATCCTCATGTGCTTTCTACAAATATTTACATAAATGTGTCCCAGATGTCATCCACTACTTTTGGCTTCTATGTGGATTTATGTTTGTAAAGATTGTTTGTCATTATCAAACCATGTTTTAATTGAGGGAATTTGTAATCACTATTAAAAGCCGTACCCGTCGGCGCCAACAATAGGGTTTATTCCTGGTAAAAAAAAATCATTGATGAACAGTTTTCATGATTTCTTTTAAAAAATGACATAGCAGTGTCAAGATCAAAAGATAGATTTTTTTCTGCGTTTTTTTCAAATTTTATTGTTAGGGACTTAGTAAATTGCCTACTTGTTCCTTTATTCAATAGAGGCTGGCTTTACAAAAGGACTTCCTAGGAAAATGAACAACCTTGGATTATGTGTTGACTTCACTTTCCACTCTATATAAAATAATTCAAAATTGGTGACTATGAGGAGGATATCTATACCATCAAATTTGAATGAAAGGCTTCACGAGATACAGATATTTCTGCCTCATATATGAATTATATCTTTAAATTCACAGTTGAGTCGGCTTAGAACAAACTTTACGAAAAAGGAGATGATTGCAGATTCTCAATTGGAAACTTTCTATTTCTTTGTTCAAAGTAATAACATACCATCATCATCTGTATATGGATTGGTTGGTCCTAGTTCAAGGCTTGCATTTTCTTTAAATGATTCCCTTCCTGATCATAAGTAAACTAACTCCTTATATTTAAAAATAAGCAAGACTTCCCAAAAAGTAAAATAACAAAAATACCGAGCTCTGAGGAAATTTCAAAACGGAAAGTCACTAATCTAATCGCAAATTTAAAGGTCAAACCCATCATACGAATGGATTACAAATGTCATATTCCTGATTTAGTATGCATAAAATGGTGGATAAAACCTTGTTTTATAGCTGGCTCAACAATCTCACTTGTATGACAGCCGCATAATATTCCAAAATATGTCTTAGGCAAATAATTATTCGAAGTAATTAGTTTTCAGTTTTCATGTCTCTTAACTAGTTTTCTTGTTGCAAATTAAATCGGTATTGTTTTCGCATGTTTCGCTTATTGGCTGATTTTATAGCTACACTGTGAGTTTATAACTTTTTACATAATAAAGAAACTAAACTCACTCAAAACCTAATATGGTTTGACTATTTGTTATGTCTATTGTGTCCAATAGCTCTTCAACTGTCTCGCTTCTTATACTTCTTTGGTTTTTAAATATTCGGCTTATATCTATCCTAATGAAGGTTATCCTAGAAAAGCGCATCGGACGAATGCAATTTATATACTGCTGTTTTCGTTTTTTACGCTTCTTGAAGCTTATAAGTGAGATCCTTCTTTATCATAAAACAAATGCTAATGCTATGACCCATAGAAACTAAATTCATCAACCCTTTCGGAAATTTTGAGCCGTATTTGGCACAACGTTTTGAAATTTTGGATCCTCAATGCTCTTCAACTTTGTACTTGTTTTACATTATAACTCTTTTGATCTGAGCGTCACTGATGCGTCTTATGTAGACGAAACACACGTCTCGCGTATTTAGTTATTAGCCTGGTACATTTGATAACTATGTTCGTACGCAACTCGAACACCTGACATCATCATTGGTATAGGTACAGTTGCTGTTTCTCAGTCTTAATATTTTGATTCGTTTTTTGTATATTAGTATTTGTCTTTTAATTTTATTTTTTTTAATTTTTTTTTCTCGAGCTACGGCATTTCTAGTGTGTTTTTAACTTAGGAATTGGTGTTTGTAGCCTCTTTACTCATTTATGCTATCTTTACATCATTAATACTGTTATATATTCATAAATATTACCTCAACAATTTGATGTGTCGTCACGTAGATTCAACCCTTCAATATATCACCAACGTTCATGACATCTCATTCATAAAAGTAGTATATCAAAAAGACTTCAGAAAATAATGTCATATGTAAGTTTACTATTAAGGGGGTGTTCCACGACCTTGACTACCAACGATGATCTAACACGGTCGTCAAATATATACAGGTCAACAGGACAAGGCATATCAATATTATATACATTATATAATCATTGATATAACAAAGCAGAAGTGTTTGAGTTATTTTATTTATATTTGATTATTTTTATAAATAGTTTGTTCTATTATCCTCTGGATGACTCTGCTCCCTAGTTCTGAAACGAAATACAAAACATTTTATTTATGACAGAAACTGACTATCATTAGAGTATGTAGTTCCATACCAATCAAATTAAATATTCATGCAATATAGCTTTTATTATAAAATGATGTCAGAGTTTTTGAAGGCTAATATTTTACCTCATTTTTTTTTTTTTTTAATGGAGAGTTATTGCCTTTGCTACCATGTCACATCTTCATACTCTCATAATATGGAAAATCTGATAGTAAAGCAAGTGCATGTTCGTTTTAAAATTGACATTTAATTGTGCTGTAAAGCTAGCTACTCTTTTTGTAAAGCAATTTAAGTTCAATGCAATGTGTGTTTCAGGGTTTCCCCTGGGTCAATTATTTTTTTCGCCACCTCTTTCGCCAAAACAATATATTTTTCGCCACTTGATTATTTTTTTCGCCAAGTGACATAAATATATTTTTCGTTTAAAATTTACCTTTTTTTTACCCCCCCCCCCCTACTTCCCTTAAATAAGATGATTTCGCGCCATTGTATCTATGATTATTCTCTCAAACTTATTTTAGAGTCTACATTTTAATGAATAAACACTAAACATTTACTTTAAAACAACAGATTTTTTTAACTTAAAAGGGGAAAATATTCATAGTATTTTAAACAGCTATTCTAAATGAGGGGGGCCACTATACTTTTAATGATTAAGAAGATATAAGTCCTGGAATATAACAAAATTCATGGACATCTTTTGATCATATAATACCGGTATAGTTCGTTGGGAAAGTTTCTTTAAAAGAAAAATACTGATGTGCCCTTTTGTACTAGCTAAGAAGTGGATTTTACAACAAAACAAAAGCTTTCATCACATGAAATTGATTTCTCATTTCATGTGTAGTCATTACATTGAAGGGTTACTCTTATTCGAGGGATGGTTTCCAACCTTTTGGACAGTTTTCTTTTCTTGACCATCGTAAATGAAAAAGTCGAGACGTAATTTTATGCTTGAAACACGTGTGTCACTCAAACGACTTTACAGTAGACTCCCTAAGTAATTACCTATATTAAAGTCAAAGGATAATTAAAGTTTTAAATCAGAGATTTGTCTTGCTTTTGAACATTTTTCGTCACAACAACAGCTTTCTTTTCTAAACTATCGTTAAAAGGAGAGGAGACGTCAAAAAGTTAGCTTCAAACACGTGCGTCGCAAAGTGTGAATAAATTATGTATGTGACATTTAGCGGAAGCCATTTAACCATATCATTTTTTCAAACAATTCAATCAACACCTTTATTAATTAGTCCTTTGTTGTCGATAGCTAAAAAATGCAATCAGCTGATTATTGATTTTCTGTCCAAATCTTAATGAGGTCAAGGTGAATTCCGAGTATTGTCTGATCGGGTAAAGTCCGAGAAACTCGGGAAAAAAAAGTAAATAAACAAGATGCAGGAAATAAATCGTTATAAATATTTCTTTCGCCAAATTCTTTCGCAAATGACAATTTTTTATCGCCACAATTCTTATTTTTTCGCGGAAACCCTGGTGTGTTTTATGAAAAAGTATTGTTACAGTAATAGTATCATGACTCAGTTGTAATAGATGGTACTTGATAACTTGGTCAACCTGTCGAGGACAGAATTAATTTACACTTAACTTTATTAAGTTTGAGAACTCAAGAAATATATCAACCACGTCATCTACTTGTACATCAGGGTTCACATTTTGTGCACCAGACCATTGACAACAAAAACGTATCAGTTACGTCATGTACGTTGGTAACGCTCAAATAAAAAAAGTAAAAATGCCTACAAAAGTAAGTAAAAGAAATCTAATATATTTTTTCTTATCTCCTTGTTAATACTATTAATCGTAAAATTTAAGACAAGTGGTTATAGTCCTACCAAAATATTTAATATTCTCACTTGAACTTTCCATAATATAAAGGTTATTTTGAAGAAAGAAATCTTACCGCAGGTGGTTCATTTTAGTAGCAGGCCGATTTATGGTATCTATTTCTCCAGCTAATTCTGTTTCCGTGATTTAGTATTTCACTTAGTAGTTTGAGTATTCTTCGAAACTGTGACTGAAAGTATAAAATAACTTTTTTTTCACAGTTATAAAAAGGGACTTGTTACATTTTTGAGAATTTTAACATTGGTAATTTGTTATTGAATGTGATGGAGATTTATAACCATATACGATTATCTAAATAAAACTATAACATTTCTCTTCAAAGGAAAAAAATAAAAGTGATGATTATTACCTAGCCATGTGCCTGCCATGGTAAGGTTTCGACCCCAGTACTTAAAATCATTCAACCCCTAATGGGTGAATTCGTCGTCGATAAATAAAATCGTATAATAAAAAGCATAGAAAGAGGTTGTGAAATTTGACATATGCTTCTTTTTGCTTCTTTGTCACAATTGTTTTGTATAGTGATTAAGATTATGACACAATGTTGACTTTGTATCCCTATTTTTGACATTTTTTCCTGTTATCTTTGTTCGTTTTGTTTTATTCACACATCCTTGTCAAAACAATGGACTTTGATACGACTGTCATACTAGTAAGAGGTTTATCAGCTATAAAACCAGGTTCAATTCATCATTTTTTAAATAAGAAAATGCCTGTACCAAGCCAGGAATATGACATTTGTAAGACTTTTTACATACCCTTATAGTAACACTGCGTACCCAATGTCGTAGAAATAGTTTTTACGCATTTATGTCGCTTAGTGATTCTTACAGATGACTATTTAATCCGCCGATTCAAAAAGTTGTTTCAATTGGTATACACACCTTCTGGTCTAAAAGATAAACACAAATCCCATGTTAATAATTTTTTGTATGAAATGCAATCCCAAATGATCTATACAAAATAATTATTCAAAAACCTATGAATAATACCGTTTTGTGTTTCGTTACTAGTATTTGGAAAATTGAGCTTCAAGGCTAAGGTTTATTTATTTTTTTCAACACTTTTTAAGCCGTGAAACAATTAAAAACTTGTTAAATTATGTACCTTTATTTCTTTATTTACCCTTATCGGGACTCAGTAATAAATGTTTATTTTTTTGGAACCCATGAGTAATTATCTTTCCCGGAATTCGGCAGTAGGTGTTATATTTTAAGAACGAAATCACATTCTACAGCCTTTTCCGAATTATAACTCTATATCAGTTTCCAACAGATATATGTCGTGATCTGTTTTTGTATGTCGAAATTATTTAAGCAAGGTTTGATTTTTTTTAAATACCTAGGAACAATGAAACAGTATTATCACTAACACTTAAGATTAAGCAACTCGAACACCACAAAACTGTTGCCAAGAAGCATAGCCACACGGTTTTTATTAACGTCAGATGATGTGCCTCACGTCATAAAAGACTCTTTGGTACAGTCGAATAAAAACCGTTGGAAGGTTGATGCAAAACAATTAAACAGTGCATTTAAAGGGATTAATAAATTGACATACGATAACATTACAACTTAAAAACAGCATTGCTTTAAGTTTTTACAGATTTTACTGTAATGACTAAAATGATACTAACTATATCTGAAACAACTTTTCTAAAAAGGCAGCATCCATGACTATTGGAAGGTATTTTTCCGGATATTTTACAATTACCGAGCATAACAAAACATTGTGTGAAATGTACTATGAAGAAAACAAACAAATACAAGTAATTGTATATTATTCTTAGATTACATGTTTTTTATGTTACTTCTCATGGAATAATTTATCTTTAAAGATGTTACAATTTCTATTAATTTTCTATAAATATATAAAAGGTAAAACCTTTTTGTGAGTTACTACCAGTGACATTACAATGTATTACAGGCAAAAACAAATGAGTGATTGTTGTAATACATCAATTCACCAAAATTTTGTTACGATCGTTTTTCTTGCATCGAATAATGTGAATCGTTTTGCTTAACAAACAATGTGGTGTACACTTGTATTATGTTTAGTTACTTGTCTTGACTATTCCTATTTCAGTGTTTATGGAGTTTTCATTCTCTTTAAGATGTACAATAACTTGTTTCCTTTGTTTCAATAAATATGCTTTCGTTGATATTTCAAATCATCAATAAACTTCTATCTGTTTGGTCTCATAAGCCGTGAAAAAACGTAACTTTGAATAAAAAAATATTGAGGGAAAAAAATCCTATCCCTTACATTGTTTTTGTTGCTCAAAACAAATAACACTAGTTTTGATTGATAAAACTGTATCTTGTCTTCGGGTATATGTAATGAGTAACACGTATACTAAAAATACATTTGAGATATAGAAATCTGCCATAAGTGTATTTGAACATATGACCTAAACCGAGTAACCATTAAAACAGATTATTTTTTTCAAGAACGTAAGCGCTATTAAAGCGTATATAAGTGTTTGCCATAGATCTCAAAGATCTAGTTAATGTTATCAAACGATGAAGTTTAAAAACAAGTTTGTATATCAAAATGACATCAACACGATGACAAATATAACAAAATATGTCAATTAATCAATATGCAGTCTATTTAATAGGGGTGATAATTTGATACAAAGTTCAATACTGCTATAATTCATCAGTATAATTTATAAATCTCAATATAGTTGCCAAAAAGTAATAATGTAAGATTTGCAGAAAAATGTCATCACAGACCCGCAATGTTCTTATGCCGTGAAATGTTAAAACACCAATGCAATTATCAACTTCAATGCATACGACAGCTTTTAATATGTGCAACTTATCGAGACTAAGTCCATGAAGGTCCGTTACGTAAGATATAAAAATCGTGTCGTGTCGGATAAAGAACTTGAAAAGTATGGTTGAACTGAAAAAGAGCAAAACAAACTGTCATCGTCATTGGCAAACTAGTATGTTTCTTGTTCCAAATGCAAAACATGCTTAGTATTTCTTACAAGTTTAATGCAGACAGTTATTTTACTGCATACAGATCTCTCTTTTTCTGACAGAGCTTAATAGATATTAACTACAAAATTATAACACAAATACCTAACTCCTAGGCTAATTCAAAAAGAGGGAGTCCATAAAAGCTGACAAAATCAAACGCTATCACTCAAACATAAAAAGTGAAAATCAAATGCCATATTTCTGACTTGGTACTAGCAAAACAAGAAAACTTGGGATTACACCTTGTTTTGTAGCTAGCTAAACATCCCACTTGTATCAGATTGGAAGGTGAAATTTCATAGGCCCGCAACGTTCTATTATAACGACATGTTATCACACCGGTACAATATATACTTACTTTGTTTTCGTTTTGATTTAGTAGATTTGACTTCTTTACTCCATATTTCTGGGCATCACCAACGAAATTCTATAACCTTATTCATAAAAAAGGACGCATCTTCATGAGATACATGATAAATGAAGATATATCATAATGACTTCTTTCCTACGTGTTTTTAAATATTTCTATATTCGTTCACTCATATTTGAGAGATTTCTCAAGAGAAAGGATAGTACATGCTCTCAATTGATATATGAAAGTTGAAGACTCCAAAATAAATGGCTATTCAATATGCAGGTTGAAACATTAATTGTGTACATCCTAATTCAATGCTCAGAAACTACTAACTACTCGGATACTAATATTAGCAACACTAAGGTTCCAATATTTGAACCAAATGATTTTTACCCTTCCAATGTAACCAAGTTCGCCCTTTTGTTAAGGGATCGTGTTGCACACCCTTTAGTTGTCCGTCTTAGCTTAGTATTAACTTGTTTTCTTGCTTTTTTGCAATGGTGTAAACTTTTTGTCTTCTTATAATATTTCTAGCCTTGTTTTGTGACATGTTCATATAATAAAAGATAACAGAACATAAGATTCATATTAATTATTTAGTTTGTTATATCCAAAACTTATTTTTTATACATTTAAACACATTGTTGTGTGTTGCTATCTTATTCATTTTAATCCAATTGCCTTCTGTTTGAAAAGGCGAATCACATGATAGTCACTTTATCTCTCTGTAAATATACAAAATATTCATTATTGAGCCATATATGATTAAAGCATTCTATAGCTTATTTAGTTATCATTTATCCTCCATGTGATGAAGTTTAAATTGAATAAATAGAATAAAGATTAAATGTTCTTACGGATATATTCCTTTATACAACATGATAAACTTTTCTAAGTAATAATCGAATATCATATATTCGAACAAATATATAGTTGCACAATATAGCATATGCGCCCAATTATGCTATTAAAATTGAAATTAACATATATCAATAAAGACTTTTAAAGAGAACGCAGATTATAATGTGTATATCATAAATAAATTGAAATTCAATTGATGAATAAATGTGATCGTGATAAATGAATTAACCAATCACATGACAGAGAATTCTAGAAAAGCATTCCTTGATGCAACTAGCGATTTGATAAATATGATATACGCTTAGAAGCTGTTATTACGAAAAGATGTTACTGAAATACTACATGTAATTTAAACACAATCGTCACTTTTAGATATATGGATATACTTAAGCTATCAGTAAGTAAATGAAGTATTTTATTGTATAGAATAATAAAACAAACAAAAAGTTATGTCCTACAATTATTCTAAACAATTAACAATCAATAGAATTCAATATAATAAACACCCAAAAACTCAAGCAATTTACTATAACTACTATTGCTACTACTGTATCTGTTCGAAATATCTATTCAACATTAAAATCTTTTTAACGAAATACAAAACATAAATCATCATGTCTGCAACAGTTATACAAAAATTTAATTAAATTTGTCTCATATTAAAATGTTTTATTGTGAAAAGTCATGTTATGTTGGTAATAATGGGTAATGTCCATAGACACATAATTTTATTACCTCTTTTATTTAAATATGCAACTAGTAAATTTATTTCGTACAGTCTTACCTTCAAAAAACAAAATACCATTTATCCTATTTGCATCTGTATGTACAACTGTAGCATTTTGTCCTGGAGATTTGTTTATTTTAAGAATTTGATTATAGCTTGCGCTGAAGATGAAATCATCATTGAGAGCAATGTCCCAATTAAAACTTGAATTGGTTTTGTATACTGTTTTGATGTCAGATCCATTATACAATGCAGATTTCATGTGACCCCTGATACAATCCATCCAATAAATTCGATCTCCATCTACGTCTGCAATAATGCCATAAGAACACAATGTATGTGAATAGATTCATCTTTGTTTTTTGTTATCTATATGATGAAAATCGGATTTTCTTCACCAAATGACAAGAACATGTATGGCGATACATATCACATGATGCAGAAATACAGGGCAGAAAGCATGAAAAACAGAAATGAACTCAGTTTATGTACATCAAATTGTATCTTCAGCCACTTTGAAACTTTGCAACGTTTAGTACATTCAAATACAGTGATACATGCAGCTTTACATCGAAGTTTTAACATAATACCACAGTGTGTTCACATTATCATTGTAGCAATGAAAGCAATATCGCAAGTAAAAGTAAATTTCCCTATAATCAGAGAAGTAAGAGACAACAAAAGCTTATCGATGTGCAAATATTGAAACACGTGTAAATCGATTGATAATATTTAATGTCAAGATTACGAAGTGATAACTTCTCAAAATGCTATACTCATATTATTGTTATAAACAACATTTAACTTATTTCACATATTGGTGTTACTTTTAAACATGTCTGAGAAAATATGCTTGGTGCAAGTGTTTCATAATATTTATGTCATACATGAAACAATGTCATGCTCATAATTTTAATAATTCTATTTAGGATGTTTTGCTTTTCAAAGATAACATACCTAGCTCTATACCGTACACATATGTTGTCGGGTCCTTAATTATAACTGTTAATTCTGTTCCGTCAAATGTCAGTCTGTATATCTTTCCGTTATATAATTCTTCACCAAAGTAAATCCATCTAAATGTGTATGCAAAAAGTTAATAGAATTTTCTTGAACGTGTCATATTACTGCTGCTTCCTCGAACAACAACCAATAAAGACCTCAATAATAGATTTGAGGTTTGTCTATGTACATGATAGACAGCATGCAATACGTCTGCTTCAAATAAATTTTATTATATCAATAATTTTAATCTGTTCTTCAATATACTATACATCCGAATGAAAATGAAGATAACAAACACACTTTAAATGTTCTTATAGGATTATGATAGACAAAATCAGGGTTTCCGCAAGCGCCATTTTCGCATTTTGCGAAAAAAAGAAATAATTGTTGCGATTAAAATTAATCATTTGCGAATAAATTTGGCGAAAGAAATATATTTAACGATTTAGTTTCATTCATCTTTTTAATTTTTTGTCGTGTTTCTTGGACTTTACCTGATCAGACAATACTCGGAATTCACCTTGAACTCGTTAAGATTTTTTTAAACAAAAAATCAATAATGAGCTGATTGCATTTTATACCTGTAGACAACAAAGGACTAATAAATAAAGGTGTTGATTGTTGACAAAATAATATGGTAAAATAGGGTCCGCCACATTTCACATAAATTAAAGGATTTATTAACTAACCACTGTGCTACGGAAGTTTGATAGAATAATCATGAATATTTTTTTTTTGAGAAAAACTCATCTTTATTTCTTTTTCTTGTTTTTTTTGGGAAAAGGACAGAAAGAAGGAAAATTTTAAACGATATAAATATATATATATATATGTTACTTGGCGAAACAAATAAAAAAAATTATATTGTTTTGGGGAAAGAGGTGGCGAACAAAAATTGATCCGGTATGAACCATGTCATATTAACCGTTTCGACTAGTTTTGTCATATGTCATCTCACTATTTAAACATGCTTTCAATTTGTGAGGGTGAATATTTCACAATTGTTTGTGATTCCACTTTGGACATTAGATCATGGTTTTGTAGCCATTGTTCATTGTCCTTGAATTTATACATGTTGTATACAATAAGATTGAGAATGGAAATCGGGAATACGTCAAAGAGACAACAACCTAGCCAAAGAGCAGATAACAGCCGAAGACGACTAATGGATATATAACGCAGCAAGAAAATCCCGCACCCGGAGATTGACATCAGCTGGCCTAAATAACATTATGTACTAGTTCAGTTAGAATGAACGTCACACTAAACTCCAAAACATGAAAATGAATTGAAATTCAAACACATACAAGGCTAACAAAGACCAGATGATCCTGACTAAGGACAGACACAAAACGATGCAGTGGGGTTAAACATGTTTTGTTCGATCTCAACCCTCCCCCTATACCTCTAGTCAATGCAGAATAAAGAAACACATAATACAAAATGTAATACGCACAATGAAACTCAGTTAAAAGGAAGTCCGAGTCCGATATCAAAATAGGTAACAAAAGAAATTAAGCAAAATGACAGTATTACATAAATGAACAAAGGAATGCAAGCAGTGACTGAAAAGTAAAATCACAAAAATACTGAACTTAGAGGAAAAATAATTCGGAAAGTCCATGATCACATGGCAAAATCAAATAACAATACGCATCAAAAACGAATGGACAAGAACTGTCATATTCCTGACTTGGTACAGGCATTTTGAAATGTAGAAAATGGTGGATTAAACCTGGTTTTATAGCGCTAACCCTCTCACTATGATGACAGTCTCGTCAATTTCCGTTATATTTACTTTGATGCGTTAACTAAACAGACACAATAAATACAATAGTCAGAATATGGGTACATCAGTCATCATCGTATAACAATTTTAAAAGGAACAATTTAACAGAACACAAAAACATCTATCTACAAACACCTTCATTGATTTGTGTGTCTGACGTCAGAACATTTTATACGTCACATAGATTTATCGTTCAATGTGCATACAAACAATTTTAAAATTTACATAGGTAATGTTAGCATACAGGGGACATACCATCTCCATACCTCAACCAACATCAAGTACAATCCCTCCCGTTAAGGGTTTAGTATCGTACCATCATACTATATATGAGAAGAACATAACATGCATAACCCGTATCATGCCAACAACTGGTTGAGGAATAAATGCGTTTATTTCCGATACAAGGAGCCTGTGAGTGAATAAATATTTATACTCAAAAATGCAGTCCTTAATGACCTGACACCAGTATCGGAAATATATTCTTTCTATTTTTTAGCTTAGGAAAGAATATTACCATAAAATATTGGATGTGATATACCTGAACGTATAACATGTATGCATGTTGATTTATATTTACGAATAGTGTTCTTGTACCGATGATAAAATTTAGTTAATGTTTTCGCTAGTTTTGATATCGAAAACCCGGGTAATACAGAGATTTCTATCATTGAAATCAAATAAGTGGTTACTTACACGCGCGAATCGAACAATTGAGATATATAGTCACCATAACATGCATAAGATGGTGACAAGGAACGTCACCATCTAAAAATGGATAATTAACAATAGGAAATAAGAAAATAAGCTCTGTTATACATTTTGGTATTAATTTTCCCGTTGAAGATATAGATACCAAGGTCCAGGGAATGACATTGATAGAATTAGCTTTATCTAACGACAGTTATGCAAGATAAATCTCTTTGGGTCGTCATAATTGATAGCAAATATTGAATCTAGGTATCTAAAAGTGAAATTATTTTTTTAATCAGATGTTTCTTTATAGGTCTTTGCTGATTTTAAATTGCATAAATTGTAATGCATAACAATACAGAAACATGTCCGCAATAATCTGACGATATTCGGAATCTCCATAGCGAAGACAAATGTTATCTAGCAAAAAATATCAAGCAATTATAGTATCAAAGAAGTTTCAATTGAAATAGTTCTTTTGTTTATTGTTACTAATAAATGACCTAGAGGAGTTTGAACATATATATTCCCTTTCCGACTTTTTACATGCTCATTTAATCAGGTTTTTTTTTTTTTAAAGATTATGAGGTTAAGTGGTATATAGGGTAGAGAAATTAAAACTTTGAACAGATTCAAAATCACCACTATAAGCATGCAATTTATCAAGAACCTCCAATGAATTTTAACACTCCAAAAGTAATTAGTTCCACTATTTTCACAGGCCTTTTTTGAACAATTTATTACCAGGTTTTTGATTGAACCAAGTGTGCTAGAAAGTAAAATAGATAGCTTAGTATTGGTCCATGGCTTGAAGTCGAAATAAGTGTGTATTTGTAAGGAGTTTTTTGTAACTTCGGAAGCCAGTATATAGATGGGACTTTCATTGTAATCGGTTCTTCTTGTAAGGATGTAGCTGAAAGTTTATTTTTGTCACAGATGTCATTTTCCGAAAATGAAGTCAGTTTGAATGTTGGTGAATTCGTGATTTCCTTTTGTAGAACCTTGATGTAAAACTTAAGTAAAACAATGATGCTATTTTTAGAAGCCTTATCAGCTGGGACAAGAACACATTCCTGGGCGAGTTCCTTTAGCTTAAGTTAAATTCGAGAAATTGGGCTATTATGGTTGTTGTTAGGAGGAAAAGGATCTTTAATATGTTGAATACGTATATCAAGTACAAATGTATGTTCATTATTGATTTAATATAAGGATCTAATGATTTTTGTCATTTTTTTCTCGTTTTATCAATTTTGAGCAGTAAGGACGAAGTGAATCGTGGATGATGTTACGACACTTGTTTGAATTGATAATTGAAGAGGGACGATATTTAGGTCCTTTACTGAAAAAAAAATTCATCTCTCGGTCAAGAACGTGTTTAGGTCTCCTGTTATTACATCGCATATTTGTTTTAAATATAATGTTAGATAAGCATACCATATGTAATGAATTATTCATGTACAATACCAACATGATATTTAAATAGTAAAATAAAATATAAGTATTGGAACCAACCTATTATATATGTCTAGTGTCAGAGAAGAAGGATAGTTTGGACTTGCACTACGAATAAGAGTTTTGTTAGATCCATCTGAATTACATCTAAATATCGTTTTATGAGGACTATCTTCTGTCCAGTATAGATGCCTATTTGTGGAATCAAATGTTATAGCTAGTGGTCTATTTGTTTGTACAACACTTTCAAACATATATGTAACAGTTTGATTATTCGGATATTGAAACCTGAAAAGATAAAACATAACATGTTGTTCTTTGTATGCTCGTATTCATTATAAAATTACATACACTTTATATGTATTATCTCAAATTGTGTACCAATTATCATTTCTTAGATCTTGTACAAAACAATAGCTTAAGTTGTATTACTTACCTAAACAAAATAGTAATTAAATTTTGCATAAATATCAAAGCATGCTAGATGAAATTTCATCGATCTGCTGCAGTTTAAGCCTAGTGCGTGTTTGTTGAAAAATGAAATACTGTTCTTACATTGCATCCTCTAATTGTAATGGCGACTGTCATTTATTAACATAACTCGTATCTTGAAGGTTAATTCTAAAGGCCATAAACATTAACAAAATTAAACGTTCCACTAAATCAACAAACGGCAAAAAATAGAAATTAACTGTCATGTTCCTCACTGGGATTAAGCATTTTGGAAAAAATGGTTGGTGTAACCTGATTTTATAGCTAGTTAAACGTCCTCCTTATGTGTGAATTGTTTATAGTTTTGTTATAAAATTGGATGAGCTACATAAATCGACATTATTGATTATTGTGACAATAATTGGGAGCCAAAACCTGAAGACAGTTACCACAGAAATACAACAAAACAGACTTGAATATTCAAACAAACCTACAAATAAAATTACAAAGATGCAAATAGATATGATTTTTTAGTGGATAGTACATCCAAAACAAAAGACGTCAACATGAAAAGCCTTGGTATTTGATGTAATTGATAAAATAGGAATGAATTACAACAAATTTTTCTGATAAAGTACAAATTGAAAAAAAAAAATAAAGAAAAAAAATAAAATACCATAAAAACCTTATGCATCGTAATCGCACCTCGGCTCCCACCTGCACTAGGAATGACCAAAGCAAAAATCCGATAGCAGAATGAACAAATACCGCATCACACCAAAAAGAAAATAGAACAGAGACAAATAACATGAATAAAGAGGAAAATTGTAAATAACTAATAAATATTAAAAAAAAAACATAAAACCAACTTGTAATTTGTATAGTGGAAAGTTAATAACTATCTTCTATGTCTTGATACTTTCTTATGAGCTTTTTGAGAAAAAGGACAAGACATTATCTGCCAAAACCCTCATTACAATATTGCTCAAATACCGGCAATTAGTAAATGAGGCAGCACTTTTTAAAAAGATTTCCCTATCCTCTTTTCGGATGGTCGAAATGTCCCCTATCTAAACTAAATTCGCAACCTATATGTATATATAAATTTAGAGAATGAGGTAAGATTTTCAGACAGTTTTGTAGAAAAGTATAAAAGAACCGTATGAGAACATCTAAAAAAATACCGTAAACTTTTATCATTGAATAAATCATGATGTCTACCTGTATTATACATGTAATAGTTCAAAATATTTGAGTTATTGTTTATAAATATCTGTTTGAAACAAGGTGCATAAAATCAATATATTGAGGTTTTATTGTAGTTTCCAAATGCTAAGGTACTTTTATTTAGACATCGGGAATATATGATCCTATACACTAGTCAATGAAACATTACATTTTAAAATGTTATATTTCGCTTTTTATGTGAGTAGTTACCATTTTACATAATGAATTCTTAACATTTGTTTAGTTACGCTTTATGTTTATTTTTATAACGGTGCATAATGCTGTCAACTAAAGTCAAATTTAAACCAATTGCAAACATTGTTGCAAGATCTCAATATCGACGACATAACCTCCTGACTGCAAATGTGCTAGTTCCCTTTAATATATAATCCTGACTGACCACTTTATTACTGGTGATCTAAAAATTGCCAATAACACTTATCTGTACAAAGGTCCGTAATATAATCAGCTTAAATTAATCAATAAAAAACACAACTGCATAATACTGATGCATTCAGTGAAGGATTATGCCAGGCAATGGACTAAACGCGAGAAAGAAGACGTAGATATACTGTTTCCGAATAGATTAAGACTGTAAGGTCTTACACATTAAAATTAAGAAACTGAATGGCCTTATTATACCCCATGCTACATTAGTCTTTAAAGACCAAAATGTTGCCAAACACTTGTCCTACCTCGGTAAAAAATATGTTGTTGTCCCAGCAGATAAAACATCGTTTTTGTGTGTAGATAATATTACATAAACTGATTGGTAAATGAATTAGGTATTGACAATTCACTTGGAAACTCAACATTTACCCATATGACAATTACTAAGAAGAAATGAAAATACATTTATATGTACCAATCTCTTCCCATTTTCCTTAATACTGCAGAGAACGGGTTTTCAATCCACGAACTCTGGCACGAAACAGAAGAAAATAGTTTTTAAATGTTTTTAATTTTTTTTAAGTCTAGTTCTGCTTCTGTAAACACTTTGATAATCATGATTTTCAAAAATCTTAACGTAATACAAATCAAACACTTAAACAATGCTTGTAGAAGTGTTAGCCTTGCATGATAATAAAATCTCTAATATAAAAAAAGAAGATGTGGTATGATTGCCAATGCAATAACTGTCCACAAGAGACCAAAATGACACAGACATTAACAACTATAGGTCACCGTTGATATTGATGTGTTGTGTATAGAAGGTTTTTTTAGCAACCCGTCTACTCATTTAAAGTTATCATATACATGATATATGAATACAATTTGTGTCAGTAGGCATGTGTGTTGTACGCTATCTATCTTGAATATATAATTATAATACCTAACTATGTCCGAGCGAGAATGTCTTGGAACATACAAGTAGCTGTCTTTATAATCGTAAGCCAATGAATATATACTTCCAGTTGGATTTGCAATTATCCTCGATATCATTGTATCCAAACTTAATTCTTTCAAATAACCATTTGTAGAGAAAACCAGCTTTTCCGCAATACCTGAAATGCACTTAACACATAACATCCATATTTTAAACAAAACATTGCATATACATTCAATCAGCATATAGTAATTAAATTAATCGACACAAACTACCTTATATAGCATTGTTCAAGTATCACATAAAGTCTTAGAATAAGAAAATTATTTAAATATTATACACTTTGCAATTTCCGAACTTCTTATCATTAATTTCCAATAGAAAGGGGGAGATGGCATTGACAGAAATGAAAGAAAGTGTTCAATATATTATCGGAGACGAATATCAGTATATTATTAGTTACACAGTGTGCAATTGTCCTAATACGAGAACTTATCGGGTCAATAAAATACATATCGGGTGAGGCGAAGCCAAACCCGATATGAATTTTATTGACCCGCTAAATTCCGTATTAGGACAATTGAACACTGTGTAACGAATTGATCCTGATTTTGTTATATCACATATTAATATATTTAAATTAAATTTTAGGACAATATCAACAAATATATTTTAGATATTTAATCTGAAACTGTGGAAAATTAAAAATATTTCGATTAAAGCAACTCAATTTTTTTTATTAGGTCAATGGTATACGAGAGATAATTTCTATTGACGTAATAAATAATGGAGATAATTTATATTGACGTAATAAAAATGGACTGAATTCAGGGGTGTACAGAATTTTACACCGTTGTGGAAAATTCATACACCCTAAGGCGCAGCCCTGATTACAAGGGAGATAATTCCAATTGACGTGATAAAAAATTGTACTGAAATTTATAAGGAAAATATCAGCCAATCAAATTGCGAGAAATTACTCTAAATCAGGATAATTTTGTTAGAAAATGTAAGAAAAAGATTTTTACCAAACTAAATAATAAGCAGACATTATTTGTTACACAGTGTGTAATTGTCCTAATACGAGAATTTATCGGGAAAATAAAATTCATATCGAGTGTGGCGAATTGAACACTTTGTAACGAATTTATGCTGATTTTGTTATAATACATATTATTATATTCAAATTCAATATTAGGACAATATCAACCAAATTTATTTTAGATATTTGATTTGATATCGTGATACCAAATTGCTGCACTGTATCCGTCCCGCTAGATTAAAACTGACGTGGAAAGGTAACACCCGGCCACCGAAAGCTTCATTTTTATGAAGCCCAAGTGGTCGTGTGGTCTAGCGGGACGGCTACAGTGCAGGCGATTGGGTGTCACGATATCTCAGTAGGATGGGTTCGAATCCCGCCCAGGGAAGAACAACAAATTTGCGAAAGCAAATTTACAGATCTAATATTGTTGGGTGGATGTTTAGACGAGTTATATATATATGTATATATATATATGAGTCTAAAAGATTGTGTAACAATACCGATAAATAGATGGAAAACAAAACACTAAAAAGTGTTGAATATCAACGCACAAAGATGGCACAACTAAACAGATGATATACATATCATATATCCTATGTATATATATATATATATAGAGAGAGAGAGAGAGAGAGAGAGAGAGAGAGAGAGAGAGAGAGAGAGAGAGAGAGAGAGAGAGAGAGAGAGAGAGAGAGAGAGAGAGAGCAAAAAGCGAGAGCGAGCATTTAAATGCAATTACAATGTTGATAATGGAATAATGTTCACAAAAATATTAATTTATTTCTAATAAAGTATAGTTATACATTCAAGATTGAAACAGTAGAGGGTAATTGATCGAGTACGTCTGGTGAGGAACTGGTTTGGATGATCATTTAATCAGGTTAAACCCACCATTTTGTTTTCTTAAAGGGAAATCACACTATTTAAACTACTAATAATAATTCATTAAAATTTTGCATGTAGACAGATCATACTTATTTCAATATTTTAGGCGAAAAAAAAATTGGGCTCACCGATGTTGTTTTCGAGATATGACGTCATCAAAAAGTAAAGAATTGCGTTATACCGTAATATAGAAATAGCGCTCAAAAATGCTAAAAGAAGGCAAAATTATTGAAAAACGATGTTTAACTGGTTTAACTAAAACAGTCAATTGTAACTTATATCTTATACACATTTATTTTTCTCAGTTTCCTTATTTTTTAAAGCCTTTTTACATTTCCCGCCATTTTTAATTGCCGTTTATTATAGATTTTTCTTGAAATAAAAAAAATCTACTAATGTTTTTTCCTTCAAACTTCTGCATTAGTTGCAGCTTCAGGGGAGATTTTAAAAGCATAAATAAAAAAGGGGGGTCACCGATGTTTTAAATCCGCTACAGTTGAAATAATCTTATTATCAATTTTTGGCGGGAATTATAACTTTTTTCTCTTAACGTTATCTATAGAACGACGTTGCTAGCATAGCAGAATTTCTTGCAATGCTTGGAACTATTGGGTTAAACCTTTTTTCTAAAAAAAATTATATATATATTTTTTTTTTTTATATAATAATTTGTTTTTTTTTATATAATAATTTTTTTTTAAGGTATTTTGATTATTCATTATTAAACATACAGTAACAGTTTATTAAAAAGTAATTGTCAATGTTGGAGTCATCTTAATTTTTTAATTGCATTTGTTGTATAGGAAAAACTAATGTGTGCCTCATGCCGTATTAAAGAATTAATTTACGGCTTGCAGATTTAGAATCTTCTACTTCGGAAGATTGAGGGTATCTGGGCTGAAAAGTAACACGTTCCATTTAGACTACAAACAGAATAAATTCACTAACTTGTCCATTGAACCGGGAAGATAAAACCCGAAATGCCGTGTTTAAAAAGCCAAACTCGGCACTTTAAAAAAAAAAGCCCTCAATGACACCGTTTTCCCAAGAAATTTAAAATTGGCTAACATTTCTGTTATTACACAACGCTCCATAATCGACACAAATTAAGTTCGAGCTCTAGTTAAATTTTGAGTGAAAGTGAAAGTTTTATTTTGATTTCGAATATTTTTTCCAGTAAGATTTCTAGTTTAAGCTCGAGTTACACTTAGAAACTTCTTGACTTATACTGTTAGATAGAGTAAAAATTCTGGTAAGAGTTTAAATTTTGAGATCCGATGAAATCAAGAGTAAGAATGTGGTTTCTATTTTCTGTTGGTGCACCTCTTTTTGTTTGAATGTATATTCTTTTATCACATTTATCTTTCATTGTGGTAAATGCACCTTTTTTTGCCAATACTGATTAATGAGGGGGGAAGGACCTTTTTCGAGACGTCGGGATCAAGTATTTTTAAGCTCGGGATTTCGGGATTGACCCTTTCGGGATCCGGGATTTCTTTTTTCGATGTTCGGGATGTCAGAATTTTTTTTTTTAATTCTGGACCTCGGGATTTCATGTTTTTATTCTAATATGACGTCCTTATTACGTTTTGTGAACAAAGCCGTGTTCTAATGAGCACAAAATATGTTTGACACATGCACAGGAATTTACTGTGTATATTAACGTTATTTCCATCGTTATCCTTTAAAATATATACATTTAAGCAGCTAACATAAACTTTTATTATATATTTTTTATAAAACAACATATATTTACCCTGCTTGTAATTTTAAACAAATATGAAATGTAATACACAGACTCCTCGGGGAGGAAATGGGAAAAGCCAAACATTTTTACGGTATTTTCGTACGCTTCGACCTATAAAAATACTGTATTTGTCCTATTAGAATCGAAATAATTCCTTCATGTCATGCTCTATGCTCATTTTAATATGGGTAGGCATTATATTTGACCACATTTTACACCGCGCTATCGCTCAGTGTAAAATATCGACAAATATAATGCCTACCCATGTTAACATGAGCATAAAGCATGACATGAAGGAATTATTTCTTAATTTTAAGCCCGGGATTTCGGGATCAGGACTCTTCTGGCCTCCCCCCCCCCCCCCCCCCCCCCAACCCGGCCACCCCTCATTAATGATAGTTATTTTGAAAATAATTAATTGAATTTGTGTGCATATATTTAAGCACTCTCCGCTATACCATGTTGGCTATTTTTGTTTAAAGAACCAAAGAATAAAGAGTAAAAAAACTGGATGTCCTTTTCAGTCACGGTCTCCGACAACATCCCTTAATCACTGTCGACAGTGATCACATTGAGTGATCTAAACTCGAACCTACATCTGAACTTTTATTACTATTTTTTAATTTTTTTTACCATTGTTTTGTTGATTTTGGCAAAACTTTCAGTGGCAAATATTACATGAACATCAGCACAACACATTTGTCTATATGAGTGGAATATTCTTTCACCAGACGGACCATTAATTTGTTTGTTAGTTTAGCAGTACTCTGTGATACATGTATATATCTCTACATAAATACATGTGTGTGTGTGTGTGTGTGTTAAATATTTCTCTTGTTGGAGACTGGTAAAGCCTAATGTATAGTACGTGTTGAATTATTATACGCCCGGTTACGGGACGTATTATGGTATACATCTGTCCGTCCGTCCGTCGTCAACATGTCGGACATTGTTTATATCTATTGACGTGAGCTCTTTTTTTATTTTTTAATAAATTTTGATTTTACGTTTTCGAGTTATAGGGTTTTATCCATTAAAAAGGGGGGATTTTCCAGTTTTCGGACAATTATAACTCAATATCGCTTTCATCAATTTTCATACAACTTTGATAAATTGTTTATATCTGTTGATGTAAATACCCTTTTGATTTTCATAAATTTCTAATATGACATTGAGAAGTAATGAATCTTTCTGAAATTGTACCACAAGGTTCCATATCACAAATGAAAGGCTGAAATTGATTTAAAGGGTACATGCAATTGCTCAAAACATTCAGGAATTAGGAGCCACAAACAAGCATTTTACTAAAATTACTATTTTACAATAACTTGTGTTTAAGTGTATGGATCTATCTAAAATTGTACTACAAGGTTCCATACCACACAGGGAAGGCTGGGATTGAGTTTGGTGGTCGGCCAGTAATTACTCCAAGAGGGGAGGGGGTGGCGTTTTATTTTATTTTTTTGCAAATTTTTCGAAATATCACAAAAAGAAATCTCCAATTGCACAGTATTGCACAATAGATTTTTAATACCTTTGACCACATTTATTTTGTGTCAGAAACCTATATTATGTCAAAAATTTTATCACAATCTAAATTTAGACCGTATCAAGCTTTAATATTGTATCCAAACTTGCCCAAACTGTTCAGGGTTCAGAGGCGTTAGATATCAAAGGAACATTTGGGAAAGATGGACGACACTTAGATCATTTCTGTCGTCACAGGTGAAATAAATAACGATTTCAAATAGGACTTCACACTTTTACGTCCAGTGGCAAGTTTAATGCATATTCAGAACTAGATTAGAACATATGAATTTGACTCTGCTTTGTAAAAATCCGACAGGCTGAGCGGGATAAATACTTATATGAAATGAGATGTTTAATGAATTATTTATACATGTAGTATAGAAAACTATAATAGTTATGACGTTGCATGCATGTGATATGAGAAAACTGTAAGTTGAAACTCATTGTTCTTATTTACAACCCTCTTTTGAACAGAAAACTACAGATTCCGATAGCTATACGCTAACATACTGGTACTCTTGGTCTATTTGTACCCCCTCCCCCCAAAAAAAAAAATATACGCTGAACCCTACATACCGCATCGCGGCGATACGCTGCCAAAGTTGTGCCATTTCATCATGACCACTTTCGGCTATTTTATTTTGCCATACATTTTGTCCATTTCGAGTAGCATTTTCATTTTTGCACTTAAGGTCAAGATGAGTCCATAATATATTTGGAAATTTGGAATTCAATTAGATATTGAACATATACATTAGAAAATTAAAAAAAAATTATATGTCACCGACTTCGTTATCGAGAAAATGGTCGGAGGGGGTACTAAGTTACATTGAATATGCTATGAAATTCCAACGTTCTTAGTGTTGATTATGCATGATGATTATGTGTTTTGTATTGGTAGATCTTTTTTATCATAATGGTCTGGATAGTGGGTCATTCATTTCTTAATGTTTATTTTGTGTTTCCAATATTTTGTATTCTCTATATTTTAGCACCTCATCATTCAATCTTTTTTTTTTTTTGCCTTTTATTCTGCAGTATTTGCCCATTATTTTGTATTCCGCAGGTAAACCCCAATACAATCTAGATACTCGCTAGTACAACATCAGTTGTAAAAAATATGATATGTCCATTATCATTTCTCCTGCTTTAGTGGAACATCCCTTCGAGCGTTCGCTTTTTCATAAGTTAGCAACCTTTACGGCGGAATCGAAAACGGCGACGTCATAATACAGTTACGACACTATGGCGGCGCCGAGAGCGATGCGTATAAACAATAGTGTGATTTCCCTTTAAAATGTCCTGTAGCAAGTCAGAAATTTTTTTTTAAATATCAAACCATATCACTCAAGAAAAAAAACAGTATCAGCTTACTTTTTACCATGCATTTAGTTGGATGTCTTATCTAGAATTTCACTCCGGATATGGATTCAAATCTTTTTTAAACGATAAAATGATATGATTCTATTAGCACATTTTTATCGAGTAGCTTTGTTTGATAGCATAGGATCCTAACACATTTGTTTAATTAATGAAAAAAATAACTAATACGAGCGCTTAACATTTCAATTGTAACATGCAAAGAAAGGGTGTAATAGTGGATTTTGTATAATCTGATTTGTCATTCTTGAATCTGAACTTGTTCACAAATTATTATTTTCTGGAAATGTTTATCAATAAACAATGGAAAGTAAAGCATAATTCATTTTTTCAGAGATGAAGTTTAGGCATGATGCTCCTAGGAAGAACTATAACTGTTCTTTTCATGTATAACTTATTAAGTATGAATACAAAAACATATTATTATATCTGAAATTGAGAAAGGAAATGGGGAATGTGTAAAAGCAAAAACAACCCGACCATAGAGCGGACAACAGCTGCCTTTTAGTATATTTGATATATGTGATAAATATTTGTTTATTTTGTCTGCTTTCATGTTTAGTAAACAAAAATATCTTTAATCACTTCAGTTTTCTATGTTCTTTGTTTTTAGTAAACTTTATTATAGTTGATTCATGTTTTACAATAGATTAAGCAACTTCGTTGTATTCGGAAAAAAAACACTGTATCAAAACATCGGTGGCTATTCACTAAGACCTAAATAAAAAAAAATTAAAATATGGTGGAATGAAAATTTGTATGCGGTTATTGTATAATAATGTTTCTTGTTCGTATGAGTTTTGTTTTCTTTCTTAATCTAGCGCTTTGTACACATTTGGATATAACTTTTGATAAATAGTATTGAAAAAACACAAATTATTGGTTGGTTAAATTATAAAACTAATGTAAATAATTATAACATAAATTGTATACTTACCACAAACGCCATAAAAAACCAAAATTAAATATGAAATGCACAACATGCTTTGAAATAATTTCATATTTTACGAAGGATGGAATTGCTTAGTAAGCTGGAAACCAGTCCTAAAATTAGAAAATGAAACAAATATAAATGTTAACATCTAAAACATTATTATTACAAGAATACACTTGCATAATCTCAAGCATTTAGAGCGTGGTTGAAGGTATGTAAACTTTTGAAGGATGCATTTTTGTAAAACAGATATGACTGGAGAATTTCAGGTAAGGTATCAAAAGTTCCTTAAACATGAACTGATGTCAATATAGCATTTCACCATTGGGTGAAGATTTAAAGAAGTAAACTATTAGAAGTAGCATGCGCGAACAATTCGTATTATAGCGAGTTGTGTTGTTACCTTTCTTTTTATTTTGTTGTGTAGAAGATGAAATAATTGTATATTTACTCCTTAAATTTCAGTCACTCGACACCTGAACATTGTATCAGTATCAATACTCAAACCAGATTATTATGTGGTATTTGCATATATAATTAATTTGTATATTTTACTTATTTGATTCGTTAAGTGAAGTCACATTTTAAACTATATTTTGAAGACAGTTAGAAAAAGGCGGATAGCAAATGTGATATTGCACGGTTATTTTTAGATTGTTTCAATAATAATATACGCTGTGACATCGTCTAATGAATTTCATTTTTTTATTTTATATAGTGTCATATTTATGATTGATTATTTAGAGATATAACCCTGATGTACATAAGAAAAACACATAAAAACACAAAAAAATAACATCGTTTATATTGTTATTATCACAGATACAATAACATACATGTATATTATAAGTACATCTGTACCTGAGAAAATAGCTATTATCCATCGGATCTTCAGCAGTGATGGTGATACAAGGCTGACAATACATTTTGTACAAAATTTATATACATGTATAATTAGTCTAAAAATCAGCACAACAGTGTAAGATCTTTACATTTTCTTCTGCATATATCGTGGCTCCAAATCTCGCCTGACACGTTAGACCAAAAACTCGAAATATGCCGTAGGGTATCAGTACTACAGAGATTCATAGCATAAAAAAAATTAAAAAAAGCTTAGCTCATCAGATGTATACAAACACAAATTCAATGATTAATTGTTTGATTTTTCCATAACCTGCTTTTACCATTTTATTACAGTTTAATTCAGTTGAATTTCCAAGAATAATGTTTGACACATGTTTTTTTAAATTTAATCTGTGTCAAAGATGATAAAGCTAAAGTGATTGATTTGCCATGAACAGTTCAAAATTATTATAAACTTTATTGTTATTTATTTCATGTGCATAAAGGACAAGTCTCTGCCCCCATATTTGATAGAGATATTGTATTGAAAGAATGGAGGAAAGCAAAGATAATTGTAAAATCACTTAAATATCCAGTAGATAGAATGAAGCATCTGTGGCAATTTCTGACTGAACATAACAAATAAGATCTACCTAACATCATTAAAACTGGCACAAATTCCCTTTATTATTCCTCTACACACTGCTGACTGTGAGAGGACATTTTCTTTTCAAAACAAAATATTGACCCAAATAGGATCTGTCCGAACCATAAAAAGTGTGACAAACTTATAAGAATCTAAATTTATGGCAAAGGGTTTGGCACAACACAACACAACTTTAAATCTTCTCTTGAAATGTGGCACAAAAAGAAGAAAAGACTCTTGAAATCAAGATCAAAATATTCTAGTTAAACTTAATGTCTAGATTAGCTAATTTTAGGTTGTTATTAGTATTAATGTTGAATGTTCTAGCCTCTCAGTTTTACTTTATTGTGTGTGACCAGTATTTGATAACTAGAAAGATATGGCTTTTATCTTTTATTCTGCTACTATCTCTATGATGGTACAAGTTGTTAGTTGTACATGGTGTGTTGTACTGTATTGCTTGATAATTGATATGTTTATTTTAAGTTTCGTCATGTAATGATGTTCTTTTATTGAATAATAGAAGTTAGTCTGGTCATATGATGTTCAGTTAATTTCCTATACTATAGTTTGTTCATAGGTCACTCACAAAGTTTTAATTTCTAGTGATGTTATATATATGATGACCACATACAATGTCAGTCTTTATCACAAAAAAACACATATATCAGCATGAACTAAGACCTAAATTATCATTTATTCATTGAATTTACAAAACCACAGGGACAATACAAATTATAATCATAAGTTTCGTACCTCTTTGCGCAAACCTACATTTTTTTGTTTTTTTTTTAAATCAATGGCCCATTCATTTGACAACATGGCCAATTAAATCTCAAAACGGCTCATTAAATATTGTTTTGGGTGGGGGGCCTGGGCCCATACTGAAAAAATCCTTCCAGATCCTCACTGAAAGCACACAGAGAGGACGTGGATGGGTACTCAAATATCACATCCCCACCACTAAGTTGAATTTATCGGAACACATGTGTCCCTCTGAAAACACGTAGGTTAAAGATCCTTTTCTAATATACAAAATTATCTGTATTTAGAACTAAATATATGATAAATATCATTAACATCATTCACATATTACAATTGTGAGTGTTGTTCAACCTAGACTCTAAAGCGAATATTTCCCATCCTATTAAGTCTTATATTATTTTACCGGAAAATCAAGGACATATCGACTTTACTCACCTGAGAATTAAGCCGGTGTGAGCCCGCAGTGGAAAATACCGTTTGTATATAATACGCAGATAACAACAAAGAAATTAAATAAAACTGTATACAGTCATGCTCAAACCTATTAAGCATGTTAAGGTCACATATCGGATCGAGGAATACGTTTTGTGTTAAATATACGACATTAATTTATACACATCGATAGAATAAATGCAATGCAATTGGGGTTTAAACCATATTACTGAATGAGTTAGTGTGGTTTGTGAAAGTCATTGATATGAATTAGTACACATACCAACTATAATAAACAAACAATGAACTGCGGTATTTCATTATTAGTTGAAACATAGACATTTATGGTGGGTTGGGAAACAAGTTAGAACAACTTATATTAATCCCTTCCTGCATATGTCGTTGCAATATTATTGTTATGTTATAAAAATATAACAAACATATGTTGTATAACCTTTGTAGTAGGAGTGCGGACGTATTGCAATGTAAAATATCGTTGTACATAATGTGCAGTTAGCAACAACGAAAAATGGAAATATAATTCTTTACGATTATTAAACATGTTAAACTGCGAATAAAATATTTGTAGGCTATAAAAGTTTGTTGCATTAAATTGAAGAGCAATCAAAAGGCGGTTTTTTTTTAAATTTCAAACTCTAAAAAAAAAAACACAATATACAATTCAGAAAAAGTACTGATTAATGGCATTCCGTATACTGACTATATCAGCTCGGATATCAAAACAAAAATCCCATTATCATAAAACATGTAGAAATACAGCTGTTTCACAAAACCTACATCTTTTTTGCTATATATGATAATCATCGATATATTGTTTGTTCAAGTACTGGTACCCAAATATGAACTATATGTTTCATCTCATAGAGACATAACTTCGAGAAATTATCAGGCTAGTAGAAAGAAACGTAAAAAACCATCCACCTTAAAATCTGAGAAAGACCCAAATTGAAGGTAAGGTAAGTTCAAAATTTTAGTTTAAGTTTAAACTATTCGAAGTTTGGGGCATACATTCCTAACATGTTGAAAATGTGGTGCACTGTCCTTTATTTCGATCTTTAAAAACAATGTATAAAACTGGGTCGATGCCACTGCTGGTGGATGTTTCGTCCCCGAGGGTATCACCAGCCCAGTAGTCAACATGTTGGTGTTGACATGAATATCAATAATGAGGTCATTTTTTTTTATATAAATTTCCTGTTTACAAAACTTTGAATTTTTCGAAAAACTAAGGATTTTCTTATCCAAGGCATAGATTACCTTAGCCGTATTTGGCACAACGTTTTGGAATTTTGGATCCTCAATGCTCTTCAACTTTGTAATTGTTTGGCTTTAAACATATTTTGATATGAGCGTCACTGCTGAGTCTTATGTAGACGAAACGCGCGTCTGGCGTACTAAATCATAATCCTGGTACCTTTGATAACTATATGAGCTCTTCACTGTGGGATATAATTGTTTATGTATAAAACTGGGTCGATGCCACTGCTGGTGGATGTTTCGTCCCCGAGGGTATCACCAGCCCAGTAGTCAACATGTTGGTGTTGACATGAATATCAATAATGAGGTCATTTTTTTTTATATAAATTTCCTGTTTACAAAACTTTGAATTTTTCGAAAAACTAAGGATTTTCTTATCCAAGGCATAGATTACCTTAGCCGTATTTGGCACAACGTTTTGGAATTTTGGATCCTCAATGCTCTTCAACTTTGTAATTGTTTGGCTTTAAACATATTTTGATATGAGCGTCACTGCTGAGTCTTATGTAGACGAAACGCGCGTCTGGCGTACTAAATCATAATCCTGGTACCTTTGATAACTATATGAGCTCTTCACTGTGGGATATAATTGTTTTCAAAACATCATAGTAAAATGAGTGACAGTTGGAAATTGAATTGTCTATATTTACAGTCGTGAAATCACGAAAGTATATACCATACATCCTGTTTATGAAAGTGAATTTCTATTTTTAATCAATGTGCTCTACCAATAATAATAATGAAACCGAAAAGAGTATGGCCACAATACAATTAATAACTTACCAAATTGATCATAAATATCAATAACTTATCTATTTTAACTAACCTTAACAGTGGCAGGTGTACAATCGAATTGCAATTGTTGGTAAATAATATGCATATAACATACAACTATTTAAATTCGTGTGCAAACATGTTGAGGTCACATATTATAATGAGGAAGTTATGTTGGTATTTTATTTACGACACTTATTTATATACATTAAAAAAAAGTGCAATGTCATAGCGTGTTGATGAAGGATTTTCTGTGCTTATATAGAGACATTATAAATATAAAATATAACAATACAACAATTCACTTTCTAAATTTTATCAATGTGGTATACAATAATAAATAACAAACCGTAGCAATAAAATCATTTCAAATATCAAAAAATATCCACCACTTATCTATTCTCTTAATCTTAATTGATAGTAGATAGACTGTCACAATGTAAAATGTCGTGTGTACAATGAAATAAGGAAATAAAACTGTTTAAGTTTATGTGCAAACATATTGGAGTCACATACCAAATCGATGACGTATTCGTTGGGTTTCATGTATGACAGTAAAAGTAAAAAAACAAAAATTCCGAGGATAATTAAGAATGGAAAAGTCTCTAATCAAATGGCGATCCAAAAAACTCAAACACATCAAAAACTGTCATATTCCTGACTTGGTATAGGCATTTTCTTATGTAGAAAATGGTGGACTGAACCTAGTTCCATAGCTAGCTAAGCCCCTCTTGTATGACAGATGCATCAAATTCATAAAACTTAGCTATATACATTAATGGAATGAGTGCAATTACATTAGTGTTGATATAATGCTTCGAAATCAGTGTTTGTGTGCTTTGTAGAATACACTGACATGTCGTTATGCAAATCATACTTAACATGCTTAATATGAACACAAAATAAAACTTTTGTAAGATAAATTGGAAGTGTAAGATCGTTGTGGTTTTTGAAGAACACTTTAGTCTATATCAAATAAGATCAAATGAAAATAATAGAATGAACTACATTTGTATTTACAGTACATGTTTTCATCATTTTATCTCAGTTTATCTCAATGTCAGTGGTTTATTCTTTTTAGTATTTATTTTTTTCAGTTTTTTTTTTGTTTTTTTGTTATTTGCATTCCGTCATGTCACGTGTTTAGATAAATGAAAAAGGTGTGGTAAACATACAATAACAGCATTAACCTGTCAATACTTTCATTAACTATATGCCTATATTTTTTGTTTTATTTAATTGTTCAAAGATATGAAGGAACACTTTTAACATTTTGATGTAATCCTAAAGAAAATGTATCTTCTACTTCTACTGGATAAATAAACAGCGCATGGACTATTTAGAGGATATTGAAGTTCGTCTAAACCAACGTTGAGCAATTTTTGCTCCACAATTTCAATATACTAGGGCAAAAGTAGTATACCGCTGCTCAAAAGTCATAAATCGATTGAGAAAAAAACAAATCTGGATTACAAATAAAAATCGAGTGAAACACATCAACTATTAGAATAAAACAACGGAACAACAGAAACGACAGAATAACTGAAGTAGAACGGAAATAAACGCCAACATAAATAGAAACGTACAATTTGATAACGTGGTGAACAAGTCATACACAAAGAAGATTAATATCGCCGGTCATCCCCATATGTGTATCTAATTACATAAAATGTAGACATCAAGCTAACCTGTGTCATTTTTTTAATGTTGCTGTGAATATTTAATCAAATAGGTTTCATAAAAAATAAGCATAATAACATCCAGTTGCTGAGGTTGAAAAAATTCTCGGTAGGCCGGTGACTCCCAAATTCTATATAAGTCAGGAGCATATAGAATAAAAGTTGTTGTTTGTTTTTGTCCTTGTCTTCATATTTTGTAAATTGTTTTATGGCATATTGGGCCGTTAAATTTCTCTTTTGACTAAATTGTAATTTTTTAGAATGGTTTTTTTCATCACAGTTAACGACCATATGGTGCCTCAATATGTTTATATTATATCGACTTAATTTCAATTCTTATGAATCGTTGTCTCATTTGAAATCATACTATATATCCTCATTTTCATGAAAATACTAGACTATTCACTCATATACAGAAAAGACATATACAAATGTAAGGGTATAAACAGCAAGTATTGACATAATATCTACAAAGCACAAGCAACACACCTTAAAGTATATTTTTCACCACATATCGTCTTAGTTTAAGGCGTCCTTCAGCTGACCCCTAAAATATGTATACTAGTACAGTGATAATGGACGTCATACTAAACTCCGAATTATACACAAGAAACTAAAATTAAAAATCATACAAGACTAACAAAGGCCAGAGGCTCCTGACTTGGGACAGGCGCAAAATTCCGGCGGGGTTAAACATGTTTATGAGATCTCAACCCTCCTCCTATACCTCTAGCCAATGACGAAAAGTAAACGCATAACAATACGTCCATTTCATTTTGTCAGGAAAAACAAATCAGAAATTTCTAAAATTTGAATACTTGCTTATTTAGAGCATGGTGAACCTATGTAACGTGCTTCCATAATATTGATATAGTATAACATGTTTGTCAATTTCAAGTCGATTTCATTTTTAAAAAAAAAGAGATTATCATCAAAAAACAATTCCTCCCTGTTTGTGATGATGTGCAAATATGGCACCTATTTAATTGTTGTGATTTAAAGCCGTAGTTTACAGATTGTCACTTACATGTAAGTAAACAATCAACAATGTAGCATGGATATTGAGCACGTTTAAAACATGTACAATAAGACAATAGTTTAATTTAAAATCATATAGAACAAACATTCAAATGTTGGGTAATGTCAGGGGGTAACGATGAGCTTTCAAATGAATCGTTAGTAATCAGTTTGTTAATCAGTTAGTCGAGGTACTGTTAAAAGAAAAATCACAAAAATACTAAACTCAGAGGAAGATTCGAAACGGAAGGTCCCTAATTAAGTGGCTAAATCAAAAGTCCAAACACATTTTACGAATAAACAGCAACTGTCATACTTCTGACTTGGTACAGGCATTTTTCTTATGCAGAAAATAGTGGATTAAACATGGTTTTAAAGTTATCTTAACCTCTTACTTTTATGACAGTCGTATAAAATTTCATGATTTTATCAACGATGTGTGAACAAACAGTTTTAATATTTATAAATGTAATTTACACTTATACACGATACTATTTGGTGCTTTGTCTGCGGTGATAACGACATATTTGTCATGAACACACGAAGTATGTAGGAGACATGCTTAGGATTGTTTGCATATATAGATAGAAATACAAGGTGATTTCTAAATATATGGATATGATGTTTTGATTAACTCTTTAGACCTCTCAATTTTATTTTATTTTCTAAATTAAATTATCACTGTTTCTTTGTTAAAAAGTTTTAAATAAAGACAATGTTCAATTTTAAGGACCGGTTGTCGAAAATAATCTTTATCTTCGAACAATCAACGTTTACTGTTAATGCGTTGCCATAGAACATTTCATAAACATATTGATATGCAAATGGGATATCTTTGTTACTTTGGTATCTGATTCAATTTAGAAATTATTCACAAAATACGGAATAATAACAAATGCCGATTTGATTTCTACAGGTATGTACGTTTTCTAAACATTCTACATAAAGATAAAATTAGAATGAATGATAGAAAGGAAAATATAAGGTTGCTTTAGATTGGAGCAACAGTGTATCATTGTTCAAAACACATGAATTGATAAAGAGGATAAATTTAGATAAGACATATCATTTTTGATTGAATGTGTAATCATTACACTATAATCATATCGCTACTTCTAATTATATTGATCATCCAATATATTATATATCCGACCTCTTGTTTGTTAAAATGTACTTATTGACCATTTGAAAGAAATATCATAAAGCCTAGGTCACTCATCCGAAAGTACTAACACCTAGTAGATAAATATTCAGTGTCTGAAATATTACAAGAGGGTCTTGCGTTTTGACCTTAAGTGTATATCTTTTTATTATACTTTATTCTTCCCATTTTTTGTCTTTCACAACTATTCCTTATGAGTTGGGTCTGATGTGCGACTTGACACATTGTTATTTCTATTTTGATTATCCTCGTTATTATTTTTACTTAATTTGTACTTTATTTAGAAAACGTACACCATAAACTATATCAACTATCAACTACAAGAACGTTTTGAGTGAGGTCAGTGTCAAATTTTATATATTAACTTTATCTTTTTTGTTGGCGTCTCTTGGATTAATATGTTGTATGACTGTGATGTATATTTACACATGTTTTGGATGAGGATAACAATTGAGTCATTTTAGTCCTCTTTACTAAATTTTTTTTTGCACGGAACAAATAATGACCTGTCGAAAACTGTAACTATTGGATTCTCTTAATCTTTTTAATATCAAGTTCATTACTATCTTCAATCATATTTAGTAAATCGAATTCTGATAATGTCTTCCAATTAAATTTTTTAGTTTTTTTTTATTTGAAGAATGATGTTTGTATATAAAAGAGGTTAACTTATCTAAATGTCTGAAATCATGGTGAAAGAATAAAAGCATCATTTGTTAAAAAAAAAAAATGTAAAGGATAACTTACTACAGCAAAATAAAATGAATAAATTTGGTATTTTGGAATAAGTTAAACATAACTCACTTAAAACTGCATTTATCTCATTATTTATGACGGGTTTATTCTTAACTTCCCTTTTTATGTCATGTATGTGGTACATTTAAGGGCATACGATACAGTTTTGAACCTGTATTTACAAGTTGCTGAAAATTTGCATATAGGCTAATTTTTACCTGATTAAATCAAATATGTAATAAAAAATATACCTTCATGTGCTACTTTTTGAGGAAAATGAGGTCGAAATTTTGTATATTTGCTTAAAATTCAGATTTGTGTCCTTATTTTCTTTTTCGAAAGAAAGACATAACTTTTTTGTTTTAAAAGATAAACACAAATTGTTTTTTGTAAAATAATCTGTAATTTCTGTATTCTATAAGTATCATTAAAAATTATGCAATTTTTATTCAGAAATAACTCATATTTATCAAATGTTCATGAATAGAGGAAAAAACGTCATTTTTTGCTGCATGTTCATCAAGATTAAAAAATAATCCGCTATTTACAGTTTTATAAAATTTTGGTCACATAATCTCCTTGCAAAATGAAACAAATTGTCGTTTTAAAAAATAGGGGTCCATGCACTCGTTTTCAAATTTAATCAGTTGAATGATAAAAATCAGTCGAAAAATGCATCTGTTCCCGATATGTCATAGTTTGACGTCGCGAAAATAAAATTTTACGTTAGCAACGTCATTACCTCACCTGTAACTGTATCATATGCCCTTCAGTTTTTTGGAACAGTAATTAGTTTGGCAAAAAAACGTTTTTGTTAATTCAAGTTATTCGTGTTCCTTTTAAAAGAATATTACATAACGTACCACAACGTCTGAGGTTCGACCTATTCGTAACGTGATTCTTACTGTTTTTCAAGTTAAGAAAATGAAGGCAACCTTATCTTAAATTCAAGAGAGCTAATTCTAATAACTTTTAAAATTGATCAATGTCCCAAATGAAATAAATCAAGTAACAGAGTAAGGAAAAGAAAAAAAAGTTAATCTACTGGTGAAATTTTTGCAAAAAAAGAGATTTTTCCTCCGAAGAGAAGCTGTTTTGTAGAAGGTAGTTCAAACTTTAGCATACTTTTTGAGCATTGTAATCAGAATTTTCATCAGAAAGTTGCATATTTGAATATCAATACTTTTCATTCGGAGATCAAATGTAAGGGACGACCAAGTATATCAAACGAAAATGAGAAAATTTTACATTTTGAAAAAATGCAGAAGGTTAACATTTTTCACTTTAAACTGAATTCTGTAGTTAGCTCGTTATTCAGTAACAGGTTAATTAAAAAAATTTCAAATTTGTAATGGTACAGGTAAGTATGTTTTTTAATAACATGGAAGAACATTAAAAGGGTATTTTGTTGAAATCTTGCAATATATGCGAAAGAATATTGACCTTGATTGAATAGAAATCTATCGCACAACTTATTACAACTGGATCAAACAGAAAGAATAGATAAAACCTGATCAAATTGTATAAGTTCTAAAAGTAGTATCTCAGTGATTATTTTTAAAATGTTTCTTGCTTCTGAACAAACATTTCACTTCTTTTCTAGGAAATGGATTTATTGGATAATTGGACAACAGTTGAGGATTTGGAACACATACAGGAGGGGGGGCAAGGGGTTTAACTGTTATGCTGTTATGGGGCATTTTAATTCTTTGTTATCTGTTATTCTGAAAATATATTTACTGTTAGCTGTTATTGTCTTATTCTTTGTTAGCTGTTATAGGACTATTATCTATTTTGTTATCTGTTATTGTGAGAATCTATTTGCTGTTAAATGTTAGCATTTTGACAGCCAATCTTCCGTAGAAATTGAAGATAATTAAGGTCTTTCCTTTTTCTATAAGGAAAGACCTTACTGTATTTCTTCTGTTTATTATTATTCTTTTTCCGCCAAACTTTGACGAAGTTAGCAGCCTAAACCGTAAGACGTGTCGCTTTCATGTTCTCACTTTGTATTGGTGTCATGAATACCTATCCGGAACTCACCCTGTTAGTCGAAATATTTTGTCGGTTCGGAGTAATCCCTCCGAAACCAAAAAACCTTGTTATCGTTCCAACACCGTAACCGTAATAGATAGAAAAAAAACGAAGGGTGAAATTTGTTCAGGACCAGACCCCGGTTCTTCATTACATTTGATTCGAAAAGATTCAACGACTCATTGGTAGGGTTATGCCCCTTTGAAAATTAACCGGTGTCGGTGGACCACCAAAACTCAGAAACCGTAAATCGTAGAGACCTAGGATCTTCACCATTCATCAACAATTCATGAGACTTTCAAAAATACCTCAAGGTCAAATGTGTATGTTGACCTTGACCTTTGACCTAACACCTTGTTATCAGAACAACTCAAAAACCATTATACTTACAGAAGTTTTAAATAGTGGAAAATGTTTGGGTCATTAAGGCGCAACTTTGTTACATTTTGACCGAAGAGATTTGACCTTTCTGTAAGGGGCATAACCCCTGATTTAGGTTTCTGAAAAGAGAAAATCAGCTTTTACTATATAACAGAAGGTCCTAGACCCATGGGGTCTTCAGCAATGACATTGGGGACTAATGACCTTGACAAAGGTCACAAGGTCAAAGGTCAAGGTCATGTCCCAGATAGCGAATTATGTGTTTTTGACCTTATTTTGATGATTTTTAGTGTGTTTTAAATGTTTTTAAGGTTGACCTTGACCTTTGACCTTTCAACTTTTTAGCCGATATCTCAAAAACGGTTAATCTTACAGAAATAGTAAACAGTGAAAAATGTTTAGGTGACTGAGGCACAACTTTTTTACATTTTGACCGAAAGGATTTGACATATTCTTAAGGGGCATAACCCCCGTTAACGGTTTCTGAAAAGGTAAAATTAGCTTTAACTCTTGAACGAAAAGTCCTAGACCCATGGGGTCTTTTACAATGACATTGATGACCAATGACCTTCACAAAGGTCAAAAGGTCAAAAGTCAAGGTCATGTCCAAATTGTCGAATTTATTGTTTTTGTCATTTTTTAACGGTTTTGTGCGTGTTTGAGAGCTTTTCAATGCATTCTACGCCTATTGGAACATGTATTTTACATTTCGAAAAGGAAAGACCTCTCAATTGTTCAAGAACAATTGACATTTTAATTTAAAATTGTGATTTGAATGGATAATAGTCTCATTGGCACGCTTACCACATCGTCTTACAATGTATATTTATTTGGGTCTTTCTACTGGTAATATCGGGTGGCCCTGTATTTGCCGCTTTAGAAAAATTTCAGTAACATACATCACATAAACATATTAAAATCAATTGGACCCAGGACCATTCCAGTATATATTATTATTATCCTTTGTAATAAATTTCGTTGTCTGTGAACATGTAGCATTTTTTACAAATTATAATTCACTTATTACTTGTACAATAACTTATAGTATGGATTTTGTTATAAAAAAAAAAGCATTGGTACACCCTATAGATTTTTTTTTATTCAATGACCACATAATAATCTTTATACTGTACTATTACACCACTGTCCCTGATTAGGGGAGGATTGGACACCAACTAGCATGCTTAAGTTGACGCAGTCACATTCTGTATGTGCCTTTTTCCAAGTCAGGAGCCTGTATTCAGTGGTTGTAGTTTGTTATTGTGTTACTAAGTTTCTCGTTCACTATTTTGTGGATAAATTAGGCAGTTAGTTTTCTCTTTTGAATTGATTTACATTGCTAAGTGGTATGGGTTTGAATTATGGCTTTGGGAATTATACAACATCTTTTTCTTTTAGCATTTATATTATAAGTGCTACTCCCTCTCTTTTCATTTAAATGAAAGAGAACCCTGACTACCATATTTTTAAAAGCTTTTTAACTGCTTCACATGGCGAAAATTGAAGCTCAGAAACCATTGATGCAAATAAAGATGTGTCTTCAGTTTAATTTTTCGTCAAATACCCTTTTAAAAATCCTACAGCTTCTACAATGGTGTATCCAAATTTTCCATATTCTATAATTTCACATAAGATGCATGATTGGTGTTTCACTTGGTGTCATCCAAATTTTCACTAGGTCCAATTTCTATTTTACTATCATAATTGTCACTTGAGTCAATTTCTATTATCAGAATAACCATAACTGGCATGCGTGTGTCAGTTACATGTCCTGTCTCCACTGATCTGGGTATTTTTGCATTTTATAAGTAAGTTTTATCATGAGGTCATTAAATAAAAAAAATATATTGTGCATCAATGTTTATTTTTTTTATTACTTTTAAAGTACAAATGTATATATATTGCTTTTCAGAAATAAAAAATATAAAAATCAAATTGATAATAAAGTGTCACTGGCTGCACTACTTTCAAAAATTAAATTAAAAAAACTAAATCATTAAAAATTGATCCTTCAAATGCCTTAGATTAAAAATATCCGTATATCAAAAACAGAAACTAGTAATTTCGTTCAGAAAAATTCAACATCCATACTATAACTTATTGTACAAGTTACGGGAAAAAAATCAACCAAGGCAGAACTGCCTCAACGGCCGAAACGTCTTGTTTACACAAGTTACAATTTTCTAGGTCCATACCACAAGTTATATACTAAGATCTACGAGTCATCTACTGGATTGGTCCTGGACAGATTTATTTTCATATTTCATTTACTGTTATCTGTTATTGTCCCTTTTCAATTCCTTGTTATCTGTTTTTCACCAAATCAATTCACTGTTTTGCTGTTATGGGGACCCCCCTTGCCCCCCCCCCCCCTCATACAGAAAGACTCAAAAATGTTTATTGCACAAAAGGGTGTTAAATTCCTCTCTGATTTTATTAGGATAAAATCGAATGAATGGAAAGATGTAAATATTCAAATATTCAAATTGGAATTTTTGGGGAAAGTAGTTCCGGCAAATCAACATTTTTAAATATTTTTTGTTGATTAAAAAGAGGTGACGAAGGATTTGCCGACCAGGGTTATAAAGGTTATACAACTAAAAAAGCAACAAAATACACAATAAAGGACAATCCTAACATCACATTTACGGATGGTGTTGTTTGCGGAACAATACAATATAAGAGAGGTTCTGAATATCTTAAATAGCTGTAAATAGAGAATCTTGATTTTGTGCTTTTGATGTCGAATAATTTTTCACAGGATGATGCCTGGTTTGCTAGGGAAATACGTAAAATGGGAAAGCCGTTATTTTTCGTAAGAACTAAATTCGTGCCAAAATGGACGGCATCACCGGAGAGAACATTCACGAAGAAATAGTTACAGTTTGTGCTGAAAATATCAAAGACAGCGGAATTCCAACAACAAGTATCTTTATAATATCCAATTATGATCCGTCAGTAGGCGAGTTCGACAAGCTAATGGATGCAATATTTAAGACGCTACCACAAAACAAAAAGGAGGCATTACTTTATTCTATACCACCTTTATCGCACCAGGTGATTAAAGAAAAGAAGAAATGGCTGATGCGACGTGCGTACCGTGTTTCTGTCTTATCGGCAACAGGTACTGCAATACCTATACCAATGTTAGATCTCTGCGTGGACTTGCCCATACTTCAATTTGAAATACGATTTTATATGAAGGAGTTTTCGCTGACTGAAGATAAAATTAATCACACTTGTGATAAACTGAAAATCGAGGATCAGAAATTGTTGAGCAAACTTCCTCATTATCAAAGTCTGTTAGTGTGAGAAATTAAAGACAAAGTCATGACGTCTATTCAGTTAGAACTTGCTGAAAAATCTACCGAAGATATGGCAAAGCGATTTTTAAACTTTATACCAGTTGTCGGTACTAACGTATTCTCTTCGATTGCGTACATAACATGTAGGAAATTGCTCCACAAGGAAATCAACGAACTAGAAAAAGAAGCACACACATTACTTGATGAAGTCATTGAAAACATCAAACAGTAGGAAAAGTCTGCACATAAACATGATAGTAATTAACTCAGCATCTTTATTTGATCGTATCATTAAAGTCATAAGAAACCTCAAAATAAAAAAAATAGTGCACATGTTTTTTTTTATCAATGGATAGTTTTCATTATAAAACTTAAATACATATACTTATTTCTGAAGAAAATTTCTGTATTTGTTCATATTTAGAAGTTTACTTTATTTTTATTGCTTCCTTCCAGGAATTCCCGGAGATATTTTCCGTATGCAAAATGACCTCAGTGTGACCCATCTCGTAAAAAAATCGGTGTTCGCAATACGCATGGATGTCTTTAAAATAAACTTTTATCTGAGTGTACATGTTAAAACACGTGCTGAATATCCATGCTTTTTTGTTGTTGTTGACAAACCGGTGACAATCGTTTAACTTCGGCTTCAAAACACGAACTTTAATTACCTGCCATATTATCACAACAACACTGACAGATTGAAAAAAAATTGACAATTATACGAAATATGTGAAAATAATGATAAAATCGTGCACAGAAGACTAAGTTTATGATGTATGTATGCATTGGTTGAAGAATTGGAATACTATTATTTTTTATCGGTCACTCGTTTCTTATGACTTTAACTTTGTTACATGTGTGATTTATTCTTAAGTTTAATGGCATTGTTGAAAAATTATAAAGTCAAAGGATAACAATAACTTTACTATTCGTAATATCAGAGTGTTTGTATTTCGCTTTTTTCCATGATGGGATGGTTTTGCTTTGAATGAATTATTTTAAAGATGAGTTTGTGTGTGTACATTTAAGGCTATCGTCATCATATCGGGATATCAATAACACATTTGGCAAATGATGAATTGTGTTCATTTAAGAAATACTTTAATAAGATGCATTCTACTCAAAAGACGCACAAAGATATTTCATATATATATGACAATAGCGAAATTATAATAAAAAATCATTATTCATATCTTCATTTATCTTGAGTTTAATTAAATCGTATTTGTTGTTTGTGTACTGTTTTGTATATATTTTCTACCTTATAGTAATTATATATTTCTTCTTGTTTGAGCCTAAAGTTAAAAGTCCTGCATTGATTATGCACATTGTTGGAGGCTGTGCTTTTAACTTATATAATTATATAATAATTGCTCACATCGTGTCTTATCTAAATTCATGGTTATGAGTTTTATCATTGACAATCCTACTTCACCTCCCTATTTATATACTTTTAAACATATATTTATGAGATTGTGCACAGATATCATTTAGTTGATACTATTTGTCTATTTATTAAATGTTGTGATAGATAAATAAACTTATTTGAATGACCACTATTTGTCTACAAAAGACTGACTCGTTATAATGTGTGTGTGCGTGATTTCATTGAAAAGTTAACCTTCTGTTTGTATGAAACGTCGATATGACCCATTGTTAGAAAATAATAATAGTACATTAAATATTTGTTGAGTATCAGTTCTTTAATACTATTATTTATGAGATTTTTAAAGTTACTGTATTAAATTATACTGATAAAAATTTGATATGAATGCCAAAGAGACCTAAATGACAGAGAAATTAATAATATTGGATCAACGCATTGTCTTCAATAATGTTCAAAAATCATACTGCATATATAGACAAAAATAACAAAAGTAAAATAACCCAATCGAGAAAATTAACGGCCAAATTAATGTACAGGTCAATTAACGAAAAGCACATATGAAAATTGGCAATGCACGAAAGACATTGAATTTCAGGCACCTGACTTGGAACAGACACACACATAATGAGGCGATGTTAAACACAGGACAATGGTGTTACAGCACTTGCTCAGTAAAGAAGAACAAACAATTAAAATCAATTATAAAGGGTCATCATCAGATTGGTACAATTAAAGTTACAAGGATTATAAATTTATAATGTAGTACGCCAGAGAGGAAAAAAAGACCAGATCGGACTTGACAAGATACTTTTACATCAATCCCAACAATCAAAATATATACTAAGTACAGATTTGAGAGTTGATACAGGTACTGAAAGTGAGTTCATAGCAAATAATAACATGCGTTGGAATGTCCTTCTTGGTATCCCTCACTTCCCTTTTATTAAAAAAATCAATATATCAACAAGTACGTTTACGCTTCATTGTTAAAAAAAAAAGTTACAAACGAAAGGGAAAGTCTCTTCTCAAATGGTAAAATCAACATGAAACGAACAAACAACAGCTGTCACATTTTTGACTTGGTACAGGCAAGGGTTTTCAGACAAAGAGACCATGAAATGTTTTTCATCTCTCCATGATAAGTATGTTGTTGTTTCTGCGGACAAAGCTTCAAATAAAGTATAAATGAGCACTCGGGTTATTCCACATACAAAGACATATCATTTGACAAGGATGAGATTTTAGCAAATCATAAGTTCTGCATGGCTTCAATAAACATTACATTGAATACAAAACCATAGGACTTACCTTGTTTGTATTGAATACCAAAGCTTCATAAAATTCCGAACAAATAACGGTATAGTGCTGGCTTATCTTAATGTTCCACTGAAGAATTGTCCACTAGATTGACTACAATTCTTTCTATAGTGAAAGAGGGTCTTCAGAAATACTGTGAAACTGTTTACTAGATGTATTTACCATATGTGGATTCTAAAGAACTTCTAGACAATTTTAAATCTCGGTCTTTTTCTGAAATAAGTTCTATCAAAACTTTTGATTTTTCAACCCTGCATACCACCATTCCCTATGTGAAATTAAAAAATCGCCTCAAAGATGAAATCCACAATACTTTTAAACATACAAATGGTAGCATACGCTATGGATTCATTACTTTGGGATATCATAAGGCATATTACGTTAATAGTGACAAACAAAAAGGTAAATCATGCTACACAGATAAACAAGTGTGAAGTATGCGGGAGTTTCTTATCGACAACATATTTGTTGAGTTTGGAGGTAGACTTTTCCAACAAATTGTCGGCATTCCTAAGGGAACTGTGCGCCTCTTCTTGCCGACCTTTTCTTTTTTTCATATAAATCGTAGTTCCTTCAGACCCTTCTCAAAAACAAGAAGATCAGATAATTTAATTTCACTTTCAGATATATTGATGATGTTCTTTCCATAAACAATTCGAACTTTTCTGAATGTGTTTCATTTACATTAATATCTCCTAGAGCTAGAAATTAAAGAAACAACAGACACGACTTCCTCCGCCTTATTTTTAGACTTATATCTCGAATTTGACATACACAGTCATCTCAGTACCAGAATCTGTGACAGACGAGATGATTTTAACTTTGAAATTATAAATTTCCCCACCTTAGTAGCAATATACCAACTTCACCTGGATATGGGTATATATTTCCCAACTTATTCGATATTCAAGAGCTTGCAGCTCCTACTCAGACTTTGTAAAACGTCATAAGTGTTTAAGCAAAAAATTGATGAACCAGGGGTATGTCAAAGAACGTCTCGTCCTTTTTCTAAACAAGTTAATCGGGAGGTACCAAGACCTTGTTGATAAATAATCAGTATCAATTTCACAAATAATACATGATGATCTTGATGTATAGATTCTGCGTACTGATGTTGTTTATCATCTTAACAGCCTGTTATATTGTTCTTTTATTTGTCTGAGTTCTATTATTACTATTAATTTTACTGTTGGGTTGTTTTATGTGATATCTATTTAACGTGGCTCGGTACTTAAACATCCCGTCAATGTGTTTGTATTATCTTTCATTTTTCGCTGGTGTGTTTTGTATGTGCGACTTTTTATGTTTCTTTGGTTCTAATAACGTAACTCTGTACATTAAAAGATCCCGTCAATATGATATTGTACTATTATATGGCATTATGATATATTTCTATGATGAATTAAAAAATATAGATAGATGTTGCTATGCTCTATTAAATTGTTTCTTTTAAAATTGTTACACGAAAATGACTGCTGTACCCATATTTTGACTATTTTTTCATCATGTCTGTTTAGTTCACGCATCATTGTAAATTTAACGAAATTTGATGAGACTGTCATCAAAAGTGAGAGATTTAGCGCTTTAAAACCAGGTTTAATCCACCGTTTCCTACATTTGAAAATGCCTGTACCAAGTCAGGAATATGACAGTACTTGTCCATTCGTTTTTGATGTGTTTTGTCATTTGATTTTGCCTCGTGATTATGGACTTTCCGATTTGATTTACCTCTGAGTTCAGTATTTTTGGGAATTTACTTTTTGGTATAAAGTCATGAACAGTCAAAATTGAAATCGCTTCATTGGTAATAGAATCTGATGCTAGGATGTCCACTAATGCCAACTTAGATGTATACGTATAAAATCTGGCGGATGCAGTCGCTTCTGTTGTTTCTAAATGTTTAGGTTTTTTTAATATATTAATGTAACCCAACAAAAAAGGTATGGATTTATATTTGAAAGATCATCATCAGTATATCTAAATATGAATTAAGATTTAATGGCTTCTTAAAGGTTCTTGCATCTGACGATTGTCTAAACTCGGGATCATATGACAATAAGAGTCTAAAGGCGAGGTGCACAGTTCTTTCTTATATAAATTTCGAAAAATCATTGAAGAAGCCCAATTCAACAAATAAATTTTCAATAGGTAACCCTATGATCACTTGTTCCTCGTTGTATAGCATATTTAACCAATTTATTCACTGAAACAAAATATGCCCTATGGTTCAAATGTACCCCAAATTATAAGCTACCATTTTCTTTTTAATGATTGTTCTATGTCACATCGGGAAAGGTAGTAAAAAAGGGTTAAAAAGCAAATGGTTTCAAAAAATCAATTTCATAGAGAGATTTGAAATTATCCAAAAGTATTAGATAAAATTGAGAAATGAATTATGGAATGTGTCAAAGCGACAACAACCCGACCATGTAGCAGTCAACAGCCGAAGGCCACCAATGGGTCTTCAATGTAGCGAGAAACTCCCTCATCCGATGCGTCCTTTAGCTGGCCCCTTAAAATATGTATCCTATATAAAACAGAAGATGTGGTATGATTGCCAATGAGACAACTATCCACAAAAGACCAAAATGACACAGACATTAACAACTATAGGTCACTGTACGGCCTTCTACAATGAGCAAATCCCATACCACATAGTCAGCTATAAAAGGCCCCGATAAGATAATGTAAAACGAGAAAACTAACGAAACAAAAAAATGAACGAAAAACAAATATGTAACGCATAAACAAACGACAACCACTGAATTGCAGGCTCATGACTTGGGACAGGCACATTCATAAATAATGTGGTGGGGTTAAACATGTTAGCGGGATCCAAACCCTCCATCTTACCTGGGACAGTGGTATAACAGTACAACATAAGAACGAACTATAAAAATCAGTTGAAAAAGGCTTAACTCATCAGATGGACAAAAATACAAGTGGTCGTGGCCGGTTACTTATACATCCCGACACAAAAAAAACACAATAAACAGATCTGAGAGTACTCGCAGTTATCTGACAGCTAGTTCAAAGCCAGTAACAACTTATAAAAAAACTAAACTATCAATCCGTACACATACAACATCCAATGGATTTAGTGTAAAGACGTCATAAACAGCCAGAGAAAAACAAGACCTTGTGCAATGCCAAGTTACAGGTATTGACAGATTGTAGATCTATGAATATGTATATGTATATAACATACTAGTAATATTTAGTTAGTTTTTAATTTACTTATAACAAAATCAATATTTATTCCAATAAAAACCATATCAATGATCTTATTACAATTGAAAAGGTAACCTTTTAGAATAAGTTTACATGGATCATTTCTAAATTTCCGGGCACGGTTAACAACATTTCCGTAAAAATGAGGATTTGCTATCCCGTTTGAAATACGTTATCTACAGGTACAACCAAACTTCAAAACCAAATCGTTATATCTATGAAAATAAATAGTAAATGTTTTGAGTAATTTATTGTAACGATATCTCTGGTTTAATGATTGACCAGTAATACATAGATTGCGTTCGTTAAAATCAAAAACGTCACAACAGACACGGGCATAGCGAACAAGTTGTGAAATATAAACACCGTAAGATGATTCCAAAGGAACATCACCATCTAAAAATAGAAAATGAACAATAGGGAACGAAAAATTGTCTCTTTTGTCGTAAATTTAAGTGTAGAGCTTCTTGTTTAAAACCAAAATATCTAAATCCAGGAAAGGACAGTTATTATCTTTGATTTGTTTAACGTAAGTTCCTTGGGGTAAAAATCACCATCTAACATTTCAGCAGTATATTGACAAAATTCTTGATTATTCAACGAAAAAATATCATCAAGATAACGGTAAGTGTTGTTGAATTTATCAATTAAATTCAATTTCGACGGGTCTTTACTGAGTTTAGTCATAAACTGTGATTCGTAACACTAGCAAGTCTGCTACCTGTCGATTAACGTACATAAATATAATCAAGGAGAAAATTAACAGCTTCAATCATCTCATCACACCACTAGTAAGTATATCTAGCATATTTAACTTTCTCATTAGAGTATCGTAATAATATCTCTCACTAAGTCTGTTTAATGGTTTAGTAAGCTTTTGAGGTGAATACTGACATTTTTTTGCTTTGTAAAGAATATTACCATAAAAGATTGGATGTGACATACCTTAACGTATCAGATGTCTGCATGTTGAGTTATATTTACGAATTGTTTCCTTATATCGATGATCATATTTAGGAAATGTTTTGAGATGGTGACCAGGGAACGTCACCATCTAAAAATGGATAATTAACGACAGAACATGAAAAATCATCTCTTTTATCATAAATTTTTGTATTAACCTTCCTGTTAATGATATAGATATCAAGATTGAGGAAAGATCAGTGGTCATTATTAGTATTAGTTTTATTTAAAGTAAGTTCAACAGGATAAATTCCCCTTAGTATACATAGTAAAGTCGTCATTACTGAGAGCCAATATATCATCTAAGTATCTAATTGTTAAATTTGTATATCAAATGTTGTTTCGATTGGACTTTGCTAATTTTAGTTATAAATTGTAACTCATAACAATATAAAAACAGGTCCACAATAAGTGGTGCACAGTTAGTCTCTATTGGAATTCCAATAACTTGACGATATACGGAATCCCCAATGCGAACAAGTTTTTTTTGTTTATTGATACTAACAAATGATCTAAAAGAGTTTGAACATATGTACTCGCATTCTGCCGTTTTAAACGCCCAGTTAATAAGGGATGTGTTTGTTTTCCTAATAAGAATATGAGGCAAAGTGGTATATAGGGTAGAAAAATCAAAACTTTGAACAGATCCAAAATCACCAATATGCATGCAATTTATCAATGACTTCCAACGAGTTTTTGACACTACAAAAATAATTAATTCCACTATTTTCAAAGTCCTTATTTGAACAATTTATTATCCGATTTGTTTTGTACCAAGTATACTAGTAAGTAGAATAGACAACTTAGTATGCGAACAATGGCTTGAAGATGAAATTAATCTATATTTGTAAGGTTGTTTGTGCAGCTTCGAAAGCCAGTAAATAGTTGGGACTTTCATAGTATTTTGTTCTGTTTGTAAAGAAGTAGCTAACAGTTTGTGTTTTTACAGATATCGTTTTCAAAAAATGAAGTCAGTTCAAATATTGATGAATTCATGATTTCCTTTTTTTAGAGTTTTTGAAATCAACATATGCGATTGGTTAATACCACTTCGGGAAAAACCCGTTACAAAGTTTTTCTGAACAACCCTTTTCGCTGCGAAATTTTTGTTATTTAAATGAACATTGTTTTGTAGAACATGCAGATGGTTCAGCAATTATTTGGATGGGTTTGTACCAGTCAATGATCATTTTCTGATCGGTCAAGCTCACGGCAAATGGTACGCAAAAGGTATCAGGTACTGTACATGAGGACTTAATGCAATCTGTAACTGCACGCGTAAGATTGTGTATATATAAAGCAATAGATCAACAAATTGTTAAAGAAAATTCACACATATATCTGTCCTATGTGTTTTAGTTTGAATTTGATTTGATTATAAATATAATGTTATCAATTTTTTGTTCGACAAAGTTACTTAAATAAACGTCGCTATCAAATTTATCAATCTAGTAGCGGTTCAATGAGGTTAAAACGCAACCCAGAAATGTTATCTTGTATGATAATTGGCAGCGCTGCATTCTAAATATGTGTGCACTTTTAACATTTGTATATAAACTCATCATAGATATCAGGACAAAAGTTTGTATATACGCCAGACACGCGTTTCGTCTACATAAGACTCATCAGTGACGCTTGAATCCAAAAAAAAGTTAAAAAGGTCAAAGTCCGAAGTTTAAGAGCATTGACATTCAAATTACTAAAAGTATACGATAAATACTTTTACGACCCTATCAAATTACTATGAAGAACTTATAAATATATTCTGACCATGCAACAATTTTTTATAAAGTTTTTCTTTTCAGCATTTTTTTTTTTTTTGTAGAAGCACATGTCATCACGAATGTAACATCTTATTTTGATATGAGATTAACTTTTGAATGACGCGCGAGTGTTGTTAGCCAATAAAACAACTGACATGTAATGTATTTATTAACGCATACGTCATGTAATAGTGTTGAAATAATTCAGCTAAGGTTAATATTCTGAAGCATAAGTCATGTATGTTTTTCAATGAGGAATCTGTGTACTATGAACACATTTCTTTTTTAAAATAGTTATTATATATTTGAAATAAAATCCAATGTTTTACAGCATAGATTGTTATCGGCATATATCATCTACTTAAATCATTGTTGTGACGTCATTCTATTGTTGTACACGTTGTTTATTTCAGTGATTGGACTATCGTTTACCTGTAAAAAATCATTATGTTACCTTTTAGCTGTCCAATGTTTTTCAGAACAGCCCTCCTCTTTCTTAAAAATATTGGACAGCTACAGGTAGCATAACTGTTTCTTCCAGGTACATGATATTTCAATCACTGAAATAAAAAGAAGCTATCAATAACCACACTTATTTTTGTCATGTAAACAAAAATTCAAACAAGAATAAATGACAATTAAAAAAACTATTTTATCAAAGTTACCTTCCAATACAATAATGTTTTAACTCAATCAAACTTTGTCTTGAGAGAAAAAAAAATACCTTCAAATTGATTTTTAACACTACTAGTACATCACAGCCGTTTCCTTATGTTTTACGTTTGTCTCTTTTAGAACTGATTCAATATTTTGATTATACTCGTTGTAAGTCTTGTTTTCGTGCCTTTATAAATGTTCTTTTTTACAAAAGATCTATCCTCGTCGGTAATCAAATTTGACCTCTAGTATTAGGCTATTTTCTTACTATTCAATCCCAATCTGATTTAACATTTTCAAAAACGAACGTTTTTGCACAACCACTGTAATTGTTAAAGTTACAGTAATAACAAGTAATTTTAAAAGATGAATTCTAGTTCATGTTCTATACTCGGATAAGGATACAGTACATTGCCGCGGATAAATATTGTATAATAATTGTTACTTCACAAAAGATACAACTGAAAAAAAGACGTCATGACCACATACAAATATCTACGAAATAGACTTGCAAGTAAACAAAACACTGCATAAAAAATAAGACTGATGAACAAAAACAAACGTAATGTTTTGAAAGTATGGGCGGTTCCTGCTGTTGAAGTAATACAGCTCTCGTCAATCTAATAGGATACCTACAGGACTCTGCTACAACCAGCACATCCTTTTTTATAAAGTACGTTTACTTGTTCGATATGAAATATATCTAGGAGTTGAGATCAAAATTGCTGTTTTACATAAACTATGCCCCGTTAATGAAATTTCTTCTTTTTTCTTCTATTCAACATCATTCGGTATTTTTGTATACGTGTAATGCAAATCGCCGCCAAAAACCTAGTTTTTAATCACCTACGATATTAAACGGTGAGTACGCATCAGACCTTAAAATCGTCTCTCTCAAATGCAAAAAAAAAAAAAAAAATGGAAAATGTCATCGACACCACAAAGATTAAAAAAAATGTGTTGTAAACTTCCTTACGATGAATCAAGTGAAAATATGTTATTTGGAGTAATAGTCTTGTGTGATTGTGTGATTTGTCAGTATTTGAATTAGGGCTTTAATACTTCATTTTTTATTTGATTCTTTATTGTTTAATAAGATATGACATACATCCAACACGTCAGAAAATATTACAAGTAGGTAGTATGAAAGCTCTCAAAGGTGCATGGTTTATTTCTAAGCAATGGATACGAAGGTCGCTCTGTCAGATTTGTAAATATATGCCAGTCAGTAAGAAGATAAACCTAAGTCATGATTTAATTCAACTTGAGTGATTTTATATCGTTCTACGTCGTATATTCACGTATAGTTAATTTGAATCATGTTAAATACTCGAAACTAACGGCTGAGCCATAATTATTTTACATAATTATTCAATAAAGATTGTAGTCAAAACATATAGAGGTAATTTCAGTTGCTATAAAAATTCAACTCTTTATAAACACAATGTTCATACACAACTGTAGTCTTAAGAGGTTGGTATTTGGGGTTGAGGTTGCGTGCCTCAAAATTTACTGCATTGTCACTAGCTATAGCGTTTAAAACATCCATAAAATCAATACGATATCTTCTGTTTGTCTGACAAAGCTGTTTTTCTACCGCTTTCGTTAAAGAAACAAGCATCCAACCACCTAAGTTTTTTCTTCCGTAAGAAATCTTTTCTGAAATTAAAAAGGAACAGAATTGAATTTATGAAAGTACTTTAATAATTAAATGTATTAAAACTGTAATGGTAACTCAGTTTGCCCTTGTAAGAGCTGACTTGTACCTGTACTGTTAAAATCACACATTATAACAGTACAGGTACAAAGGTTAAACTCAGTTAATACTCAAAACGTCTCAACTGTACAAAGATTTTGTTTGAAAGTTGTGCTATTGCTGTAAAAAAAAACTATTTTAAACGGAGTTTTATAGTTTATTCTCAAGTTACATCACTATTTAAATTTGACATGTTTAAAGATTGTGGCTTCTTCAACATCTTTAAACATTGTAACCCTGCCAAACTCTATACCTGTCCATCACTTCTCAGGGGAAATAAGTTCATGGTTGTGTTTGGTACATATCTTTATTTATTTTCTTATGTTTGTTATCAATTATTTTTTGATTTCTCAATTCAAATGTTTCATAGTTTTCATGTCTGTGACTTTTTTTAATGACGATTACAGTATAGGTGGATTTCTCTTTGTGAAAGGCAGCCTATATATTCTTACATCAACTTCATTTATACTGTGGTGGATTGTTGAAATATATCACTTCTTCTTTATTCTCATTAAACTTTTGGTTACAATGGATTGACAAAACATGACAAACTTTATATGAGACAAACGGGTGTCACATGTGCAACTGGATCTACTTTACCCTTTGCTCTATTTAGTAACATTTGTTTGTCTTTTACCTTTTATCTTTTTTTTTATAATAGCATTGTATGTAAGGTGTTGAAGTTTTAGAATATAATTAATATAATTTGTATACTTTTCATTGAAATTATACATGTTATATGAATTCAAATCTAAAAGTTGATTTTATAAACAAGTATAATTAGTAAAATAGATTAAACTAGATGTGTCAAAGCGACACGAATGGCCCCATCTCAAAAAATCTGCAATTTCAATAACTCATGTGGACACAAACATGATGGTAGTCTCACATATCAAAAATCAGCTCAAAATTTGGAGGCGTATAGAAACAAAAGTCTGTATAACTGAGATTTCAACAATTCTCAAAGTTGTAAACGCTTAAGTTTGGCAAAAATCAACGGAGCAGAACAGAACTTAAAGTTTATCTGTAACTCATCATGGTTAGTTCCCATACCTAAAATCAGCCCAATAACTAGCAGCATCTAGAAAAAAGGTCCCTATAATTGTGATTTTCAAACATTTATCAAAGTCCAAAGACCGAAATTACAGCAAAAGTTAGCTGAGCGGAACGAAACTTAAACTAGATCTGTAACTCATCATGGGTAACTCCCTTATCAAAAACCAGCCCAAAATATGTAAGTGTTTAGAAAAAAAAGTCCGTATAACTGTGATTTTCAACAATTTATACAAGTCCATAGGAAGTAATTTGGGCAAAAAACAGCCGAGCTGTACAAAATTTAAATTTGATCTGTAACTCATATTGGTTAACTCACAGAATATGAAGGCGTTTAGAAAAAAACTCCGTATAATGGTTTGTTGCGGAATGACGGAAGTATGGAATTACGGTCAAGGGTAAAACTAAATGGCACCGAACTCTTCGTTGCGGGGCCATAAACATAAATAAATAGATCATAGGAAAAATTGCTACTACATCATATGTACAATGTACATTGTGTTTATTTAACATATTTAACAAGATGTTCTTTATTTGTACTATTCAACGTGCATAGCGTTCAGTTGTCTTGTATACTGTTTCCATCATGTACTAACAGTAATTCAACCAAATGACACCCTTTTCTCAATTTTTCAATCCTTATAAAGGAGTAGGAGTAGTAAGACCCTTTCTTTGGCCCTAAAATATAGCATATTTACAGAATTGTGAAAATGTAATCTTTTAGGTATTTAATGGAAAGTTGAATGCTGCTGCTACATAAATATGGTCTGTTTTTGACAATAGAATGCACATATATCGGATACTAGCATTATACACCGTTCAAGGTTATAAAGAATTTGAAGTCAAGCTAAATTACTGAAATCTTTACAATTTTAGCATTTTAGTTAAATTTTAGACGGTTTCTGTCTTAAATGAATAACATTAACGGTACCAATTTTTCCGCACCAGATGCGCATTTCGACAACACATGTCTCTTCAGTGATGCTCGTGGCCAAAATATGTAAAATCCAAAGCTTATATAAAAGATGAAGAGCTATAATCCAAAAGTTCCAAAAAATATAGCAAAATCCGTGAAAGGAATCAGAGCTTTGCATGAGGGAGATACATTCCTAACTTGATAATAACTTTTATCATTTTGTAACAGCAAATTTAATAACACAAAAAATTCGTATTTTCATGCCAGTACCGGAGTACTGGCTACTGGGTTGGTGGTACCCTCGGGGACGAACAGTACACAAGCAGAGGCATCGACCCAGTGGTAGTTATAACATTAACGGAAACAATTTTTCTGCACCAGATGCGCATTTCGACAACACATGTCTCTTCAGTGATGCTCGTGGCCAAAATATGTAAAATCCAAAGCTTATATAACAGATAAAGAGCTATAATCCAAAAGTTCCAAAAAGTATAGGCAAATCCGTGATAGGAATCAGAGCTTTGCATATGAAAGTGGCCGCATTTGTGTTCATTCATAATAATGAGATATAAGTTGTATTTGATGATAATACATAACCTATATAAAGGTTGAGGATTAACACGGATGCGGCCACTTTCATTTTTGACAAAAAAAAACCTCTGAAAAATAACATTTTTGGGCATATTTGATAGATTTGTCATATTTTAGCTTGACTCGGAGCGTTTTTTACTTACTTAATCAGTTAAAATCTTCCACAAAAACAAAACAAAAACAAACAAAACAAAAATCGAATCAATTTAAATAGACACTTAAGTGTTTAAAAAGTGTTCAAAAACTTTCTTTAGATGAACCTGAAATTTGAGGCCAAAATTGGTCCTTTCCGGACCTACTTCTTTAAATCGTTTTACATGACAATCCATCTTGAATACTCATTAAAAAGTCACCAACCCTTTAGGTAAAAACGTACTAAAGTTAAGTTGATAATTAAGTAAACAAAAATGCCCCATTGTAGTTACCTGAAGCTGATGAATAAACGACAAGGGTGTCATCAGTACATGCTTGATCTAGAATAGACATTGTGTCCTCTTTTTTGTTCAAACCAAACAATTGACCCATTTTGTGAAATATACTGCCTTCTGTGGTATCCTTTTCTGAATAATTTCTTGGTAAGCATTTAGGAAAGGTTTGTTTTCAGTTGGACACTCAGAATATGACATCTTATCAAATTCATCTGCACTTCTATGGATTGGTATCGTGTGCCCATGCTCTTCAGCAGGTATTGTAGCATCATCCATTCGTAAGCGACTGGCCTGTAAACAGAAAGTTGAACATGAATGTATATGAAAGACAAGCAAGTATTGCTTCAAAAGTATTATAGATCAATACTTGGGATGTATATACAGGCTGAATACAGTTAAAGTAATTTCTATTTCCCTGGGTGCGCAAAGTATTTAAGAAAAAGATGGTATAACTCATGAGCGTTTGTTATTTTACACAAATACATTTATTGGTAAGATTTCAACATATAAGTAACTGCAAAATGCCATCAAAACTAGTACTTGATCCATTCAGAATCATTTTTTGATTTATTGTTTAAAACATACAGTGACGATGCAAGCCGATTTTTTTTTTTGGAGATCACTAACCTCTATTTTAACTGCTGATCAATGATTTAAAAGTAAGCTATACTGTAAAAACTATAAAAAAAAATTGATGCAAAAGACTTTAAACTGTTTATGAAAAATTGAAATACAAAATCATTGGTCTATTTTTAGAACTATTCTATGATATATGACTCGTAAGTCAGTTTTTGGCTGGATTTTTAGGAGATAACTGTATTGTATTTTAAGCTCCGACGGCATCAATTTGGGATTTGATGGTCGCAAATAAAGTTTACTGGCGACGCGTTAGCGGAAACAGTAAACGGGTATTTGCGACCATCAAATCCCAAATTGATGCCGTCGGAGCTTAAAATACAATATTGTTATCTCCATTCTAATGAAACTGACAGAAAACAACGTTAAAACATGTATTTAAAATCTGTCATATGCCGTTTGCGCTTGCACGTACGTCCCTAAGCATCAATTGTCAATTGATGCCATGTAAGAAAGTGACGTTATCCAACCAAAATGAACGTTACAAACGTTGTTGCATTAGAATGGTTGTATATTATGTATGTATATTGTGTATGAATTATTTTTATTGCAATCAATATGTGACACTTTGATAAACAAATTATTTATTCATGAATACAATTACACTATTTACCTGAAACAAAACAAAATCAATTTTAAAACGTAATTGATCATTTTCATTCAATCATATTATTACTAAAATTACAGGAAATTTTTAAGGTTTTCACAGTAGATGTCTTATAAATCCGCAATATACCGTTAGTGGCAAGTAAAATACGCATTAAATAATTATAATGATTCCTTATTTCTACATACAACAGTTTATCCAAAAACATAGTGCATTTATTCAAAGTTTTTTTTTTTCAAAAAAATAATGTTCCATGTAATTCTCGTTCTTCATATTTTGTTCTATATCTTGAATAGTTCAATCTATTAATACAAACCTGAATAACAAAAAGCTTCGGTTTATCTTTTAAGGCGTTGACGTCGTTTAGATCGTCTATGATACCTTTCGTTGAAACTGGAACGTGGTCGACGCCATATATACAATGCTCTCTCAAAAGTACTGATTGCGGTTTATCATTTGAATATACCTCTAATTCACCACCATGACTTGCAAGAACACATGCAAAACAGTCTGACATGCGGTAAAATCCAGGTTGTTTGCAGGCTTAATAAAACAAAACTATAGTTACTTGTCAATATATTATCAACTTACATTTTTTTCTTTGTACAATTTGTATATCAAGAGATAGCTTCCGTCGATTGAAAAATGAAATCTGTTTAGATAAATTTTAAACAAATACAACAGTTATTATTAAAAAAAAAATGTTGTATGACTGCCAATGAGACAACTCTTCACAGGAGACCAAATTACATAGGAATTAACCACATTAGGTCACCGTATGGCTTTTAACAATGAGCAAATCTTATTGTCTGACCATCTAATACGTATCTACTATACCATGTGCGTATTTATAGTTATAGTTCTTATACCAAACAATTTGATGATCACGTTAATGTTGGAAAATAAGTAAAAGCCTTGAAACATAACAAACAATACGTCACCTCTTTTATGTGAAATCTTGATACAAAATATTTGTACAGTGAAAAAATGATACAAAAATGGCACGAAGACGATATTAACAAATTGTCAAGATGTATGAAAAATACTGGTTACTTTGTTTAAGGTGGTACCTAACACTACAGGGAGATAACTCTGTAAAGTCAGCTAAACGTTTTAATTACGTTGTATTGTAAAAGGAATATTAAGCTTCTCAATGATCAAAATTGGTGTTTGTCAAATTGCTATATAACCAGTGTATTTTTTCTGACAAAACGGTTGGTTCAAAAAAATTTAAATTTTTATATTTTTATTAAAGTCTCAAAGTAAATACTTTGACAAAATTTTATGAAAATTAAACGAGCCAAATTAATTTTAGTGAAAGTGTTGGGTACCACCTTAAGTTATCTATTTGTTGTTTTTGTTTCTCGAAAAAAAGCGGACAGGGAAATAACTTTATTCGACACTTTTTAACAATTTTTTCAGACTAATTGCTTATTCTCATACATTGTTTTATTTCAAAATTAAGCATCAGGATAAACTGATAAAAGATATCAAAGCTAATTATCAGTGGTTCTTCCTTTATAGGAATTAGTGAAACTAAACAGACGAAACACTTGTTCTTGCCTAAACCAAGTAAACACTAAAAAATGTTCCAAGATAGAAAATTGTACATAAAGCCCCGAATCTTCAACGAATTACACTTTGCATTTGATGCATAATGAATAATGACCTTATAACCCGTTTCATAAAAAATTGGTATCGTTCAATATTCCAAGTTTTTTTGTCCAAAGATATGTTTTAATGATAGAAAATAACTTCATACAGATATATAACATATTCAGGTTACAATGTTTCACTGACCTGTCTGTATGACCCAATTTATTTTTTCTGCAGTTAAATCCTTGAGAATCAAAACTGTGAAGTTTAAATGCTTTCCAAATGTGTTTTTCATCAGTTCTATTTCGTTGTCACAGTAAAATCTTCTGAGCCTTTCTGTTTTGAAGTTTTCATTACAAATTATTATGGCTAAGCCTCTGTATCTATTGCTGCAATCATACTCGTCTTCATTAGATGGTGTTGTAGGTTCTAATTTTGAAGAAGCTGAAGTCAGGACGCTTAATTATAAAGTTATACAAATGATTAAATAGATAAATTGTATGCGTCCTCATTAAATTATATAGAAGACAAAATCGCATCTACAACATATGTAGAAGAAAACGTGACACAGCCTTTAAAATCAATAGGATTATTTTCTCTTCTCTTATATCTGCTCCGCATTTTCGTATGCTATACACTGAAGTAAGACACGACCTTGTGAAATATAAAAAGTAATCTGATATATTGGACACAAAACATAAAATAAGATTAATGGTATCGAAAATATAAATATAAACTAATCCTATTTAACCCATACTAACAATAAAGCAATGGTGAAACAAAACCAGCACAAGAACAACCTACACATCTACTGTTTACAAAATCAAAATAATCATCTTGGTCAAAAGAAGGGAAAAAATAAAATTGTTTACCTGCAAAATAATTTATTTGGATTTGTACTTTTACTGATTTCACCACGGGTTAACAAGAGCGAAAGCCCCGATAAATATGTTCTTTTCTTACATCTCATAGGACACACACTTTTGAATGGAATCGGTCTAAGTGAAGACAAATATTTGCAATCCCATGAATAAACGAGCTAGTACGTGAAAACGTACCAAACTGAATCAGTGATATACTTCAACTTTTTAGTAAACATAATACGATAGATTTGAATAAATTTAAATGATTATTTTACTAATATGCAAAAACAAATGGCTTACCACACATCTTTGATTCGTTTGTTTGTACGTTTCCTTATTGTGACGATTTTCGGGTTCACTAAAGTATATTAGCATGTTTCTCTATTGTCATAAAAATTCATAATATCTAATAAAATTAATAGGTTAATCTAACAAAGTCATTTGTAAGTGGAAAATAGTTTTAATATCAATTAGGCTTTAGTTAAATTAAAAATTGCATGTGTTTGCTTTCCCCTCACTGTGATTAGAGTAATATAACTCTGGTCAATTTTCCTAACATTCAATCATTGTGGGAAAATGATATAGTTCTATTTTCATTTATAGTCTTTTTCAGAAAAGTTCTAATTGTTTTGGGTAGGTCCCAATTACAATTTTACACTCGAGAATTCAGCATCAGTTAGAAGCTTCTGGAATAAAGTGGTGGCTATGGTGAACTGTTTTGTGTTTGTGCGTATGTGTGTTTGTGTTAGGCGTTATTACACTTCTTTCATGTATTTGTCTTTAGGGATGGAGTAAAGTGGATAAGTTACATCAGCTTTCTACTTTATTTGAGTTCTGGCATATTGGTATACACCATGTCGATCTTGGAAACAAATGTCTTTACGATTAGGAACACTAATGCTGTTGGACATTTTTTTATGCATACCACAATTTGAAACAGTGGATTCTTGACAGCACAAAAAATGTTTTTCACCGGCATATAGTACCTCAAATTAAAAGTAGGAAACAAGTGGTTTTTTTTTTTTAATTTCCAGGATATGGCTTTAATAGAGAGCAATTTCATGAATACTTGAAAGATGTTTTTTCTGTGACATAGTCACTTGTTTCAGAATATTTCCCCCTATTTACCTTAATGATATACTAAATTATAATAAAGGAACTTTTTATTGAAAAACGAGTGCCTATGATTTGTTCTTGCTTACATTTGAGTGCCTGTAAATTTTTTTGCTTACATTTGACGTACAAACACTTCCAACAAATGGAAGATTTTAACGACCTTGACTGGCTATACAGCCCTTGCACGGTCGGCACAAACACTTACAGATAACAAAAACATATTTATAAGATAACAAAATAATTCTTTATATTGGTATATATTAATTTGAAACATTTCAAAACAAATTTACAGATATACACAAATGTCTTTGATAAACTAATTAAAAATACGAGTAAACTAATTAAAAATACATTACAAATTTTGAATTTTGATTTTTTAAATTCAAGAGAAAAAAAACTACATGTATAAGTTAAAATTATAACTCTGTTCAAGGTAGACAATCAACATATTGAATTTTTGAAATTCAATATAGACTTATAGTTCAAAGGAATATAACTCTTGTATGCAAATGACACATCAATCGAATTTTAGCTGCGAATTTGTCCGCCACATTCAAGAAAGATGCTAAACTATCAATATAACCACAAGTTGTTAATCTATAGATACTGATGACTGATGAATGCTCACCATAGTAAAGAATATTTGTTTGAATTTTTTCAACATTTACTCAGAAGAATGCTCGAACTACTTGACTTTCAAAGCTCATAATAAACGTGTTTACACACTGATCTTATACGGTTGTTAAACATTACAAACCTGTGATCGTATAAGACACTATACATCTCGTTTGCTTGCATTAACTTATCAAAAAATATATTTATTGTAAGCCTAAATATTTCGACATGTTGTTTACATTCCATAAATTTTTAAATTCTAATTGTGTCACAAAATCCGGTTAGGATTTGACTAAATACTGATATCCTGATATTTTCCCGTAAAATGCTTATATTCATATGTCATCGTTCAATGACGTCAGGTAGCTCATATATAATTTAAAAAAACAAACATATGACGTGAGAGTATGATTGAAACCCACCAAATACAACATTCATATTTAACTATCGATTTGGCTCAAAGCGTTTAAAGAACGTCAAGTTAGAATTTATCATGGACTTTTCTTTTATAATATGTTCACTCATTATTTATTCTGCGTACAATATTTTTTTCTCTCTCGATTGATTCTCAATTTTAAGTACTTGACACATCTTTTTTAAATAATTTCTTAAGTTTTTCAGCTAAATAATTTGTTATCTAATCAACACAATTATATGGATAACCATTATTTTATGTTATTTACATGTTACAGTTAAAATGACGGAATAGGATACTATAGGAGAAGATTGATCCTTAAAGTAAGAAGGAATGTTGCTTTTCACTCTTTTATGGTGAAGAATACCCTAGAATTTGGTGGGGTTCCTATTGTTTATTCTTCAGTTTTCTATGTTGTGTCATGTGTTCTATTGTTTGTCTGTTTGTCTTTTTCATTTTTAGCCATGGCGTTGTCAGTTTATTTTAGATTGGTGAGTTTGACTGTCCCTTTGGTATCGTTCGTCCCTCTTTTACTTACTAGTATATTTATAGCATTAATACCCTGGTTTGTGAACTTCCATTTGAAGAATGAACGTTTTTGCAGTTCCTCCGAATGTTTAAAAACGAGTATGAATAATCTATGGTTAGCAATATCCATCACCATGGCAACTATTTTATACTTCGTAGATCGACTATCTGTAGTGTGACATTCTTCAGACGCTTTCAATAGAGAGTTCAGTCTAGAAAGCGGAAGTGAGTACAGTTTAGAGCGAATATGATGAATTACAAGAGGTTTATTGGTATGTTCGGTAAGGTCGTCTATAGAAACATCATGCATATCAGGTGGATTATAGCGACGATGTCCATGGCTCCTCGGCCGACGAAGAGACCTATTAAATAAATCCATCTCATTCACTGAACTACAAAAAGGGCTACTCAAGTTACCTACAGTATCTATTTTATCATTACATCCATAAGGTGTTGCAGTACCTAATTCTCTGGTCCAGTATTCTTTTCTTTGTCTGCGAAACGGTGTACTTATTATTGGATTATTGGTGGGGTGATAAATTTTTTCTAAAATGCGAACTTTAATGGAATTTCCTGAATGGTCAATTTGGTTGAAATGTTGGTAAATGATTTGTTGGTTATGAAAATCGTTCACACTTGACCTATGTCCATTCATTCGGGTGTTTAATCTGCTCTTTGTTTCGCCTACATCAAACCACACAAAGTACACTCTATTCCGTGAACAGGATTAGAGGACTTACAATCCAAATCATCATGACTACGTGTATTATAAGTTTTATGAGTTAAACTACTGGTAAAACACGTGTCCGTTATTAACATGTCGCACGTTTTACAGTTATATCTAGCAAAAAGCAAGGTTTAAAAGTACATCTTTTTTTCCAAACTACAAAATTCTTATTGCTCCTCAAAATTTCAATGAAATTGAATATGCTAACATAAATGGTTGCAATTTTTCTGCACCAGATGCGCATTTTGACTATAAAGGTCTCTTTAGTGATGCTTGGGGATAAAATATTAGAAAATGCAAATAACGACAACAGTAGCTATTCGAAGCTTATTTAAAGGATGAAAAGCTATAAACCAAAAAGAACAAAAATGTATAGCTAGAGCCGGGCGAATAATCAGAGCTTTCCATGAGGGAGAGACATTCCTTAATTTTAAATAGTTTCAAAAACTTTGTTATATCAAATATTAATTACACTACATCCGTATCAAACAAGATGTTTTCATTCTACAAATGACTAAACAAATTGTCTTGTAAAATATCATTTCATATTGATTATTAAAATGGCTTTTAAATTTTACTTTGTGATAGCATAATCGGAAATTTTGTAATAAATGAAACTTTAAAAATAATAATTTTAAAAATGGTTTGTCGGATCGTCAAAGATCGAGTACGGTTTTTTTTTCAAGATCGAGAAAACGTTCGCGGACTATATCTGTTTGATTGAAATAGCAAATATTAGATTTGCATGACTCATTACATTTCTCCTTAGCTGGTAAATAGGGATATGCTCGTTCAATGTCATTGGATCATTTTATCTTATAATAACATTCCGACTAGGTAGCAATATCGGCATATTTGTCTATTCTTCATATTTTTTTTATTCCTCATACAAATTGAAGTTTGAGAACAGAACTTAATTGACTGAATTATATTTTAAGCTGGGCATCCGGCACTATCGAGAAACGATTTGTAATTTCCCCACTGTTAAGATTCGTCTTATCTATTGTGAACATACTGATCAAGGAATCAATTAAAAAAGGTTATCTTGGCACCTACGTAATTGTCAGTGCATCAACGAAATAAACAATAAATCAGACAATACTGTCAATTTTTTGTGAACGAACGACAGTCCTTATAACTGAAAGTAACAATCCCTACACGCACATAAATTTCAAAGGGAAACGGATTAAAATAAATTTTCATTCCGAACCCCTTTTTTTTCTATTGTATAATTGTATTTTGTGCACTCATTAAAATCAAATTTTGTTTAAACTAAAAATTGCATACACTTACACATATTTCGGAGCAGATGCATTTAGCATTATGGATTCATATATACTTATTTTTAGACAATTAAAGCTCCTGAAGGTCATTTTATGTTGTTGATTATCTAGACACGTTTGTTTTTATATATTTTTTATGAAAAAAATGGTGTGAACAAAATGTCAGCATATATGTAATATGGAAAAAAAACCAATTGTCTTCTGATTAGTAATCCCGGTGCGGGACGTATGCATTTTTTGGTAAAACATTTGAGCTTACGTGTTAAGAACCTTTGTGCTTTTTGAAAATGTAAGTTTAACATGTATTCTTTCATTCATAAAAAATCCAGGTGTATGTTCTCTGGGTGCATAAAGACTCCACAACAAAGGGTCTTTTCAGATTTCGCCGCTGCACTATTAGTCCGGCCGATTGGTGCATGCAGATATAGAGCAGAATTGCTCACTTGAGGAGGAAAGCATGAAACTTTGCATAGTAGTTCTTGGTTATATACCCTTTGATTTCAGCTATGGACCCACTTTGAAAATTCCAATATGGCTGCCATTTTCAAGATGGCGGAAAAACGGTATAAATATCAAGATTGTCCTTAAGGTATTCTAAATAATTTCGGAAATTAAAGTAATGATTCTATAACAATGGACTTCATGTTCTTGAATTTGTTATCAATTAATTTCAAAATATAAAAAAAAATCATTTGGTTCTTTCTAGAACAAATACATTTGCAAATATAGCTGCATATACAAAAACAAATAGTGAAATTAAAAATGTTAATCAATAGGTTACATGTTTTTGAAATTGTTCTTTAAACGCTTTCAGTTTTAATGGTTGGAATGCAATAGGTTGAAACGAGTCGATTAAACGTTAATATAGGTCGATTAAATTTGGTGGAATAATAAGTAACTCATCTGAACTTTGAGGCTGTGACGAGGGCACATTGTCTCGTGTCTCGTCAATGCCACGTCTTACGTTTTCATCTGCCGTACCCGCTGCATCGTCAAATTATTCTATGTAATCAATAGGTGTACCTTTCTTCAGGCGGATTACACGATTGCCATTATTTCAATGGTTAAGGGGCAACTATTTCATTTTCCAACTACGTGCGAAAGCAATTCGCAACTATTCAGCGAGCATGGTCTTAAAATGCACTCCTGGTCAGCACTTCTATTTGTTTTAATGGTAACAGTCATATTTTAGTTAGGCGGAATTGTGATGGTTCATTTTATGCAAACTTGCTGAGTTGAAATTTCGTTTCCACTGTTAACAAATGCCACATTTATCACTATATTTTTTTTTATGTTAATTTAGGGAGTACTCAGGTTTATCACTGCGCTGAGTGGGTCCAAAATATATAGCCTAAGTATAATCGATGTTTACTCTATTAATGACGAAATTAGTTCTTTATAATTTTCCCAATAACAAGCTGTTAACCCAATCTCCATTTTCTGCCGGAAGTAATTTCTCATTTACTAATATTATCATTGCAGCAGTGTCCACAATCATGCTCACACTCTGGTCATTCCTAGTATCTCGCACTGCTAAGCTCTTTCAGATGGTTCGTTCAATTTTGTGACGAGGTGATGTTTCATGGCCAATATACTTTGAAATCGTGCGTTAGCCTACTGGTCCGACCCTTTGCTGTTTAAAGACTCCATTATTGGGGTTGCTCCGTATCCTGGTAAAGGTGACCGTTGTCTGAAATAACCGGAATTTCTAGAGTTTGTCAGTGGAGATGCTTACCGTTGTCTTTAGGGACTATATGATTTCTAGCTTAGTTGGGGTGTTGCTGATCGATAGGCATTAACCTTGGGTGTATTTCTATCTGGCGATCTACCGCGATTGTATTGCTCAGGAGATCTTCAACATGTATATTATACAAGTTATCTTTCATTGAACTGGTGATCTTCCATGGTTATTTGATCAGAAGAACTGAGGTTATATCGATCGGCCGATCCACGGTTATGCTAATTAGTTGAAAGTACAAAATCAGCTATTTGTGTGACAATTTGTGTGAGGTTATGCACCTTATCATCCAAAGGACTGCGCATATGTTTGGTGATATTGCGCCATCAGCAAAGTAGATTTGTCGATGGTCATAATTGGCACTTTTTGATACATATATCGCCATCTGGTTTGCTATAGAGGTTTTCAATTTTTTAAACGCCTTGTTGAATGTTTCTGGGTTCCTCTCTATAACATGCCTTGGAGAATCTTTGTCTTAACATCCTCGATTGAATGCATCGGTTCCAATCTGGTTTGATCGTCTTTCTTGCTGAAGCGCCGCTCCAACCGAATACATCGGTTCCAATCTGGTTTAATCGTCTTTCTTGCTGAAGCGCAGCTCCAACCGAATGCTTTTTTTAAGGCCTTGGAATCATCATCTGTGTTTACCTTACGAGCGTACTCACAGCCAACATCGGCCTGGCAATCTGGGGCTTATACATATTTTTCCTGTTTTCCAATTCAAATTGGTAAACGAACGCCTCCCAAGTCATAGATCCTCTCAATTGAGTTTTTGCATTTTTGGGCTTCGGCTCCGATCACTTGCACCAAGATTTTCTTGTCATCGGATATATCTCTCTCCAATGAGGAGTCTGAAGAAGAGGTATTGTCACACTCTTTTGGATTCCTCTGCCCTTTCCTGGATCGGTCAGTGAAGTCAGCATGATGTTATGGGAAGTCTGTTAGAGCTCCAGGAGCTGATGAGGTTGTCATAATTGGAGTGATAAATGTGGGATTTGCCATTGACTCGACGGGGATGATACCGTAAGTAGGCACTGCATTCAGCATTGGAAAATATGATAGAATCCACATGCAGCCAATTGTTTATGTGATGGGATGCTGCTCTGAACCAAATATTATTGACACATAATAGATGGTAAGTGTGCGTAAGAAGACACATAAGCATTTTGCTGGGATCCTTGATTAGTACTAGAGGTTTATAGTATGTTCTTAATTGGAGATTGTTGTTGAATAATTTGAACTGTCTCATGCGGGGCCAAGGGCACTGACATAGGACTTTTCACTAAGGTGAAGACACCTTCAACAGAGTTTGCGTGGTTGATGGTTCATGCAAACTACAATTGGAGAAAGACCCAAGGCATGGATTGTGTTGTGCACTTTTGTTAAACTTGCGTTGTACTGGCTAAAGTCACATTTTGGCTTAGATGATGTGTCCATTATAGGAATTTTAACTTCTTTATTTCGATTGTCCACTTATTCATTTACAACAGCTGCCAGTTGTTGGAAGGTACCCTGCTGTTCAAATGCGCTTTTAAATTAATCTGTGTCTCCTTCCTCAGTTGTTGTTAGCTTGTCCATTCGTCTCACCACAATATTGAATACCTTATTGGTCTGATCACCAATTCCGCCAAGCAATTAATACTAGCTTTGTGGTCTATCCTGTCTTCAGACTACTGAAGCTGCTGAGATATTGCTCTCATCTGATCGTTATTAATATTAATTGCCTCTTTCTGTTCAGCTTGAAACGTAATGAGACCAACTAATATTGCACCAATTCGCGCTTAGTTATGTTTTATATTGCGGTTAATCTCAGCTGTTCTTTCAGCATTAGATTTTCTATCTGCTAAAAATTCTTGGTACAATTGTTTAATAGTAATGTCTGAGCTGTCCTCTGTTAAAGCGTCTTCAGCTTCGGGTTTCCCCATATTCCCAAGTGATTCAGTTTCTGCCATTTCAATGTTCTTGTCCTTGATGTCCTCAATTCCTGCCATTTCACTGATATGTGTTTAAATGATTCTCAATTCACAGTTTAATATCTCAAATGGCAAAATATTGTGACCCAAGAATTAAGATAGGCACTGAATAATAACTTAAGGCAGATAAATCCCAAATCACAGCTTTTATGTGTGACCCAAGACAACAAATAGTGCAGCTTTTAATTAGATACTACTGCAGCTTTTTATGAAAGCTACTACTTTGTGTATGAAATGTTTAGCAGGGCAAAATCAAAAAGAACACAACTGGGACAGATTCTAAATGACTACACATCAATAAAATGCTTATATACAGTTCAATTTTCAATAAAGAATATTTGCTTATTTTTTAAGGCGGCCATTTTGAAAATAGCCGCCATTTTGAATTTCAAAGATAGATCAAAACAAAATCTTGCTAAGTACACCAAGTTATTCAAATATGTTGATTTTTGTTTCTTCCTTCATCAATTCAAATGTGATTTGTGCAATTCTCGAAAATATTTTAGAACGTACGGTAGCCGTCTTGAAATAAGCCGCCATATTGAATTTTGAGGGTGGGTCCATAGCTAATATTGCTCAGTACACAAAAATGTACCATCATGCAAAAAATTGGTGCTTTCCTCATTATTTGAGCATTTTTTTCACCGATCGGCCGGACTATATTAGATATACAATGATGTGTCATGTACTCGGACTATTCAGTATAGAATAACCACAAGAGGAAAACAATTGCAAATGTTATGTTCACTAATTAGAAACCTAATTGAAGATTTTTGATCAAAATTGTTATGTTCCTTCCATTCAATTTTCGTTTTCTTTAATGTTTATCCAGAAACATATACTATATTGTTCATAATATAACTGGTTTTCCCGAATAATGTTTCTGATGTTCTTCTTTGTTCGGAAGAACATTAAAAAATTGTATGTGAACAGGATTTCATAACTTTGGTAAATTTTCTAGAGATTACAGGTGAACTGTTACAGGTAAAAACCGCCAAAGTCTTGTCAATTTTGTACAGGTGTATTAAAGTTTAAAGTGTAAATTCTCACAGCGTTTCAAGTGCACATGTCTTTTATTGAAACAGCGACAAAAACGCAAACGTCCTGCATCCGTTTGGTCAGGACTTGTCTTTGACGATTAAGATAATACTTTGTCCGATTTTTTATAATTCTGTACCATCTGACACACCAAAGATTCAGTTTCAAATATATCACTTTATATTGGAATTTATCTGTTATAGGTTTTTTAATGAATTTAATAGACTTGTGTTGTGCCTTTTGTGTATTCTCAAAAAGAACGGCATGTGGTTTTTTTTTTAAATTTAATTGCACAGTATTCCTGAAATTTAAAAAAAAAAAAATCACAGACTTATTAGGTCTTTCCACCTTTCCATGGAAAGACCTATAGGTTTTGTTCTGATTATTATTATTAGGTCTTTCCACCTTTCAGTGGAAAGACCTATTGGTTTTGTTCTGATTATTATTATTTTCTTTTTTTTCATCTTTCGCCTAATTTTTTTCTTGCGTAGTATTTAAGTTTCAAAAGATGTCGCTTAGATATTTGGAATATGATATCGTATAGTTTATACGCTTTTAAAACTGACAACTGCGTAACCAAAAACTTTACGTTGTAAGAGTTATCTTCCCAAACACTGTTTTTCTTGTGGCCACTACTCCTTCGCAACCGTAAAAGATTACGACAAATCTATTTTACCAAATTGCTCTTTATATCCTCAGGATGTTCTGTTTTATTTTGATCGAAGCCGTGTAGAGATTCCATATGAGAGTTAGTTCCCCTTTTGTATTTGAAATTTTGAAATGTATTTTCAACTGGAAAACCATAAGTGATACAGACCAAGGGTCTTTTGATTTGAGATCCTTGGTCCCAAAAAAATGAAAATTAGGTCAAGGTCAAAGGTCAAGGTCGTATTTTAGATTTGTATTTGTCTTTGATTTCCCTATAACCTTGGAATGGTTATAGATACAGAAAATTTACATAGTGAAAAATGCTTGGTACTGGAAGGGGCAACTTTGTTACATTATGCCTGTATTGGTTTTACCATTGTGTAAGGAACACAATCCCCATTGATGGTTTATATAAAGCCATTATTAGGCAAAACTCTTTAACAAAATGTCCTTGACCCATAGGGTCTTTTTCAATGACATTTTGGAGCAATGACCTTGACAAAGGTCAAAAGGTCAAAGGTCAAGGTCATGTACATATGTGATTTTGGCACTACATGAAGAGTTTCATGTTTGTTTGAATGCCAACCAACCAACTAACCAACCAATCAATCAATCAATCAATCAATCAATCAATCAATTAGTGCATGCATATTTCCGTCTATGTGTTTAATATTGTTCTTACATCTCTTCTGAATAAAAATTTCACATATTTGTTATCAGTTATACTCTGAAACTACAAGTCCAATCGACCCCAAAGTTTGCAGTCAGCAGGGCATACATGTACTAAAATTTCATAAAACAACGTGGTGCAGATATCTCACAAGAACTTTCCTAGAGAAAAGAAATGGTAATGCCGTAAAAATCGCTTGCTAGGTCCGTAAATCTCAGTGAAATCCTACAATAAAATGTCCGCTCCTAGATTGAAACACTAATCTGTGTTACAAACAGGTGCTGAAAAATGTACATTATCAGAAAATAATCCTTAAATGTGTTTTAAAGTTACACCGGATCAATTAAATCCAAAACATGCACTGCTCGTGAACTGTGATTAAAATGTCAATTTCCTACAATGACAAAAGAAATACATTGTGTACATTCCGTCTCTATACATGTTGTCTGTTCAACGTTCCCACCTGAAATGTTTTCGTTATTATAAACCCGCGTCACGTGATGTCTCCTAAATCTGGCGCGAGAGTCGCGCGCTGGATCTGAAATAAAATAAAAACTTTCCAAACTAAACATGAAACTTCTCCGGTAAAACAATAATATAGACCCCTTACACAAAAAAACAAACAAACAAACAAACAAACAAACAAACACACCAGATATAAGCTTATTATTACACTTGCTTTTTAAAAGCAATTGATTTATATTTATGATTTTTTTTTCTTCCGCCTAATTTTTTTCTTGCGTAGTTTTGATGTTTCAAAAGATGTCGCTTAGATATTTGGAATATGATATCGTATAGTTTATACGCTTTAAAAATTAACAACCGCGTAACAAAATACTTTACGTTGTAACAGTTATCTCCCCAAACACTGTTTTTCTTGTGGCCACTACTCCTTCGCAACTGTTAAAGATTGTGACAAATTTATTTTACCAAATTGCTCGTTACATCTTCAGGATTAGGATATCAGTTTGGACCGAAGCTTTACGGAGACTCCATATGAGAGTTATTCCCCCTTTTCCATTGAATTAAATGATATTCATTTCCAACTGGTAAACCATAAGTGATAGAGACCTAGGGTCTTCAGATTTGAGGTCCCTGGCCCCATAAAATGAAAATGAGGTCAAGGTCAAAGGTCAAGGTCATATTCTAAATTTTTTGATTTTGGCTTATTTTCACTTCTTTTCAAATACTGTATGACATATTGACAAATAATTTTTCATAAATTGTTAGTTGCGGCATGTCCTTACTTTTATATTTTAGTTGAAAGGGTGCGTATACAATAAATTGGTGGTTTTGTCCATTTTACATTTAGATTTACGCGTAAAGTAATATTACTCATTAACCAAACATATTAAAGACCTAGGGTCTTTTGATTTAATGTTTTTTGTTTGTGACCTTGAAATTGAGGTCAAGGTCATAGGTTAATAAGACGTTCTAGATTTTGACCTTTGCTTTAAATTCATATAAATATATCATAAACCATAGGAACTAACATTTTAAACAGATTTTTTATATTTCAATATCAAAATAGATCTTTACTAGTGGAAAGACCTTCAATTGTTCTCTGAACAATTGGTTTTCAATTATTATTATTATTATTATCATTTTTTTCTGTACCATCTGACACACCAGAGATTCAGTTTCAAATATATCACTTTATATTGGAATTTTTCTGTTATAGGTTTTTTAATGAATATAATAGACTTGTGTTGTGCCTTTTGTGTATTCTCAAAAAGAACGTCATGTGTTTTTTTTTAAATTTAATTGGACAGTATTCCTGAAATTTAAAAAAAAAATCACAGACTTATTAGGTCTTTCCACTTTTCCGTGGAAAGACCTATAGGTTTTGTTCTGATTATTATTATTAGGTCTTTCCACCTTTCAGTGGAAAGACTTATAGGTTTTGTTCTGATTATTAGGTCTTTCAACCTTTTCGGTTGAAAGACCTATTGGTTTTGTTCTGATTATTATTTTTTTTTTCTTCCGCCTATTTTTTTTTCTTGCGTAGTACTGTTGCTTATTAAGTTGTCGCTTAGATATTTGGAATATGATATCGTATAGTTTATACGCTTTAAAAATTTACAACCGCGTAACCAAATACTTTACGTTGTAAGAGTTATCTCCCCGAACACTGTTTTTCTTGTGGCCACTACTCCTTCGCAACCGTAAAAGATTACGACAAATTTATTTTACCAAATTGTTCGTTACATCTTAAGGATAGGGATATTCATTTGGACCGAACCTATATGGAGACTCCATAAGAGAGTTATTCCCCCTTTTTGATTTGATTCAAGTGATATGTATTTCCAACTGGTAAACCATAAGTGATAGAGACCTAGGGTCTTCAGATTTTAGGTCTTTGGTGAAAAAAAAATGAAAATGAGGTCAAGGTCAAAGGTCAAGGTCATATTTTAAATTTGATTTTGGCTTATTTTCTCTTCTTTTAAAATACTGTATGACATCTCGACAAATAATTTTTCATAAATTGTTAGTTGCGACATGTCCTTACTTGTATATTTTGGTTGAAATGGTGTGCATACAATAAATGGGAGTTTTTGTCCATCTTCCATTTAGAATTACGCTTAAAGTGGTATTACTCATTAACCAAACATATTTGAGACCTAGGGTCTTTTGATTTCAGGTCCTTGGTTTGGGACCTTGAAATTGAGGTCAAGGTCACAGGTTAATAGGACGTTCTAGATTTTGACCTTTGCTTTAAATTCATATAAATACATCATAAAGCCATAGGAACTAACATTTTAAACTGATTTTTCATATTTCAATATCACAATAGATCTTTATTAGTGGAAAGACCTTCAATTGTTCTCTGAACAATTGGTTTTTAATTCTTTTTTGGATTTGTTTTGCGTTTAGAATATATAGCACATTTATCATAGATTTTGAAGTAGAATAATAAATCATTGCATTCACGATCCAAACTAGTTCTGTGCTTGATCTCCGTTACGTATTCTTTCACGAACATTTATTTTGATATATCGAATGACGACAACAAAAATCTTTAACTTTATCTATACTTTACTTCATATCTTAACGTCCATGTAAAATGTTTACACGTAAAGTACATGTATTACTAGACATTATACACATTACGTCAATTGCGATGGAGTTGGAATTATTTATAGATAAGTTATCATTGAGAACATATAATCGATCGTTGATAGAACATTCAATAAATTGTGAAGGTAAGTTGTTGGTTTTTAGTTATTTGGGATTAAGGATGAAGGAGTGGACATTTTGGCATGAATACAAATAACGGTACTAAACTGACTTGGACAAAAAAAAATACACTTTTTTTTCAAATACTTTCGTACGTTAACAACATGCTTTACAATAGTTTAAATGCATTTGGTGACTTTTGGGGAATTTGATATGAATTACATACTGTATACGAAAATTTGGTCTGCAGTTTACATTTTGCGTGTTCTTTGTTCAAAATCAAACATCCTTTTATGTGATTGTTGACAGAGTTGAACCGAAATAGTATGCCTCGTCATCAATCGACGACATACATTCTAGAATCGTTTGTGTGCATTTTATATACTATGGATTCATTGTTATTCGTGGGATACTATTTTTTCGTGGGTTTCGAGGGTACATGTGAACCACGAATTTAAATGTTTAACGAATAACATATTCTTAATGGCTATGTATACAGAGATTGACAAAACAACGAAATCAAGTATCCACGAATTTGCAAGTTTTCAGCAAACCACAAAAATTAATATCAACGAAAACAAATGAATCCACAGTAAATGAGAAGATAGATATTGAGTGCAAAAGAGAAAATTCTCAATCAAATCAAAACGTGTACACAAACAATTTTGGTCTCTTGTGGACAGCTGTCTCATTTGCAATCATACCGCATCTTCTTATTTATATATATAGGTTTAAGTGCAGACGTCAATATGGAGCCGTGGTGCATACTTAACAGCATGCTATGAAGGATCAAATAGTTTTTAATAATTATATTTTAGAATTATTTGAGATATTTGACATATTTTGTTGATTTAATAAAAACTGAATGTTCGTTTCGAAATATTATATAAATAATATACTTCAGTATTGAATGCACGAATCTTGTGGTAATTATTATAAACATATACAAGTTTTACGGCAGACTTACTGTATACCGCCGTTTTTGATTTCATAATAGCCATGCATAATCGATTCAGGTCTAAATCTGCAAATTTTGAGATAGATTTCGAATAACAAATACCACATATTTGTGTTTAAGAATATGTTACCCTTGGCTATTTAAGGGAAGATCAATCTAAAACTACAGGAATTTTTCGTTTTTTAATTGTAGCAACTAAACAAATTCGCTGACATTGGTTTTTATTTTTATTTTTTCAAACGTAAGTTGAGAATTGAAATGGGGAATGTGCCAAATATATACAAAAACCCGACCACAGAGAAGAAAACAGCCGAAGTCCTCCAATGGGTCTTCAACTCAGCGAGCTTCAGGTGACCCCTTAACAAAAGTGTGTTCTTATTTAGTGAAAATGGACGTCACAGTATACTTCAAAACATATAAATGAACTAAAATTAAGAAACATATATACAAGACAGACACAGGCAAGATTCTCTTAACTTGGGACAGGGGCAAAAATACGGCGCTGTTAAACATATTTTGTGAGATGAGATCACAGTCGTCACCCTATCCAATGTAGAATATACAAACACGAATAGAGTAAAACTCAGTCTAAAAGAAGTCCAACCCGAAGTTAAAATAAGAATTAAATACAACTTGCAAAATGGCAATGATACATAAAATAACAAAATACAACTGCCTGTTACTGACATACCTTCTACAAACCTCAATAAACTGATTTGAATAATAGTATCATATGAAAATCCAGCATAATCCTTCCCGTAAGTTGTTAAGTATCGCATCATCATAAATATATGAGAAGGACATAATTCAAATATTAATACTAAATATCCCATCTTTAATTACCTGACAATAGTACAGTATCGTAACCTTACCCCGGCTAAATAAGTTAAATTAAAGATTGGGTTGCTTTGGAGTTGAAGGCTTTGAATAAAATATTACCATAACAGATTGGATATAAAAAAAAACGTATAAGATGTGTGCATGTTGATTTATCTTGATGATGATGTCCTTGTACCGATGATATAATTTTGTAAATGTATGGACTAGTTTGAGATAACGAAAACACTGATGTAATTTGTTTTTGTCAGTAATACCGAGATGTCTTTCGTTTATATCAAATGCGTTGCTGCATACACGAGCGAATCGAACAACGTTAGATATATAGACATGTATATAATCACCACAAGATTTGTATATACCTTTAAATATCAAAACTTCTTGTATTCTATTTCGAAGTTCTTTGTTATACGTTGTGTTTTTTCCATATACGATCCATACGTTTACATGTCTTGTAGCTATAAAATAGCACGTTGACCCATAAATTGTTTTATTAGATTTGAAAAAAGCATGGTAAAAACTTTATTGTGGCAAAGTACAAAAGTACAAGAACATTCTATATTTTGTCATAAAAAATGATACAATTGTCGTTATCAGTTTTACAAGGACATTGCTTATTTACAGAAGTTACATGAATAGAATATCTGTATTGATTTTAATGTGTAAAACGTAGATTAACCGTATTCTTAACACAAGGTAAATACGAAGTGACGTATAATCTATAACAAATCAATGTTTATAATATTCAATATCAGCACGGCAATGTTTATTCTACAAATTTTCGGAAGGAAATGTTAGTTCTTCCCACGCCGTATTCGAACTCATGCACACATATATGAGTATTATTGCCACAAAATGCGGTAAAATCAAACACAATCCCGTATTGCAATACGCGAAATTTAATAGTAGTGCATTAGAACATGTTATTTCAATATATGCTACTACAGACATAGGTAGTGAAGGACTGCTGACGGTAAAGTGTTAAATATATATCTCAACTGGATGATTCGCTCTTGTCTGACTTCAACAGTAGAAATTGCCGTATTACATGAAAACTCCGTAAACCATTTTTTTTATATCACATAAATTTACTTAATTCTATCATCGGTACAAGTGTATTATCTGAAGATATAAATCATCGTGCAGACATCTCATACGTTCAGATATTTCAAATCCACTGGTTTTTTGTAATATTCTCTACAAAGCACAAACATGTTGCCATTCACTTTAAAAGCTAACCAAACTTTTTAACAGACTTATTCTGAAGAAATAGGGTTACGATGCTTTTGTCAGGTCAGTTAAGAAGGAATATTTTTTTCTAATTTAATATTGATTCGCTCACTGGGTCTTTGCATAAAAAAAAACATTTATTCTAAAACCAGTTGTTGGCATGATGCATGTTATATTCTTCTCTTTATTGAACCATGGGATGATACTAAACCCCTATCAGGAGATATTGCGCTTGATTTTCATATGCTGTGGACAAAATCTTTCAAAAAACTCAAATGAGGTCTGGAGCTGTCATATTATTAACTGCTAGATATGCTTTGTTCATTTATATTAGCATTGTCATTTTTATTAGTTTCTTCTAATACCTATCTTAACATCGTACGCTGTCATGTCTTAAACTGAATTTTACTTTGCGTATTGCTGAGTCTTTTTTTTATTCTACTTTATTACTGAGTTTGTACTTACGTGAGCAACACGACTGGTGTCACATCAGAGCAGGATCAGCTTACCATTCAGGAGCACCTTCAACATTATTTCAGTCTATACCGCTCGACAAGTCTCTGTCATGATTTTTTGTTTTGTATGTCTTTTAAATGACTTTTTGCGTTCTTTGCCTCCATGCAAATGAAATTCCATACAGACACCAGTCCATATCGCTTGATCAGTCATAGTCTGAAACTTTTAACTCGTTTGTGACATGCTTTTTAGGTGTGGAAATATTCAGAAAAGTGGGTTAAGTTTATGATCTAGCAGAATACAGCCCTTTCCTCAACCTGTAATATTGTTGAGCATTACATGGTATGAAAAAACAATAACATATCTGTAACAACAAAAATAAACAGATAGGACTATACAATATTTAGTCACAGATATCTGTTTTAAGTCTTTCCAAAAATATGTTACATGTATATGATTCGTACTCATTGCATTTCATTTACTTCACCGACATGAGATTTTCAATTTTACTTCACTTATCTTTCTGCTCAGATTCTATGACTTTTTTTTATCTTTAAACTGATAGAACATGTACTAAGTGACAGTTTTTATGATGCAGAGGATTATGGAAAAACAACATGTTTACTCAATTAAGTCCAGTCTTGGATCATGCATCATTTTCAACATGGAAATCTTCAAGGACAATCAATTTCGTCGTCGATATGGAACGGAGTTTGATAAGAATACGATCAAAAAGACGTTTACTAAATTTGGATATAAGGTGTATCCAGTGCAAAATCCTTCTAAAGCTGATATTGAAGGGAAGATGACCGAAGGTACAGTTATGCTTTTGTTTTTAAAAACATCAGTGCTTCGGATAATTGCAACAATAACATAACATTTTTTTTTCTTTTCGAGCAAACAATTGACACTTATATATCATGCTTTCGCTTAATTCAAAATAATTGATTAGTACACTGTACCATAACTGGGTCATTGATTAAATAATGTAATGTTTTTGGGATCCATGGATCTGTTACAAATATATTTTGACAATTATACACTGTGGCAATACAATAAAGAGGCGAAATATACAAACATTTCAAAGAGATAAAGTTCAAGTTGAACCTGCGTAAACTTTACAGACACCATCACGAGTATGTTGAGCGTTATGGAATCACAGACTACAGCGGATATATGGGAAATGTGCAAATTGCCAATCTACATTGTCCCATCACGTTGTTGTTTGTGAAACGGATATTCCAAAGAGGTTAACAAGCTCGCGATGGAGTTTTTAAATTTACAAAAGGTTGATTTCAACGTCACTCCTCTGAATCTTGATTTAAAAGCTTCCTTGGGTGCAAATATTCTATATCAAGACAAAAATGATAGAAAATACAAGCCCTTGAATATCGTGTCAACTAGGAGATACATTAAAACAGCACGTTTGCAGGCGCCCTTGGAATGCTACATAGAAACGGAAAGTTCACGTTTAGAACTGAAAAACATGTCGTTTGTCTTAAAGGTTTTTTGTTGAGCAATCGGAAAGCACAGAAACACACCGTTGTGTGTAAGAACATTTGTGTACTTTATGCATCCAAAAGAACAAAAAAAAGTTCTTCATGATCGGTTGAAATGAAACAGAAAATTATCTGAAATTGAACAACGTATTTACCTTGGAAGTTTTGACAATATGTGAATTTATAGGTATAATATATATGGCGCCCCCATCGATGATTTGTAATGTTTTCGTAACAGGCCAATAACCCATTTTTAGTTCATTCGTTGCCGTTATAATCTGTTTTCTATGGCAAAATCTAAGCAAACTTGGCCACAATAAGCTTTGGTGTATCTTGTACTAAGGAAATACTTTAAACAGTGTTCATATGCTTATTAATTTAAATCATATTTTAGTCCCATACACAAAGAGAGAAGTTGAATATGAATTAATAGCAATAAGTAACTAAATAGTGCAATAAATTAGATTTAAAAAAATGATAAATAATAATAAAAAAAATTAGGTACATGTAACTAATGGTTCAATGTTTTATAATATAATTTGGCAACCAACTGAATTTATTTGTTGTTCATAAACAGTTTTTATAAGCAATGCTACTACAAAAATAATGTTTTGGGGGCTTACTGTAAATGAACGTCTTTTCACTGTTATATGTTTTACTGTAAATTATAACAAAAACGGAAAATGTGAAGGTTGCAAAGTTTTTGTTTCAGGGAAATGAAACCTTTCCAATTCTATGTTACGTGTTAAGAGTGGCCTGGTTCAAATTAAATCATTCAATTCATACTATCAAAAGAAACACCAAGCGAAATAACTAGATTTTGAATGAGTGCAACTAAAAAGAAAACGCCTTAAGGGAAAATCATTCACATCGCACATATTGAATGATGTAGAACCAATCATAAATTATCAAATCAGTATTTCATATAAATGTATGTAAATATGTATTTTTATTGTTCGCGAACAAAAGAAAAGATATTATTGTATAGCAATATAATATTTCCCACAGAAAGTAACCAAAAGTAAGCGTGCAATAAATTCCAATATTGCACTAGTCATGCTAGTGCAATAAATCTTCAAAATTCATGACGTCATCAACGTCAAAATCTTAGTTTAAACCAATTTTTCTTTCAAATATTATATTGCTATAAAATAAGAGGGTTATTGCATGAATATTGGGGAATATTGTCCCTCGTAGAACATATATTGCACTCGCAAGCTCGTGCAATATAAAATTCTACTCGGGACAATATTCCCCAATATTCATGCAATAACCCTATATTCTTTATTAGAGGTTATAATTATTAGGTCTTTCCACTTTTCTGTGGAAAGACCTATTGTTTTTCTTCTGATTATTAGGTCTTTCCACTTTTCTGTGGAAAGACCTATTGTTTTTCTTCTGATTATTTTTTTTTTTTTCTTCCGCCTAATTTTGTTCTTGCGATAAACATTTGTTTCGCAATATGTCGCTTAGATATTTGGTATATGATATCGAACAGTTTATGCACTTTTGAAATTTACCCTGCGTAAACGAATACTTTTCTTTGTAGGAGTTATCTCCCCAAACACTGTTTTCCTTGTTAGCGCATCTCCTTCGCAACCGTAAAAGATTATGACAAATTTATTTTACAAAATTGCTCGTTATATCCTTCGCATGATTTGTCCTATTTTGACCGAAGCGATATGACCGCTCCATATGAGAGTTATTTCCCCTTATGCATCTGATATAAGTGATATGAATTTCTATCTTATAAATCATAAGTGATAGAGACCTAGGATCTTTTGATTTGAAGTCCTTGGTCCCAAAAAATGAAAATTAGGTCAAGGTCAAAGGTCAAGGTCATATTCTAATATTTGAATTTGGCTTATTTTCACTTATATCCAAAGACTGTATAAGATATCAACAAATTATTTTTACTAAATTGTTAGTTGCGACATGTCGTAAGATGTAAATTTTGATTGCAAGCGTACGTTGAATGTAAAAGGGAGTTTTCTCCCCTCTTGTATTTAAAAATACGCGTTTGGTGATATAACTCATTAACTAAATATAATAAAGACCTATGGTCTTTTGATTTGAGGTCCTTGGTTTATGACCTTGAAACTGATCTCAAGGTCATAGTTTAATTTGACGTTCTAGATTTTGACCTTTGCTTTTATTCTATATGTATACATGATAAAGATATACAACTTTTAGAAAAAGATATCAAACCATTTAACCTTGTAAAAAACAACCGGAAGTGACCTTTTGTAAACCGGAAATAGCTATTTTTTTATACTTTTTAATATAAAAGTATATAGAACCAGATATTTTTGGAATCAGTGTCAAGTAAATATTCAAATATAATCGGAAGTAACATTTTTCATACCGGAAGTAACAAATTATCTCCCTTATTTAAAAAAAATGTATGGAAACAATATATTTTTGGAATCAGCTTACTAGGAGCTATCATTTGACGATTGAAATGACATTTTAAACTTAGTTTCACAACTTTTCATATCAAAATACATTGTTTTGATGGAAAGACCTTCAATTGTTCTCTGAACAATTGGTTTTTAATTTAACTTATTATAGTGTCAAGCAGGAGTTTTTACTCAACTTTCAATTAAAAAGGTTAAAGAACGGAACTAACATATAAATATATAAACAATTGATGCAAATATACAACTTTTGTTATATCTATTTAGTATCATACTTAATGGCAACAATTGTCAAATTTAACACCAAAATCCTATACAAACACATTAAAGGAAGAAGATAATAAAAGTAAGATGACATCATTTCATATTGGTATTAACAAAAGAACGATAACTAATAACAATGACATCATGTACATGGATACTTTTAGACACTTCTTTATAAATCCGCCCCTGGCATTTGTAACAATAACGAAAATGAGTAAGAAACGCTCACATTTTTTGTTACGACGCGTTACGATATACTATTGATACGTCGTAGACTGTTAAGAGACGTTACGTTACAGAAGACATCAATAACGCAACCGTTTTTTTTTTATTTGTTCCCGATTCGAGAGGGTATAGTTTGAAAACTAGAAACATCTTAGGAATTCTCGATAAATTAAAAATATCTGCCGATTTTATGATTTTTGTCGAGACTTCCTTTTTTGTCGAAAAAAAAGCGAGACATAGCGATTTTACATTCCGTCGTAGGCGTCGGCGGCCACAAATATTCACTTTGTGGTTAAAGTTTTTGAAAATATAACTTTAAACTGTCCTGGATTTCCATCAAAGGACAAAAGCTTGTTTATGATCATAAGATAGCATCAAAAAGTAAATTGTGAAATCAAAAAATTTGTGTTTTCAGTACTTTACTTATAAAAGGACTTTTTCTATCAGGAAACAAAACATTCACTCTGTGACTAAAGTTTTTAAAATTTTATTAACTTTCTTAAACTAGCCTGGATGTCTTTCAAACTTGGACAGAATTTTATGATCATAAGAGAGTATCTAGAATTAAATTTCGTAAAAACGAATCCTTTTTATCCGTATTTTACACATCAATGGACTTTGTTTTTCTGTCCGGAAACATAACATTACTCTGTGGTTAAAGTTTTTGAACTTTTATTCTCTTTTTCAAACTAGCCTGGATTTCTTTTGAACTTGGACAGAAGATTATTTATGATCATACGATAGTATCTTGAAGTTCATTTTGTCAACAATAATCCTTTTTTCCGTATTATACATATAGATCGACTTTGGTGTTCTGCCTGGAAACATTACATTCAATCTGTGGTTAAAGTTTTTAAAATTTAAATAACTTTCTTAAATTATCCGTGATTTGTACCTAATTTGGACAGAAACTTGTATATGACCAAATCAAATATCTAGAAGGAAATTTTGTTTAAATTTTGTTCCTGTTTTGTCCTTATTTTACTTAGTTTTTGGACTTTTAAGTATTTTCCAGTTAACATTACATACAGTCTGCAGTTACGTTTTTTGAAATATTCATTAGATTCATAAACTATCTTCGATTTTTACCAATCTTGGACAGAAGCTTTTTACAATCAAAACAAAGTATCGGGAGGAATATTTGAATTTATCCCTCACTTTTGTTGAGCCAGCGATTTACAGCAAAAGTAGGCGAAACACTGTGTTCAGCGGAACCCTTGCAATTTTGTTCTATATATCCTTTATACTTTCGGTGTATCATGCTGTTAATTTCAATTACTTGTATCTGAAAAACAAAAACGGTTATCCCATTTTCCATCCTATTTTCTTATTCAAAGTTTTTTTGGTAATTTATTTTTATTTCATCTGAAAATACACCAAGTATTTATTGTGATACATAATTATATAATTAATTCATAATACATATAATGATATTAAATTTTTCAATAACAGTCTAAAATTAAAAAGTTAGTTATGCTAAATGTTCTAAATTTTCTACTGGATCATACACATCCTTTATCACTCTGGATTAGAATACCTGAATATGCTTATAAGGTTAATGATTGCATCAGCCTTCTCCTATAGCCACATGCATCACTGCCTATACAGTGATGTAAAACATGAGAGGTACCAGGAGAAGCCACCAGAGATCATTAACGGATAACATGTTGGACAACATGTTGGACAGAGTCACATAATAAATGTCAACCTAAGTCAAGGGGAGATAATTCAAATACAATCAAACAAAAACTAGTATATCAATATATATATATAACAATAGCAATAAATAAAGGCAACAGTAGTATACCGCTGTTCAAAACTCATAAATCCATGGACAAAAAACAAAATCGGGATAACAAACTAAAACCGAGGGAAACGCATTAAATATAAGAGGAGAACAACGACATAACACTAAAATGTAACACATATAGACAAAATCCCACGAGAATAACAAATATAACATATATATATAACATCAAAACCAAATACATGAATTTGGGATAGACAAGTACCGTGACACGTCTTATCGCAATGTGAATTTACACTCAAAAATAAGAGAAAACAAACGACACAACGTAATAATGTAATTCACACAGAAACGAACTATAATATAACAATGACCATATTCCTGACTTGGTACAGGGCATTTTTAGAGGAAAACATGGTGGGTTGAACCTGGTTTTGTGGCATGCCAAACCTCGCACTTTTATGGCCATGTGAAATATAACATCAAAATGACAACACAGGACTACAATATAAATAAATTGGAGAACACAATTGACAAAGAATCACACGAACAACAGCCAACAAAAGGCAACAAGTTCAAAATTTTAATACGCCAGAAGTGTATTTTGTCCACACAAGACCTATGTGTGACGCACAGATACAAAAGTTTGAAAGCCGAAACGAGTACAAAGTTGAACAGCATAGAGGACCAAAAGATCAAAAAGGTTGTGCCAAAAACGGCAAGGGTTTTCCGTTAAGTTACCAGAAAATCCCTATAATTTAGAGTAATTTATACTTTTGCAAACAGTAAATTTAATAAAATGAATATTCAAAAGATGTACATGATAAAGCTGAAGTATTAACTAATTACAGGAAACAACTGAAATACATTTACATAACCAGACATTTGAAACACAAAAGTAGACACATCCGAATACGTTTAAACCTCTACGCCAAGTGACGTCCTATTTGAAACTGAAAAATGACGAAAAAATGACGTCATTAGAATTAGTAAAACAGAGCATCAAAAAATGAAAAATGACGAAAAAATGACGTCATTAGAATTAGGATTAATTTAAGATTATATATTTGAACTAAATACTGATATTGCATTTAATAACAAAGCACATTTTAATTCTTATTATTATAAAACTGAGGTAGCAATTAACTATATTATAAAACTATGTCAGGTTTGTTATGAATCTAACTTCAAACGTAAAATATTGTACTGATTACTATGAACGAAATCAAATCTGATAAATGAAGGCGGTGATTAATTTTCTTGACCATAACACATAAATATAATAGAAAAGACGTCAACACATTTGACAAAATCCGATGAGAATTACAAATATAACATTAAACATTTAAACTAAATACATGAATTTGGGATGTATAAGTACCGTACCACGTCTTATAGTAATGCGAGTTCACACTCGGCAAAACAGTCACAATCGGGAATAAGTCACGTTTGGTAATTAAAAGATTAGACGACATTAAATAATAAACATAGATAGTACTTTTAAGATGCACACAAATCACTGTCCAGTTGTGATGTGCATCAACATATTATTAATTCTACATGAACTATTATAAAGCCTTAAGTAAGTACATAAATAGAAAGATCTCTCCTCACATGTGAACTAAGTTTTTAATTAATTCCCATTTACTATCAAATTTCTCTCTTGCTCTAGGTTCTTATTCAAAGTTTATCATTTATTCATTGTTGGTTATTGTCTCAAATATAATGGTGGACAGAAATAAACTTTATATTGCAAAAAGGATCAGCAAGACAAGTCCCATGAACAAGTCAAAATTTTTCGAAATCGTCAGTGACTGAATTATTTATCTTCTTTCGATTTCGCATTCTATCTTACAAACTGTAATGGAAAGATAAAACTATCGACAAGCTTAAATTAAGAGCAAGATTAAGATAATTTGGAGAAAATCGTATGAAAACTCCTTTTTGAAGTTATTGACCTTAAAAATGTTTTTATAGGGGTTTGCCTTATGTATATGATGAAATAATAATATAAAGTACGATTTACTTCGAGTCTAATTTTAGCAATTTATATAGTTGACATATCACGCTTCATAGTTGGGCCCTTAAATGAGTTTGATTTAACCCTTCTTCGTGTTTTGAGAAACAATTTAAGAAGATAGAGAGACCCTTAACATACTAGATTATCAGTATAACAAGATAAAAAATGTCATGTAGTGTCTGCCTCCAACTATAAGATTATGTAAACTAATGGAAAAAAAGAATGCCATGACTTTTGAACCAGTATACTTATAAACCTCTGGCGCTATTTAAATGATACAAATGCAATACATAATAACCCGTATCCCGCGTCGGTCCTTAAATCGAACATTCCGGTGCAATTTGGAATAGTTCGGATGCTGAAATAATAATTAATTACCTACTACTTATAGAAATGGTTTGTACTTGAAATAAGGTAAACAGTTATATAATGGATCGGGATTATAGGTCCTAACAGTCCTTTGAAAAATATTCCTCACTTAAGTATACTCCTCGAAGCGCCAAAAATCTCTGAAAAGCAATCGTGTCGAAGAGCCCTGATTCGTTCCGTCGAAAAACAGATACATGCAGAGAATCATAAGTACACCCAAAATTTAAATTTTATTCAACACACAGACAAAATGCTTTCCCTCGCATTATAAACCTGTTTTGGTCTTAACGTCATTTGTACAACCGAAGCACTGAGTACAGCAGTACATGTTGTAACAGGTATCGGAGGCATTGCTTGCTTTGATTTAAGGTCACGAATTGTCATTCACTCGTTGGGAATGGTAGGCTAACAGTGTTATCTTAATGTAAGGTAGAAAGGTTTTTGAAGATGACATCATAAACAAAAACAAAAATACATTTATTATTTAGTGCTTTGACATTTGCTACGATAAAGATCCACAACTTCGACAACCTTCAAAACCATCTAGCAATTACATTACTGCGCTTAGAAACCGTACCATCACTACACAGATCTTTTTACTGCGCTCTGTAATGAATAGCGTTTGAAACGTTTTTCACACCTATTTTACTGATTTTTTATCAATTACTTTCCCTGATTATTTCTTATTTTATTATTTTTATATTGAACTCACTTTCTTACATGATTGTATTGGGAATGCTCTTGCAGGGTATTTTTACTCAACCTGTAAAGGTTCATGTTCTGTGTTACTAACAGTAAGAGACCACACCCTAGTCATTTTCTCTTCGAGGTTTTCAGTGTGCATATTTTAGTGTATTACCAAGCATTAACTTTTAACGTCCCCAAAATTTTATAAACAACTCCGGTTGGTAGTTTCTTCCATTTCATAGTTTCCTGATTCTCCCCATGTACCTTTTTTCAAAATTTTTTGGGTCATCAAATTATCTGCCTTGTTAATCTTTTTTAACATCATTCTTTTTTACAAATGTCATTCAGCATTGAATTCACAAGAACCACTATTTTTTTGCATAGCTTTTTTAGTTTTGGTTGTGAGTACAATGAGCAAAACACGTTTTTAATATTACCACTTGTTTTTTTACGCTATCTTGTGTTTTTCCTTTAACATAGAACAATATTTAAATAAATAATAAAAAAAATTATAGTTTTAGGAAAAGTTCATTCAGAATCTTCGTCCTTTGTCTGTGTTCTTCTAAGTCATGGACAAACGGAGAACAAAATAGCAGCATTTGACGGATTAATGGATCTAAATGATATTATAAAGATGACGGACGTTCCTGTTTTACAAGGAAAACCAAAAATATTTGTAATACAGGTATGATATCTATAATACTAAATTAACGAGGTTCAATTTGTCAGCCGTCATGGGTCAAAAACGTTAAATCAAAGATTTCAACTTCATCATGTTCATATATAGCTAATAGAGGACAATAGTGTTGATCACAATTTACACCATTCCAGACCCTCTTGTTTTCCACATAATTCATATTGCCAATGATTAACAAGTTCTGGGTCGAATCCGATATCGATACCAATAATATATTTACCTGATACCTTTACCTTAGCTGTACGTTCCGCATCTGACAGGAGCACCACCAAACGGTGTAATTCGGATTTTGCTATATACACGGGTTATAATCACAGAGTTGACACCAATAAATTCAATCATTGTAGCATTGTAACCTATTGTAGTATTTTAATCAATATGACTTTCTAAGATGAAAATACGAATACTAAACATTTAGACTTAAAATACGGCGTATAGGTATAGTTTTTAATTTGTTAGCCGGCATGACGAATCAAAGAATTCAACATTATTTATAAGTAATATAGGACAATGCTATTGATTAAAAAAATACTCAATTCCAGGACCTTTCGATTTCCAAATAATTAATATTACCAATAATTGATAAGTTCTAGGTCGACGGGTTATAACAGGAAGATTTTGAAGGTAGAGAAAACTGTGCATATTAGAATCAGCATGACTTTATCAGATGACAATACCAATACTAAAATAAGGCTTACGCATAGTTACATACCTAATTCGGTCACGGACCCGCAATATAACGGGTGTGTTCTAGTGTTATATAATATTATGTTTTTTCTAAAAAGTGTCTTTTTCTCTAACTAAGAACGTCCTTGGTAATTAATATTTTGATGATTATTTAAACATTTAATAAGTTACATATTAGTAGAATGGAACGTCTGCCCTAGATTTATTTGCATCTCAGTATTTCTTATTTACAAGATTAATTGCCATTTTAGTGTGAAATATTATGGAAATATTTGTGCAAATCGTGATACAAGCATGAAATTTGGTATAAAGGTTGATTAAACAATACTTAAAAAAATCAGCTGCTGGCCATACAAAAATTCCATTTTTTTCAAGATGGCCAGTGCACATGTAGCAAATGGCGTCATATCCAATAGGCTTAATTTCGTAAATACTTTGAAAGCTGTGTTATAGGTACAGTCCAAATTAAGTTTGATAAAACGTATATTGCAGTTCCTAAGGTATGATAAAACAATACATAAATGACGAAAAGTGTCTTCCGGTTCCAAAATGGCGGCAAAAACGTTGAAAATGGCCACATTTCGTAACTCATTTAAAAGCTGTTTTTGGGTATAATTCAAAGTAAGTAATGATAAAACAGTTCCTAAATTACGATGAAAAAATCTATAAATGACGAAAAAGTTACAACAGGTTCCAAAATGGTGGCTTCATAAAATCCAATATAAATTTTGATAAAACGTAGATTAATGTTCCTAAAGCACAATGAATCAATACATACATGACGAAAAAGTGACTTCCGGTTCCAAAATTGCGGCAAAATCGTTGAAACTTCATATTTGTTTTATTTCATTTTCTTCTAATTTACAAAAGATATCACTTTCTTTGTTAAGTTCAAATACCTTGTTCGGTTAGAAAAGACAGGTTGCATTTCTTATAATTAAATGACAGTTACACAAACCCGTACATAGGATGCCAGAATACTAGCGTTTACAGTTACCAACATCGCTGGAATTTTTGCATCCGTATTTCAAAAGTGTCTGATATGATGGTGCAACAGCAGCCAAAGAAGTCCATTTTGGTTTTTAAATGTCATTATTTTTTATTTTATCCAAACCCAGTGTTCATGACTTGGTACGTTTTTGTTAAATGCAAAAATCCAAATGAGGCCACCTTAATATGATTCTCTTTTGATGTGCTCCGGAAGAGAACAGAAAATGTTTATGTTGTCGTACGTGATACAAGCAAATGTTTCTATGATGTCCATATCTGTGTCTTCATTCAAAATTAAAGAGAGCATCTACATAGAGACTACTCGAAACCCTTGGCGTTCTACCAAATCCAACAACTTTCCGTCTAGCACCAGCACCTTGCCTTTTCTCGGTCCAGCCTTTAAATTAATAATTTAGTAAACATAAAAAAAACAATGTCTGCTCTGAATACTTATCAGTGCAAGATTTTATGTAAGGCAAAATGACATCATTTGCATAATCATCACATATGTTTGCACGTGGTGGTTTGGAATCAACAATTTCTGGCCAACCAACGCCTTTATTTAGCGTCAAAATTTGGATCAGTTCATGGCAAATCGCACAGTGTTTCAATGTTTCAAGTATATCTATTTGAAGCGATTTATTAACATTGTTTAAATTGACATCCTTAGACAAAACAGAGGAGTAATTTGGTTTTCGTGGATAAAGAAATCTTCCTTGTCAAACTTTAGAAATTAAAAGTCCAGAAAAGGGATTCCAATCACTTTTCATGTTCTATAGCTTTGTTTTTTGACAAAGACATTTCAAGTTTCATTTGACGGCTATAATAGGAAACAGTTCGTTTTTATCTTGTTATAAAAAGCAGATTCTTTGTCGTTTTGCATTTGCTTCAAAAGATCTTCGTACTGTTCGGACCCAATATCTTTAAGTTTATATACATATCTCATCTACGTACCAGTCAACAATTTCCTTTAAAGATTCAACAAATCTTACGACTGTCCTAGAAAAAGAAAAAAATGGATTTCCAAACTCATTTATCACTTAATAAGCCTTTGGTAATTTTCACAAAAATCCTTTTGTGCTTCGTAAAGTTTTCATGATGTCGTTCATCTGTTTTAAAATGACCCAAACCACAAGATCTTTCAAATTCATCTACCAGTCTACTGATTTCCTTCCATATATCGTCTCAAAGGTATCTTCGGTGGCACCAACATCGCCCTTCACAATTGCATTATTCCGTTTTGTGTCCGATCAATTGAGATATAAGACAAGGATTTGTAAAGTGTGTCCCTATACTAATCCTTGTATAAGACAACAACTTGCTGGTCTTACGTACTGTGCAATTACCATTGGCAGATTCCATTGCCACATTGTGGGTGATGTTCGTGAAGGGAAGCCATATCTCGGAGATGGATCAGTAACCATCGAGCATAATTAATACGATCTGAACCAAAAAATACGATATCATGCTTGATATGCACTGATTTTGAGGTACGATATCTGACTCATAGAATGCGAGTACGACCGACAGCGCAAGAAGCTCTTATAGATTCATAATTGAACGCAAAAAATTAAACTATGGGCGAGATGACTCTCTTTCCTTACACCAGTCTATCAAATTATCGAACGACACAGAGTCATGAGCTATATTTTCTGCGTTTAGACGTTAATGATTCGCGCATTTCTTGTCCTAGGTAATTTGAATATATACAAGAAAATATAATGACGTTCTCGGTGTTGCAATATCGGCTTCAGTGAGGGCACAAAACCATCCTATGTCATGCAATATATCACCAATTTTTTTAAACCAGCCATTTCAATGTACTATCCATCAAACACCAATTTTTCACCTTATCCATCAAATGCTTGATCAAGTCAAATGAATGGGCGTGTTTATAGTCCTGGTACAATAAACAGTGGCGTCAAAGAGGTTGCACTTACGTGAATAGAAGGTCATATATTTTTAGTGGAATTAAATGACGATCAAGATATGTTTACAAAATTCAAAGCCTCGTCATTTAGGTGAACTACGATTTATATCATTGTGATCTGGTAGTAGGTGCGAATCCCTCGGTATGTCTATACATAGATTGCCCATGCGCAAAATTTATAAACGCATTTGTTTCATAACCCTAAAAACCAATTCATAATATCATTTAAAATCCAAAAGCACAAATAAATAGTTCAAAATTTTAATTTGTGAATTTTGTTACATTTTCGCGCATGCGCAAACCCTGAAGAGTCAAATATTTATTTCTATTCAATACACCACATACATGGAATGTAGATACTAACCCAAATCATATTTTTCACTTAAAGAGTGTCAGAGAAAAAAATGTATTTTTTATTAGGAAAAACAGCCTTTTTTAAAAATGCCGTGGCCATCTTGAAATTATTTTTTTTTTCATGGCCAGCAGTTTTTTCTTAAAAGGTATATAATAATGGTGATCCGTGCTAATTTTCATACTTGTATCATTATTTGCACAATTCTCTAGATTTTGTTTGATAATATCTCCCACTATTTAGAGCTACATTTGATATGTTTTTTTCAACATTAATTAAGAATCTGTAATAATCATAAAGAACTGGAACACACTTCTTAATGAAACAAGGGTTATAATTTGAAACAATTAAATACATATTTCGTAATTATAAGAATGAAGAGTATCTGTTCATTGTCTCACATGAATTTGGAGAATTCAAGTCTACAGGTGATAACACTTTCGTAACAACTATAACAAGCGCAAGTTGATTTGTGCAACAAGTGAAAAATATTCTTTACCTGTTGATGATCGAACATCAGGCAAATATATTTTCGATTAATTGCCATTTATTTATTGGTGTTGAATAAAGGAATAAAGTATCTCTAATTTGATAATTTCAATAACATATTAAAAACATAATTTGCTAAACTGAATGTTGTTGTAATCTTAAAACATGAAAAAGAAAGCCATTGTTTTTATTTGAAATAGGTATTACTACAGATAAATGAAAACAGAATATGTTCGGTCTATTTAAATTAGAGTAGGCTGTTTATGTTATTTATTAAAAATCATTCATGAAAATTGAACCATGTGCGTTTGTCTTTCATCTAAATGATTTTAGCAGTTGTTTAACAATATACTTAATTCATGGGCAGTGTCAATATAAATTTTTGCGTAATTGATATTTACTTTCATTGAATATTGGGTAACGTGCAAAAATTCTACAGGTAGAACAGATCATTATCAGTAAAATATTAAGGTTAATTAGTTATTGCATGACTTTATGTTTAGAATTACACCTTCCATGCACATGTGTGGTTTATGACTCCTACAAAACAGCGTCTTTCTGTTATTGTCGTACGACAAGTTTAAAATACACCAAGAAATCGCGTTACAGCAATTTAAGAAGTTATCCAATAAATATGCGATTGTGAAATGTTTACATATTAAAACAAAAATATGAAAAACGTAGCATATAGGTTGCATTTTCATCAATATAGACAATGCTCTTTTAATGTTAAAATTGTATCACTTTTACTATGAAGTTTCGAATCTGTTATTATTCTTAAATAGAAAGCCAATAAGTACTTCTATTTTTTTAAAGGTCAAAATATAGGGCTGTGCGGCATATTTTCAACATTTATGTTCTCAGAACTTCTACCAGTTTTAACGTGTACTTGAATTATGAACTTTCCCTACCTTAACGTTTGGTCTCTCTTTGAATTCTAGGCTGCCACTTTAATTCAATTGATACTGGTAACATTTCCAAGTTATGTCTCAGTGCGATGAAACACAGACATCTTATCTGGGAACCATTACTGACATTATTAAGTTAATATGTTTAAAGTCGTTTTAAAACATTTCAGTTTAAACTAATGACACTTACTGCTCGACTGACACTTCTTCACGCGAACAACTGGATAATTTGTCATCCCGAAAATGTGAATAAATATTTGACAAATAACACATGACATCATCTATTTCAATTAACATTTTGGCAATATTCGGGAAAATATTCAATCCACGGCTCCTATGACGTTTTCCTCAAGGATAATACTCCTCTAAATAGTAATAAATTTCTATCCCGTCTTCCTATAAATAGCGTTGCGGCTAGCATAACTTGGCAATCCAGTAACTATGCGAGTAACTAGTTCTGTTATGGGTGAGTCTAAGAACAGGTCTGTTTATGACAAATTCACCATGTGTAAGACTTTTTATATTATACCTGGTCTTTTATTATGCCAACAATAATCGCATCGTTTTTTCCTGGTATAGGCCATTACTATGCTCGTTAGACTCTGTATAGATACATGCATATATACATTAAAATGTTTTTTGATCATTTCATATTCTTTTAGTTTCAGATCATTTTATAATATTGAAAACTGTTTGTTTTGATAGCGCATTTAATTCTTTTCCATGTTCATTGTTGTAACAGGCATGTCGTGGTGGCATTCAAGATATAGGAGTGGATGTTGGAAAGGCCACAAAAATGAACAAATCTCCAACATGTTCTACAGAACATGACGATATGATGCTAGTTCAGCACAAACCGGATTTTCTATTGATTTATGCAACTCCACCAGGTACACCGAATGTCATTTGTATGTAATGTCTATGCATTAAGCTTTCTTTCAGTCAAAATAAATATGCATAAATCAAGGACCCGTCAGTAACTTTGCTTTAATGTTAATACTCGTAGATTTATTATATATTGATTCTCAAAAACAAGTTGATATCTATGACCTCGATCACGTGATATACACCATATGACATAAACCAAGAACATGTAGAATGTAACGAAAAAAACATTAGTGATTGTCAAGATGAAATTGTATGACAAAGTTTTTGACAGTATACTTTACATCAGCAAAACACTACCATTAGGACACATATGAGCAGCCAATTTGACGAACCTTTCAACTTCCTTTAATTCTAAAGATGGTTTAAGTTTAAAGGAAAGTCAGTAACATGCGTTAATTACATGGCAGTTTCTGTCGGCATACAAAAGGATTTTAATTTTATATTTGCTTACACTTAGTTTTGTTTTTCTCTCACTCAACTCAATATGAAAATAAACTCTTCACAGTTAGCTCTCATTGTCTGGAACTCGGTTGACCTGAAATTTCGGATGAGTTGCAAATTTCCCGTGGTCCTGAATTCTTTTCTAAATTTCCTGTTTACCATACTTTTAAATTTTTTGAAAAATTAAGGATTTTTTTTATCCCAGGCATAGATTACCTTAGCCATATTTGGCACAACTTTTTGGAATTTTGGATTATCAATGCTCTTCAACTTTGTACTTGTATGGCTTTATAGATATTTTGACATGAGCGTCGCTGGTGAGTCTTATGATGGCGTACTAAATTACAATCCTGGAACTTTTGATAACTATTCTATACAATGTAAATCTATATTTTGATGCCTGATGCGTCAGATGCGTCAACATTGGATGAGGTAATATTTACCCTTATACAATGAAATAGCATTTCAATTAACCAAGGATTATACATTGCTTTATCTGTGTCGAAAAAATACACAAACTCTGGAATTTCTATGAATTGGAAATAACAAAAAAGAAGATGTGGTATGATTGCCAAAATGACAACTATCCACGAAAGACCACATGACACAGAAATTAACAATTATAGGTGACCGTACAGGATTCAACAATTAAAAGAGCCGATATAGCATAGTGAGCTTTGAAAGGCCCCGAAATGACAAATGTAAAACCATTCAAACGAGAAAACTAACGGCCTTGTTTAGGTATAAATATTTCTTTTTTGAATATGTAACCCATCAACAAACGACATCCCCTGAATAACAGGCTCCTGACTTTGAACAGGCATATACATACATAATGTGGCGGAGTTAAAAATGTAAGCGGGATCACAACCATCCCCATAACCTGGGACAGTGGTGTAACATTACAAATTAAAAAAAAACCCGAACTATACAAATCAGTTGAAAGCACTTCTTTTCAAGAAGTATATACCAAAGCCTTTCTTTGTACACCATCATAAATGATTAACGATGCATTTTAACACTAGTAGATAATTTCAAATATTTATAAAATTATACAATTGATGATCTTGCTTTTGAATCATTGAAAACAAAGTTTGGCGAGAATATTGTTACCGTACAAAATTTAAGAGAAATACAAAATAATTTAATCAAAATTATGAAAGATAATTACAAAACACAGACACATTATTATCAGACCACCTGAATATAGATCTCGACCCATCTATGGATATGTGTTAGTTTTATAATAGCCTTATCTAAAATGTAGCTAAGAAATAGTTTTGTTCTATTTTCTGTATAACTTCCGGTGTTCGTTTAGTCTTACAACATGTAAACTGTATTTCTTTTCCGTTTCCGATACTAGTCTTTTATTTATCATTTTATTCTGCTATCACCTATGTTGGACAAGGGTATACAGAAAAACACACTAGTTTACATTACATTGCATTGTACATTTGTTGAGGAAGCATTAAATATGAGTTATTTTACAACGGTATGATCAGTATAGCCGACAGGTTAACATCATGGAGAACCCAGTTTGTCATTTATAATTCTAATAAATTGGCACAATTTTCGAAGTTTAGATTTCTGTTTTTGGTATATCCGATGATATAACTCTAAAACGTTTTCACTAATAGATGAAATTGATAAAAATACATTTATAATATAATCGACTTAAAGTTATTGATGCCTAATTTTTTATATGCAGCAAAAAAGTAAATTTAAAGATTAAAAAAAAACTTATTTTTTATTTCCCCACATGAAACATCCATTAAACATTCTACTTGTACCGTGTAGATAGTAATTTGAAACAGAGAAAGCAATGCTGAATTTCACGATTGTAGTCATGATTTGCCTAAATGATAAAGTAGGTAGAAATTAAATGTATATATTTGTTCACTTTCTTACCGCCAACTAATACACACATTTTTTGACGTACAAACAAATGTATTGTATATTCTCATATTTGTAAACTTGTCCTGTCACCTTTCTGCAAAAAAATAGTTATTAGTATCCAAATGTAGTGTTAAACAGCTTTCAAAATTATCATTGCCAGCTCATCTGTCATTTTTGTGAATGACCAATATGCAAAAATATCAAATTTTATGAATTAAAAAATTATTGCTAATTAATCATCTATTCACCAAACAGCTAAAGAATAAGGATGAAACCACAAACTGGTCGGCGTTACATTAGATGTATGCGTTTTATGTTATCAGTAGCATTTGTGTGTGATGACAAAATGATTTATCGTTTTTATTTTTTCGGCAATATTATCAAATAACCATTTTTCACTCATAATATTTGAATTGCAAATATTTTCTTAGAAATTTACTATTTTTTTCAACCTACACTAATATGCAATTTCAATAAACATCATGAAAATAAGTGCAATCGTATTCAAGCCACATATTGAACGTTGAAACAGTTTTTCCTGCGAATATTGATTTTAGCTTAAAATTTGTTTTGTCCAAATTTATTGAAAATGGCTGATTGTATACACAATTGAAAAAATATTGGCATGGTAAATCAATGCAACGAAACGTTGGTATCTTTTTCTGAATTCATCATATCTTTATCAAAAATTCGTGAATTTTACTGACGCCAACACGAATCGGTTGACCGTTTCAGAATATCCGTTTCACAGATGATAAAGGATATGTTCCTAATCTGCTATACTCTTAATAAACAATCCAGGTATTTTAAACATTAGTCTCAACATTTTACATTTCAGGTTATGTATCCTGGAGAGATCCAGACTCAGGTACAACTTTTATTCGGATGTTATGTCATGTTCTTGAACAACACAGACATACATCAACAGTTTCTGCTCTTTTACAGCGACTTATCTTAGCTGTCAGCATCATCAACTTACACATAGAGAAAAACGAGTTGCGTTTGCAAGTGCCTTGTTTCGTGTCAACGTTACGGAAATCCTTGATGCTGTGCAATTCAATCTCTTCTGGTAAATACAAATTGTTATACTTTAAAACGGAGAATCATGTGATATTTGGTATATTTGCTAAATAAAATAAACTCTTTTTGTCCGTATTGGATTATCGCATTGTCGTACCTGTACTTATAATAAAATTGAGAATGGAAATGGGGAATGTGTCAAAGAGACAACAACCCGACAATAGAACAGACAACAGCAGAAGGTCACCAATAGGTCTGCAATGCAGCGAGAAAATATACATGTTATCTGTGTTTACCAAGATACGCAAATCTGGTCTCGTTCTTCGTTGAATTTCCCATATTTTTCAACTTTATACCTTATTCTAAAGTTTGATTTTTTTAACTTTTCACGACAGTCTACACATGTGCTAAAATCGAATCTAATGCACATATTTAGACATGTTAGAATATCAAAGCTGAGGTTTTGTTTGTATAATTGATTTCTCTTGTTTATTTATTAATGAAATTTGAATATCGAGGAACTACTAACATTCCTATTCACGTAAACTTTTTTCATCGATGGCGGATATCCGCCCCCTTGGTTAGCAGCCATAAACTCTTTATTAGATATAAAGATGAAAAACAATACTCTATTGTCTTTTAAGATATGAACATAGAACTAAGGGGCCCGATTTTTACAATCTCATTTGTTGGGGGGAAAGCAGATGAGAAGAACATAAATAAAGTAGCAACTATCTATGTACAAATATACATGAATTACCATCTATGTATAGATTTATACATCACATCATGTATAATCATTTGAATAAAGTATTCGTTCTATCTGTACTTTTTTTTCTCATACAGTGTTATAAGAGCTACCTGTATTTATTGAGGAGTTTCAATTATATAGCAATTCAATCCGTTTATGTTTTATGATAATTTCTGTTATACATGTTACATTAAATATCTGGTTGAGTGAAAAAGATATGCGTTTCCGTTTTTTTTTTATTTTTCGATACTCAATTTTGAATCAAGTTCCCGTCTCCTACCAGTTTACAGAAGAAAAAAAAAAGATGAAATAGTGATTCTGTTTCATTACATAAGTGACACTTTTTGTTTGAGCGATTCCTTTTTTAAATTTTTCTTCCGAACAAATCATATTATGAAGTAACTTGAAGTTGTGTACTTTTCCTGTTAGCTGAATTCTTATGCACAGTGTCCCAAATATCTCCCCATGGTACATGTAGTTATATCCTAAAATTTACATTCAATCAAACTGACTATTTGGAGTTGTATTATTCTCATAAAAGTAACTTATATAATTAAGGCACAAATTCCGACAACTCCCTTTTTTGTAAATTGACAGGAATTTATTATTTTCATATGTCTATTAGAATGACATTGCATGATACAGTCTGTTTATAGAAGGTCAATTTGTTTAGGCGTTAACGAAACTTTAATGCGGCTATATTGTGCTATATCCAGTTTCTTTTATATTTTAATTTGATAAAAATTTCAAAAGAAATTTCAAAGGTTTATTGTTCTAGTCCCATGTATCATTTATTTTGTTTTATTTCACTGGAGGCAAAATTTTAATTTGCCTAAAACATCTAATGTTCGAACAAGAACAAATTTTACGTAAAGTGACGTTAACCAGTATTTACCTATTGCATTCCTTTTTTTGCGATTTTGAGTTTATTATACTGTACATACTTTTCACCTGTAATTTGATAAAACCTTTCAAGTTTATCATTTCTATCTTCCTTTTTCGTTCTTGCGATTTTGTCTGTTTTCCCGTCCCATATAAACACTACATTGTCAAAAAGTCTGGAAAGAACAATTGTTGTCTGAATTTGCATGAATTTTTACTCGACATCCTTTCTTTGTCTGAAATATTAAAAAAAAAAAATCTTAACTGAGTATGAATTTTTCTAGTTTCTTGATTTTTTCTTGACAAGTGTCTTGACAGTAATAACATAGTCTAAAATTTCTCAATACTTTCTGTATCATCTGATAAGAGTCTTTATTAGTCACGACCGATTGGATTCTTGATTGTCTTACATTTGTCTCGATTAGCCTTGACATATTTTTTGACATTCTTGATAATGTTTGAATAAGTAATGACATATTCTTGACAGTCTCAAAGCTGCCTGAATATATCTCGACACATTCTTGACTGTGTTAAAGAAGTATTGTCTCGCAACATTATAAATTTCGCCTGTATTGTGTAAAGACACATTTTGCACTGTTTAAACACGTTTTTTATAATCGCAAAACTAAACTTAGAAGACTCTAGGATTTGTATAGTAAGATACCTTTTTGGGCCACTGAGTGGGAGTACCCCGAATAACCCCACTGGAGTTTAATTTTGATTTTTGTTTGGTAAACATTAAATCAAATTGTTTTCATTGGAGTATATATCAAAATTACTGATAAACAGCATTATAGATTTTTGCCAGTCGAAAAACTGCCAGTCAAATTTGCTTTACTAAAAATAAAATGGATGACCTGAGGCAGTGTTAAAATGTGACCGTTTGTCTTTTTTGAACCCCACCATTCCTATTGTGGGAGTGTTGCTAAAAAGGGGGAGCAATGATTTCTTACGTTAGGGACAAAGAATAAGGTTCCATTTTGATTCAAAAACTTATTGGTTTTTTTCAGAACGGCCAAACACCTTTTTTTTTATTCCAAACAGAGTATTGTATTTCATAATTTCATATCAACACTAAATATTTGTTATACTGCTGATTTTTTTCTCATGAAATCATTATATAAATTTGTTTTTAAATCTCAATCTGTGTGAGATCCATTTGGTAAGACCGATGCTTTCTATGTCCTTCGGACATATTATCCTATTTGTTTTTATGTCAAATTATTTCACTTGATAATTTTGATAAAGACAATCCCTTTTAGTTCTATAATTTTTAATTAAAATGAAGACTTTTTTTTGAATTTGAACAAACGACCATTTTTTTAAATTGTAGTGGCATGGCCATTCAAGTTGCATGGCTGATTACAAGTAAAGCAGTAATTTTTCATATGACAGTCGCGTATACCCTGGGGTGTGTATAACTTATTATGAATACCTTAATTTTCTGGAGAACATCATGACCACTTGTTATACTTAATATATTTCGCATCAGATGACATTACATAAATTTTCTTCTGTTAAGTCAAAAATATATATAGTTAGAACATACAACGGTACGTCTAAACCCCTCTCATTAACGCCTGGGTGCACTCAGGACATAAAAAGTGCACTCAAGACATGTAATATACGTTTTAGTGAAAAGTAGAGGTAAACATTTGATAGATAATTTTATTCTTCATCTTATAATGTTTGTTTTGAAAAAATCAATTCAATAATTAAGAAGTATTTGAATTTTTTGTTGCACACCCACTTTTCATTGAAAATGTCATGCTTGATCGATGATTATATGCTGATTAGGTCGTTTGATCTTTGATAATTAGGAGGAATTAGTGATTGTATTAACCCCATACAAGTAAACTTGAAAAACAATAAAATAAAAATAGAAAAGCAGTGAAGATATATTGTTCTGGCAAAATGTTACATACATTTATCGGTTTTTGTTTTTGATGATTACAGCCTGTTTAGAAATTTCAGAAATCTGCATATAATTGTGAAATTTTCATTCAACTCTTTTCATTTCAAAACGATCAAAAATGTAGATAGTATTTATTGCAAAATGTGGCGTCCTTGGGGATCAAATCCCCGTTTCAAATGCAACTACGAAGAGTTTTGTTCCAGAGATTGAGCAGATGCAAGGTATAAAACTTTAAAGATCTAAAACATATTATTATTATTTCTTTTTATGTGTTATCGTATTTTATCAAAATGTCATTCAATAAGAATTTCAGTTTACTCTTAGTTTAAAATTTAGGATAAATATTGCTTGATAAGATTGGTTTTGAATATAGAACCCTTTCTTTACTGTAGAAGCCGTATTTACCAAAATATTTTTTTTCTAACAATTAAATCTCATAAAGAAAGATGATATTTCTCATTTTAATTGTTCCTGTCAAGTAGTACAACCCTTAAACATATTTCAAGGAGAAAATGAATATTGAAAAATTAATTTGTTTTCGTTTTTTCATCTCCTTTGTCAAAACACAAGATCGGCGATAATGATTATTGATGTTTCGAAGACAGTTGATTGACACGAAATCCGTTCAGGAAACGACCATGTCTTCGTGCCAAAACCCCAGAAAGTCCAACCAAAAGATGAGACCTGCAAAACGCACAACAAAGTTAATTTGGCCGCCATCATGACAAATAAACTGACAAAACAATACATTGAATGGGTTATTGTATTTTTTTTCTCCATAAACGTATACATAAAATAGATTTGATTACATGAAAAAAAAAAAACGAAAAACTTTTTAAAATCGTGTATTTTATTTTGAACATAACACTGTTCTAACAACACGACTCATAAACACTAAAGCTAATCCAGTGAATTTTGTTGTTTGGATAATTCACGGCTCAGTAGTTGTGTAATCAGTGACACGTGCCATCCTTATTTTATACGAATTAGCATTTCTATGTAATAGATATAGGAATATGTGGTATGAGTGACAAGATACTTCATATTCTACCAAAATTTAACCCTAAAATAAGCAGTGTGTAATGAATACAAACATTCGTCATGTGTTCATTTATTACTACAAAGAGTACTGAATGGATTGAATACAGTGTTTAGACGGACAATGTACCCACTATACAAATTCTTGGAAGAACTAAGATACAATAATACGTTACTGTTTATCAAAACCAAATATTGGTACAATAATTTTTACTTTACCATATTAAAATTGAAAATGACGCATGTAAAATGAAATATGTATACAGTATGATTGGTTTTAATCATTTAGCAATTAGTCATAAGATTTAGGTATCAATATTTTTAATTCTTAAAAAGTCTCATTTAAGTTGGTTTATATCGACATACCCACATTTGTATTAATTGTTTATTGATAATTTAAATTGCATAGCCATGTTTGTATTTAAAAAAATATCTATGTATCCAAATATTTAATTAATTTATATTTACATGCCCAACTTTGGTTTTTGATATAATAAGTGTAACTTGAAAGAACAGTATATTATATGATGAGAATAAAGATAAAATTATATCATATATACTGATCATGATTTGTAAAAATCAGAATTGCACGTAAATTTAAGACACAATTCAAAATGTTCGCATATGTCAAACAACACAGAGAGAAAACAATTATGTCAAGAATCTGTGGAGAATTTCCAGACGGTATTCAAATGTCCAAAATTTGTCAAACAAATTTAAGACTATATTCAGAATACGGGAATGTTTCATACAAATCTTATATTAATCAGAATTTGTCAAGAACAATTAATACACAAGTCATACTTTTGGAGAATGACGAGTAATTGTAATTAAGACAAAACTTTTTTTCAGTCTTTTTTAGTGAAAGGACTATAAAAAATTATTCATCTAGTTTTCGTATATGTCTGGAATATCTTTCATTTCAATTTCGTATCCAATCATAGACAGTACAAAAGATTTAATATATAATTTTTTCCCCTTAAATGTGAGATCTCTTGATTTCCATACCCCATACAGGTTTTTTATTTTATTCATTTTTTCAAACCAAATTTGATGTACAAATTGTAAGTCCACCCTTCATATTTGCTGAACCCCTCTTGCTTTCAAATGCCCCTTATATTAGCACATTTAATTTTGTTATTTTGGGTTTTTATTTCGGCACTTGCCTGCAGTATTGTCCATATTCAATCTAGCCCCTCAAGCGTTTCCGTACAGTTTTAAAGATTTAAATGTTTCTACGATATATACCTCTATTATATTAAAAAGTTGAGTATCGTCAGCACACATATTTAGCTTTGTTTCAACATAGTCCCCAGTTCTAGTTGGAAGTTTTATTCCTTCTTTATTAAGGCTGTTTTTAATTGATGCTGCAATTGATTCTGCTTGCAGAATATATAATATAGGAGCAATTGTGAATCCTTGACAAATTGAACAAGGTATGCTTACAAATCTAGAAGTAAACCCATTGCTATGAAAACACGTCTTAGTGTTAATGAAAACGATTTTGCAAAACTCCTGATTTTCGCCCAAAATCGAAATTTTAATTTAAAGAAATTATCAATTCCCACTCCGCCTATCAAATGCTCTTTAGAATAGTATTGCCCCCTCCTCATTTTCTAGTTCACAAAAAATCGTTCATATGTAATAATATAACAATCATATCAAACTATATTGATACATAAGTACATAATCATAGCAATGACAGTACCAAAAACAAACAGAAACAGTTATCCATTATTAGAATTAAAGGATCAATTCCACTCCGTTTGTGTAAGAGCAGTTTAATATTTGCAATTGTTCACTTTCTTAATAATATCATATAATCTCCACCAAACACAAATGACCGAAAAACGATGAAATAGTTATCAAATAGATGTTTAAGAGCATAATTGCGACAAAAAAAATAATATTAGGCTTTAAATGGTACATCAAAAACAACACTGATGGATGGGTAACATACTAGCAGTAGATGACTCATTGAAAACCGAGAAACCTTTTCCATAGTATACTTGAAAAGGATATTACAAATTCTTACCGAAACTTTATTAAAACATAGGATTAAAAATAAGTTCCCTGTAGTGATGATTCCCATTTATCAATTATACAATTTGTTTGTTCCTCAAATGTTGAGCATTGTCAAAAACTTGGTCGTTTGATATATAGTTGACTTCAAGCCACCGATACAAGATCAATCCATATACTATATTCGAATAAACAACCTGAAACATTAGCTGAGTATTACATCTAAACCAAAAATAGGAGGGATCTACATTTCTGTATTCTGTAATTCTCCCTATGTCATTTTTCACTATTTTGAGAGAAATATGTTTATACTGTAATATTCTTGCATTCAGATCATGCAGATACATTTTCGTTGTTTTATCATAATTTCGACATAATAGATATTTAGTATGTATCAACGACATACACACGAGGACACGACCACGTACACCTCCCATTTTTAAAATCTAACACTGTACTGCACAAGTGAAAGCATTTATCTATTTTTATTAATATCTGACTAAAATAAAACGGGAAAGAAAAACTGTTATTTAATTTCTTCGTAATAATTTAAATATCTTCGATAACAGAAGTTAAAATGAAATTAGGTATATTTGATCATATTTGGTTTGGGATATGTGTTCCTACTACTGAGAAGCTGCAAAAATATCAAAGACAATGTCATCTGCTCTGAATCATCAGTATTCTCGTCCCTACAAATGAATTGTTGTTTTAAATTATAATGAATAACGTAACATAACTTACAAATATCAAACGGGAGTCATAGGTATAATGCCGGCGAACGAAACGATTTAACTCTGCAATTCCTTTCTATTTTCTTTGATTATCCATTATAAATTTTGAAATGTTAAAGAAACTGAGGTTTCAACTCCATCATGCGATAAAAAGAAAAAAAAAGTAATGTATTATAATTTATATATAACAAATTTAAAGTAAGTAACTCATCAAAGATACAAGTGTTGTGTTTTGTCTACAAAAGAAAACTCTTAGTAATTCATACTATTCAAAACAAATGATGAATACATTATACGTCATTCTTGTTGCATTTTGAACTTAAAAAGTTGATTTATAAATTAGACCACATCAATGATAATTCACGGTAGCATATATAAGTGATGCGGAAGAAGAGGAGGATAAGAAGTAGCATTCAGCGGAAAACTAAATGCATATTTGGATTGAAAGCATGTTAACACGATAATAATATTAATCTTTCTTTGGTCAAGACCGGCATGCCGAATACTTGCGTACTAGTTTTCAAGGAATCAGTCCATAGGAAGATGTATCACCTTATTTTTTTGTGTGTTAAAAACATAAAAAAGACTAATTTAGTAATGCAGACATTGCTGAATATTCTTGAATTTCAACTCACAGGAAAAACGCACGTTCAAGTTTATGTGAATTAATAAGATAAAAAAAAACACTGTACAAGAAATATTTCTTGGTAATAAAAATCACACTGTCAGACAACGACGTTAAAGAAATAAAATGACGTTAAATGTATTTTTGACGTTTTTTCATCTAAACTTTTTCAATCGTAACACATAAACGGCAGCATATATGCCAAAACTTATGTGGTGGATAGAATATATCGTGAGGGAATTCCATGTTCTTCATCTATAAGTTTTGCTGCAATTTATATTCTATCGTGTTTTAATCGGAATTTGGGACTTTACCAGAGAACCAGTGCTTTATGACATCCTTTTATTCTAAATTCTAGACATAAAGATAATCTACAATTTGTTAAAGAAACTTGAAAATTTTGATTTATCTGGTTGAAACAAATTATAATGAATTGTGCATTCTTTATAAACAAGTGCACATGAGATCTTTATTTTCGTGGACATTTTATTTTCGCGTTTCAATTCTTACAGCAAAAGTAGCAAAATTAAACTGTCGCAAAAAAATTCCTGATACAGTACCAAAAAATAAGTTGATCGCTATATAATGCTTATGTCCGAAAACTTCATGTCGACTGACTAATTTGTTATTTTTAGGTTTGAAAAATCACCAAACTTAATATGATTGATATAACATGGTGTTATTTTGTTGTATTGAATTACTTAGATGATATACAAACTAAGGAGCCCAGTATAACAAAAGACCCACAAGCAGAAGTTTCAAGACGCAGACATGGTTTGTGTGGCAACAATTATGACAAAAGGTATGCTTTGATCAGATTTAATCAATAAATGATAGAACATTTAAATGTCCTATTCATAATCATCTGAATCTCCAAATTCATTACACCTACAGTTGCGCACATTTATTTAGAACAACTCCCATATCACACCCTTCAAAGCCAAAAAATTAAAAATGAAATGTACACTTGAACTTCAATGTTTTGTCCGACATAAGTGGAAATCAGCTAACAAATAATTTAACCATACGCTAATAAGTTGAAAAACACTGACCACCATTTGGCCATAAATTCATAGTTGGTTTTACTTTATCATGTTTATGTTTATCGTATATTGAAAGATTGGCCGGGTGCTGCACCTCTGCAGAAACTAAGCAAAATATTCTATAATATGCATGCACTTTGCTCATGTTTTCTCCCCTACTTTTTATCAGATTTTGGACTTGTCTATCTATGAATTACCAATAGCATATTTGCACGTTTTACCATGTTCAACCTTTTTTTTTAATTTGAATTTCGCTCCTTCAGGATTTATCTGTACATATAATGGTTTTATATAAGGTGTGTTCTACAATGCACTTAAAGTACGTCAATAAAGTATTGGAGCGAATTTTGAGATTATCAACCTCACAATTATATTGTAGGTAAAAATGTATTGCTCCGTTAACTTTCATCAACTAAGTTTGTACGAAATTATATATAACTATATATTCTAGTATGGGTATTATATATCATGAATTAAAATTTAGCTCCATTTCTTATTTCTTATATTTTTAAGACGAGATGCATTCCTTTTCCTTCTGGAAGAAACACCTGGCTGTTATGACGTTTCTGTTTCAAATGCACGTCACTGTCTTGTAATTAACAAAACGACAAGAGACAACTTTAAAAAAGCAGAACAAGACTACAACATTATACATAAAACAATGACCGCCTTGAAGTTTAGAATGAGCTTTTCCAATGGTTGTGACAAATTAAAGAATAGAATAAAAGAGTGTAAGTTATATTAACATGTTAATTGTATGAATTGCACTAATTGGTCAACATTCGAATGCATAAACACTCACCATGAATACCTGGAATAAAATTTGATACGTCAGACACGTGTTTCGTCTACACAATACCGACGACTGGCGGTAAAAGACAATTAAAATAGATTACGAAGTTCTCCAAAACCAGTGTTGGTGTAATCAAGATCCATAGTTGTGTTGTTCGTTTTGTTTTATATGTTATTACGCAATAAACACACAACAGGTGCAAATCAACTAGGCAATGGTTATCTGCAAGTATTAATAGATATAGGAAGATGTGGTACGAGTGCCAATGAAACAACTCTCAATCCAAGTAACAATTTATAAACGTAATCCATTATACCAAGGTACGACCTTCAACACAGAGCATTGACTCTCACCGAAGAGCAAGCTATAAAGGACCTAAAAACTACAAATTACCATCTAAACGGGAAAACCAACGGTCTAATATATATAAAAACGAAAAAAGAGAAACACGTATGAACTACATGAACATATGATTACCACTGTACATCAGATTCCTGACCTAGGACAGGTGCAAACATTTGCAGCGAGAAATTTTATGTATTGAATATTCATGAAGTTTCACAGTTATGTGTTTATGTGATTTATTTGTTGATTTATAGTTTAGCAATTTAAAAAAGAATAGTTATTTATTATTAGGTACAGCGCATGAAAACATGGGATGTTTTTTCTGCTTTTTACAAATTGATGCAGAGAGTGCCACAATTGAAAACAAACTTGTAGCTGAGGTAATCGAATCAGTAAAAAGGGAACGTTGCATGCTAACTAAACCAAAAGTGTACATTATACAGGTAAAAAGTGTTTTTCATCTTCCACATAATTCCATTCGATAGCGTAGCATTGTAATGATTTGTCACAAAAGGTGAAAACATTGTCTACGCACATAGATGCGGTTGTTTTGCTAGTATTAAAACCAGGTTCAACCAACTATTTTTTCTGAAAATATACTTTCAAAATCAGGATTATGGCGGCAATGTATATCAGTCCGTTTCTCAAATGTTTCTATATACATGTATAGTGGCGTTTGCTTTTGTTGTAGTTCAATGTTTCCGTTGAACCGTTGTGTTCCTCTTATAGAAGAGAAGTTTCCCTCAATTTTAGTTTTTCTACCCGGAATTTTTTATTGCATAATCGAATAATCAATATTAAACAACCGTTTGCTACTGTTGCCTTTATTTGAAGTATATTTGAAAAGGCAGTTAAGTTATTATATACAAAAGGTAATTAAGTTATTATATAAATTTGTGTCGTATTAAAACAGTTGAGAGTATGCACTATCAATTCTATCATCACTTGGCCCCTGAACAGAAATGTGTACTAGTTCAGTAAAAATAGACGCCACAATAAACTCCAAAACATATAAATGAACTAAAATATAAAACAGACAAGACTTACAAAGGACAGAGGCTTCAACTTTAATGTTTTGTGAGAACAAACCTCCCCTATACTTATAGAATAAACAAACACACAGTAAAACGCACAGTCAAATGCAGTTTCAAAGAAAAGAAATTCAGCGAAATGACTATAATACGTCTCTGATGAGTCTTTTGTAGACGAAACGCGCGTCTGGCATAGATACAAAATTTAGTCCTGGTATCTATGATGAGTTTATTTATATACCTGAATTGACAAAGGACTACTAACATTAACTGTCTTGACAGCTCGTGATATCACTTAAACTGATTGCTAGATAAGGTTTTTATCATATGAAAATCATGCACAATGCCTTTAGTTAGAAGTTTTTAAAGTGTCGTATTTTCATGAAATATATGAGAAAAATATAATCCGCATCATGCCAACAACTGTATTAAAAATAAATGTGCTTACTTCCGACGCAAAGATCCTACATGTATAATTGAATCAATATTAATTATTGTTGTCAACGGTTAACCGTCGGAAGGACAGAACATCGAATACCAAAAACGCTAACAGGTTAACCGGACTTAAAAAAAAAGATAGATTTGATATGAATGTGTATTGAACATGTTAAAATCATTAAATAATTGTGTTTTATTATAAAAAATTATATGAACAGATTAATTGTCAAGCACATTAATTGCAATAGTTATTGTTAATCCAAAACACATAAAATCGATTAAGACTTAGACAATTTGTCGTTATTTAGGACAAGATCTTAAGTAAACATCATTAGTATGCATGGTTTTTTTTTAAAGTGACTTTAGATCAGTAATCCCATCAAATTTTAGGATTATATTTCTAATCTAATATTGCATAGACCTAAATCTGAATATGCAACCTCCATCGTGCATGGCTTTGACATGCTTTAAATAAATGCGAACTCAAAAATTGAGAAATTCAAATAAACTTGAATATGAACTTATTATTGATGACACAATTAACTGGCCTAGATTTATGAGTTTTGAACAGCGGTATACTACTGTTGCCTTTACTTTACTAGTCACTCAAAGTGAACATTCCATTATATTTTCTGAGACATCGAGAAAAAAAGACAAATCGAATCAACCGTTTCAGACGTTCTCCATTCGACGAGTTCAAGACAGTTTTTGTATTTTTTTTAATCTGAAGTTATTACAAACACCATAGTATATACGGTGTACTGGATTATTAAAGTCAAACTAAGGAGGGAATACTCAAAGACAAGTCTTGTTATGCCAAAGGACGTACAAACTTCAATTCATCGTATCATAAAAACGTACATGTATAGGGTACTTTAGATAAAGGTTCGAACAAATATCCGAGTAACAGGCTAGGCTGTACGATTTGACAAAACTTATATTATTACCTAAACATTCCATCTTGAATGACCTGACAACTGTATCTTATAACCGTTCTGAAAAAGTCTGTTTAAAGGTTTGGTAAAATTTGAGGAGACATTTATGTGCTTTGCATAAAAAAGTTACCATTACCATAAAAGATTTGGTGTGAAATACCTGAACGTATCTAATTTATATTTTCGAATGCTGTCCTTGTATTGATGATATATTCAGTAGATGTTTTAGTAAATTTGTGATTCATTTGTGCATGAAATCAAAACCGATAAACACATAACTCAAGGGAATCTTTATTCTAGATTTCTTTGAATAAGTTAGGCCATCGTTTGTAAGTGCAAACATATTATTCAGTTATATTAAAATTGTAAAAAGAAAATGATATTGAATTGACGACCATGAAAAAAAATATGTCCTAAAAATGTGAAAACATTTTAGGTATATTCCATATTCTTTAATTTACATCATATTAGCGACTAAGTTTTCTGTTTATTCACTAGCAAATATACAACACAACGTTTTTTTTGTGAAACAGATTGGAAGTGTTCTCTTACATAATGTAGAAGGAGTTACATGCACAACTTATAGTTTTAATTTGACGTCATGCATGACTTAAACTTGAAAACATAATAATTAATTGTCGAAATAGTTTAAAAACGAAACAAAAACAACCATTGCAACAGTGCATTCAATTTACATTACATTTTAGCATTTATCAAAAATTGTTATTACAATACATTAAACTCGTCAGTGTTATAAAATAGCAAACGTTTTTTTTTTTTAATTTGATGTTTTTTTCTAATTGTATGACATTATTTTTTATTAATGTCAATCCTTAAACCTTATTCACAAAGATTGATGAATATAGATTGTTTGGCAACATTCGATCCAAATCCTATTCAATTCCTATGTTTACTTTTTTTTTCTAATTTCAAGATTGTTTTTGATATTTTCTTCTAGCCTTACCAAACTGCTGTTGTACGTGAAACAGATTTTGTTACTGATGACATTGAAAAAGATTTAACACAACCCGTACTACACTCGAAGGAATCCGATGTACTAATGGTCTTTGTGTTGCCAGGTAATATATCTGTTTGTGTTCTGATTTATCTTGAAACACAATGTGAACGTTCTTGTATATTCCATATTTACGAGACTTGGAGTTGTCAGGATTTCTATCGACTTGGGAGCTTGTAAAATTCCCTTGGTATTTTAGAACTTTTAAAGTTTAATGATTATGAATATTACTGTTCGATTTACTTCGAAACCCTACATAAAGGCAAATGACCTTTATCCAAGAAAAAATCCAGAACAATCATAGGTCTGGTCCGTTTTTCTTTCTAATTTGAACAAAATCTTACTTCCTTTGCTGTAATGGATTTGCAAATTACACAAATATCCTATTTTTTTCAATTTTGGATCGGTTTATAAGTTGTACAGGTCCCATGATATCTACCGCTTCCTTTTTAAATGGCAGTTCAACAATTCTTTTATGTTACCTTTAGATTTACTTTCAACAATGATATATGCACACAAACTATATGTTTTGATCAGACTATCTATTTTGTTTCTTATCAAGTTAAAACTTAGGACTGCCAACATTTCTAAATATAAAGACATAATAAAACTCAAAAATCAAAACTATTGGCAAACAATTGTCGTTACATGTTCTTTTATTCTATTCATATTTTATGACGATGAAGAATCCATACGGTAGTTAGCGAGAGTATAGTGATTATTTGAATCTATTTTGTTGATCTGAACATTCTTTTTTTAATACTGTACAATGAATCATCGATCATGATTCGTGTTTTTGTCAATTTTCAGAAAAAAATGCATGGTATTCATTGGGATAAATTCAAACTATTTGCTTGCAGTCAATTCAGTACGTCAAATGCGTGATATGCATTGAGATTAGAATGCATTGTTCTAATAAACACCTACAACTCTTATTAAAAAATATCTCTTTATCCTGATAATTGCAAAATCCAAAAAGGAAGACATTTATATTGGTTTTAAAAATCAGAGCTGATATAAAATAGGTTGTGTATTCATTTCAAGAAAAAAAGAAAGTGTACTTCTATCCGCCAGAATTAGACAGGTCTTTTGGGTCTCTTTGAAACTATAAAATTGTCCAAGCAGTTTTGAAGTTATAACAACGTAACTTTTCTCTTACAAACAAGTGTTAAAGAATCTTGATTGACGACTTGAAGTATAAACCTCCTGATTGCAAGTATGCTAGTTCCCTATTCATATGAATTCCCAATTGGAAATGCACTACCTTCAAATACTGATGGACTCAGTCCAGGATCATGTTAGGTAATGAATTTATACGTAATAAAGAAGACGTTGATGCTCATCCAAATGGATTTAGGCATTGAAGTCATTGTTACAAATAAAAATTAAAAACGAAATGGGTTGACTGCTACATAACTCTTGAAGACCCAAATGAAGCAAAGCACGCGTCCTACATTCACGACTGTTGTTTAATGCAGGTAAAGCATAAAACAATATCGAGTGTGTGTGTAAATTACATTACATAAAGTGCTTGATAAATGAATTAGATACTTACATTTCATTCGCAAACATAACGTATATCCCTAAAAACGCAGTAAGCCGAAAAGCTGCTATATGTTCTATGTTCCTTTCGATTTTTAACCAAAGAAAAGCAATTGTATCTTTACTTACAGTAGTTTACTCCCAACTGTTTCGCTATTCATTCGATTGCACGTGCTACTTAAACTTTATAAAACGTCCCAAGTGTCTGGGTAGAAAGAAGATGAGCCAGGGGTATGTTAAGGAACGTCCCGTCCAATTTCTAAAAAAAAGTACATTAGAAAGTATCAATACCTTGTTGATAACTATTTCCGTGTCAATTTCACAAATATTAAAGGATGGTCTTGAATCATAGACTCTGGGTACTGACGTTATTCATCCCCTTATTAAGGCATTATAGTATTCTTCTATTTGTCTTTATGAATATTACTTTTACTAATTAGTCTGTTTTTATATCTATTTGACGTGTATTTGTTTTTCCCGTCATTATGTCATTGTGCTATGGCAAATATTTATATTCTTGTTTTCATTTTTGCTAAAATGTGCTTTGTATATATGCCTTCTTGTGTTTCTTTGTTACATATGACGAGTCTCTGCACATCCCGTCATTATGTTATTGTGCTATTGTAAATTCTTGTACTTTTGTCTTTCATTTTTATTGATGTGCTTTCTCCTAATGACATTTTGTGTTACTGGTACTTTGCTACCATTGTAATTAGTTTTTATAGTGATTACGATTATAACACAATGTTGACTACCGTACTCCTATTTCTCACATTTTCATCTATTATGTCTGTTTTCCTTTGTTTACATATCGTTGTCAATGAAATGGAATTTTATGCGACTGTCATCTGAGTGAGAGGTTAAACTGGCTACAAAATCATTTTCTTCCTACAAAAATACATGCACCAAGTCAGGAATAAAACAGTTGTTATCCATTCATTTGATGTATTTGAGCTTTTGATTTTGCCATTAGATAAAGGACTTTCCGTTTTGAATTTTCGCGATAATCGATATTTTTGTACACAACCAGAAGAATAATTTCTTCGTTCTCTATATAAAAAAAGGACGTGGTATGATAATTAACAGAAGACCACGTCACACAGAAATGTACATCTATAGGTAATTGTACGGTCTTCAACAATGACCAAAGCCCAACCCGCATAGTCAGCTAGAACAGATCCCGAAATTACAAATGGAAAACAGTCAATCGAGAAAACTAACGGCCTAATTGATGTGAAAACTAATAAACAAAAACAATTAAGTAACACAGCTACAAACGACAACCACTAGATATTGGTGTAACAGTAAAACATAAGAACAGACTCTTAAATTTAGTTGAAAAGAGCTTAAATCATAAGATATATACAAACAAAATACATCTAAACACAAAGTGGACGTGGGAGGTAACTTGTACATCTTATTGTGTGTTTCCTTTATTGATGGGGATGTACATTTGACACCATCATTCGTGAACGACACTCGTTCCCTACGCCAGTGTCTCAATGGAGGTTTTAGATTTTAATGAACAATATACATGTATCAAACAGTTGGTAGGGGTTTCGTTACTACAAACTAATCAAAACTGTACTAAATCTTTCACAGATAAAGTGTTTTGATGTTCACATGTACCTGTCAAAAGCGTATTTCAAACGAGATAGTTCATTCTAAGAATGCGGATATGTTGTTTACTGAGCACAACCCATGTCAACTTATCCGTTGAATAAACTTATTCTAAAACATTTCATATTTAAAATTTAATTAGATATTTAATATTTTTTATTTGTAACGATATTGAGTAAATGTTATCCAGGAACTAAAATCAAACTTAATTGTTATAAACATTGCAGTTTAGATATGAATTTTTGCGTAAATCATATAAAAGAGAAGATGTTGTATGAGTGCCATTGGAACGTTCCACATCAAAATCACAATGACTTATTTTTAATAATATAGTATTTTTCAAATTGTTATCTTAAACAAGAATTTGTGTATATTTAATCCTTTTGGAAAACGAATATTGATCATTTTTAGATATATTCACTTTAATATAGGCTTCATTTAGCGAATAGCTATATGTGTTTTGTGACATATGTAAATACCATTGGCTAGAATGATATAGATAAAATACAATATCATTAAATAGACAGGCGGGAGAAAAAAGTAGTCATACAGTAACGTAAAAGTATTGATTATGGTTTTTTTTGTAGTTAAATTTGGAAAGAAGAGTTTCATAGAATTGTTTTGTAATGAATATGTCGACAATGCAGAGAAAGTTCCTATGTTGGATTTTCTCGAGCGCTTTTTACCTGGAAAATATGAAAACGACTGGATATCTTTGGTACCTACAGTCTTCTCTACCATGACAAAGCATCTGATAATAAAGGATTCTTTCGCCAGGGCTTCATATAAATCAGGTAATTTACGTTTTTCTTTTATTAAGACTTTCAAATAATGTTATGTCTGTTTAATAAGATACAGCTGTAAGCCGTTCTAACCATTACACCAGGTAAACTGGCTTATCAGTATTCCAGACTTATAATCATTCAGGATGTACTCTTTGGTAAGTGTTGTGAGGGTATATGTTGAGTTTCGAAGTGAATTGCCTATACCTAATAATTCATTTATCACACAGTTTATGTAATGAGATTTACACACACAAACGATGTTGTTTTGAAATTTAACAACAACATATTTGTCATGGAGGTAGGGCAAATGTTTTTCAACATTTTGGTCTTTAAAGATAGACGTAGCATTGGTATTGAAAGACCCATTCAGTTCTATTTTTCTGATTTGTGTCAACGATCTCACAGTCTTAATCCATTCGGAAATAGTATCTACGTCTTGTTTCTCGCGTTTAGCCTATTGCCTGGCATAATCCTCTGATGAATCCATTAGTATTTTGAAGGTGTATGTCCAATTGATGGATTTAGGCTCACGATTTCACGGACCTCTGGTAAACACATTTCGTGGGGAAGTGTTATTGACAATGTTGTTGTCACTTGTTATAAACCATAGCATAGGTGCAATCAGGAGGTTTAGACTTGAAGTGGTCAATATTGAGATCCTGCAAAACGTATTTGTAATTGCAAATTTAAGTTTCAATTGGTTTGTTCTAGGTATAAGAAATGATTGGTACAGACTGATCTTTAAAATAGTGAGTTTCTTTTGATTGAAATAATTTATGATGAAGGATAGTGTCCAAGTTGCCGCAATCGATACCTTTTTTTGGCAAAGGAAAGTTTAAGAAAAGATATTTTCTCTTATTTATCTTTTCACATGCGAATTGGTATAAAAAGTCTGTAACTTTTAATATCCGAAATGATAGCTGTAAGTTTGTATTGATGTGTGTATAAATTGAACAGAGAATAAAGTTTTGAGCGAATGTGACAAATACCAAACGGATTTTGTATCAATGGCAGCAAGTCATTAATAAAGATATCATACACAGTAGATGATGTATAATGACGATGATCATAACTGCGTCTACGTCAAGGTGTAGTGTTGAGAATATTTATCACATGTACAGAGCTACAGGAAAGACTGATGTTATACCTATAACATCGATTTGTTCATTACAACCATATGGTGTCGCAATTCCCAATTGTCCAATCCAGTTGTCCCCTTTTTGTTTACGGAGAGGCATTTTGAGATGAGGATTGTTAGTCTTTTGGTATATTTTTTCGATAGTGCGAACTGTCATAGAAACAATTTAAAAATGATCGTGGTGATTAAAATGCCGATAACGAATGTCGTTTGCATTGAGATTAATGTCTGGTCTATGGCCGCATTTAAGTTTTGTAGCCTTCATTTCGATTTCGACGTATACAACTCCGCAAAGGTTGCACTCTAATCCGGAGACGACATTTGTAGTTTTACCATAACGATCATCGTAACTTCTGGTAAATAAGACTTTTCAGTTAAATTGCTATTGAATTTAGCATCTGTTAGTAAAATTACACAAGCTGTGCAGTTATAGGCTTAACATTTCGAAATATGACAGTGTTCTTCAGAGTCATCAAAATCCGAAATGTCTTTAGTGAGATCTGACCATAGCTGTGTATGTGCACAATTGCTATTGTCACTAGTATTATCATCTGAATCAGTCATGCTTGGTATATTTGTCATGTCTCGTGATGAGGAGACACCTGTCATACAGACGATGCCGTGTCCATGGTGACGTCTGTTTCGAACCTTATATAAAATGTTATCCATCTTATTTTAGTGAAATTATACATCGTTGAAAATATGTTAAACTTGGATTTTTCTTTATTTAATGACACTATTTAAATTTCAAAACTGCGAAATGAAATCGCCGCTATTTTGAATAGAAATGAGAAAATTGAATGACCCGGTTTGGAAAAAGTCTACAACTAAGTATCGTTGTAATGGTTCACAAAGCAGAAACTGGTTTTGACATACTTGTATACTATAGAAATTTAAACATAGTGTTTCGATATCATAAACGGTACCAATTTTTCAACGCCTAATGTGCATTTTGACAATCAAAGTATCTTCAGTAAAGTTCGAGGCCAAACTATTTGAAAAACCCCAAAGCTAATTATGAATATGAAGTACAATAAACAAAAATGGACAAAAAGTATAGCCAAAGCCTGGCATGAAATAAGAGCTTAGCATCAGGGAGATAAATTTTTTAATATTAAAAAAATTACACAATTTTGTAACAGCAAATTATAAAACCAGGTTTAATCCACCAATTTGTACATTTGAAAATGCCTGTGGCAAGTCAGGAATATGACAGTTCTTGTCCATTCGTTTTTTATGTGTTTTGTTTTTTGATTTTGCCATGTGATTATGGACTTTCCGAATTGATTTCCCTCTAAGTTTAGTATTTTTGTGATTTTACTTTTTATAATAACAAATTTAAATATTCTTTCTGCACATTGATAACATTTTATTCACTTAAGTCCTTGAACAACTGCATACCTGATTTATCCAAAAAACAATTTCAACTGTTCACTGTGAACTAACATAATTTAACGGTGAAATAAAAACAAATATATATTCTCGTGCAATTTGATTGCATATGCTCTTTATACATTTTAATTTAAACTATGTTACAAATAGTGTTCAAACTTGAATGGAATATGATTTTCCAAATTTATAAAGACGCATATGTGTTTATTTTGCGCTTTTGAAACTTGTCCTGTTTAACCGAAAACTTGTTATTGTGAAGCTGTCTCCGCAAAAACTGTTTTTTTTTACGTGACATCGACAAAATATGTTTCTCTTAATTATTCATAATATCCTAATGAGATTGTAAGTGATTTGGGCCAAAGCGATTCAGTGACGTCATATAGAAGTTATCTACCGTTACCGTTAATAATTCAATATGACTGCATGTTTTGTTACATGTCAACTGTCAACTGATAGTGGTCTAAAACAAGTGTCCTTAGTTAAGGTTCTTAAAACTCACTAGTCTTACAGTATAACGTGAAGATCAAATGTTAGGGTTGAGTTCTCCAGTGATTTTTGCTGGTCACAGTTCTTTTCACAGTTTTAATTTAAAAGACAAATGCAAGTGATGAATGCCTTGTGTATGATAAAGCCTTAGTGTGTTTGGAGAAACGTTAACGAAATAAGAAGTCACCACTTTTTTCCATTTAAAAGTACCACAAACCATAACATTGCAAAAGACAAACATAAACTTATTATTTGTGCTCAGTAATGACCTTCTATAAGCGGGAAGTAGCAAATTATCTCTATATCCAGCAAAAGTATAATGAATCTTAAATTTTATAAGAGGGAACACAGCATTGTGTGAGACCGCAAGAGACATTTTCTAAAAAATGTAAACCGAAGTCGCAAATTGTTTCCGATACTTCAAGCAAATGTTTAGAGAAACAATATCTTTGGGAATCAGAATGACATTTAAGAAGAAGCCTATAAATTTGACGTCAAAATAAGATTTTGGTAAAGACGTGTATCAATCATGACTGTTTTTGTTACTGAGATACATTTGAAAATGCCTGTACCAAGTCATTAATTGTCCAGTCGTTTGATGTGTTTTTTTTATCATTGGATTTTGCCAATTGATTATTGACTTTCCGTTTTGAATGTCCTCGAATTTCAGTAATTTTGTGATTTTACTTTTTGTTTTGTAAATATCGCTGAAATAAGTAAACCTTTCATTTAAGTGGGAGGGTCAGCTATCTAGGAAACTAGTTTTAACCAATAATTTTCTAAAATATTCCTTTAAACAAGTCTGGAATATATACTGGAAGTGTGATGAGAGGATTGAAGCTGTTAATTTTCTTCTGGATAATATTTATGTTTTATTTCGGCAATAAGGTTTATTGACAGGTTGTAGATATTCCAATGAGCACTTATAGCGCCCATTTAATAGCAGACTTGTTTTCTTACTGTTATGATTAACAGTATATGAATAAACTCAGTAAAAAACCCGCCTACATTGCATTTAATTGATAAATTCAACAACGCTTCCCGTTATATTGATGATTTATTTCGTTAAATAATTAAGCATTTTCTCCATATACTGCAAAACATTTCCCAAATAAATCAAATCTAAACTGTCCTTTCCTAGATTTAAACATTTTGGTTTTACACAGGAAACTCCGCAACAAAAATTCCGACAAAAGGGACAGTTTTTCGTTCACTATAATTAATTTCCCTTTCTGATAGTGATGTTCCTTTGGCACCATCTTATGGTGTTTATATTTTACAACTCGTTTGCTATGCCCGTGTCCGTTGTGACGGGTTTTTTTTCATTTTAACGAACGTAATCTATGTTTTACAGGTAAATTATTAAGCCAGGATTTTCGTTACCACACATTACCTAAAATCTTTACTAATTTTTTTCCATAGATATAAAGATTTAGTTTTTTAGTTTGGTTGTACCTGTATAAAACTTATTTCAAAAAGGATAGCACATCCTCATTGTACGGGTATTTTGTTAACCGTGCCCAGAAATTTAGAAACAATCCTGGTAAACTTATCAATCCTTTAAATTATTCTCACAGAATATCAAGTCAGCATTGTAATTAGGTCATTAAATATTGTTTTATTGGTATTTATATTGATTTTATTTTCAGTAAATTATAATTAAACTTGATATCTTTGTTATATACGGGTACGTATTCATGGATCTACAAGCTGTCAATACCTGTATCTTGGCATTGCACAAGGTCTTGTTTTTCATTGACTGTTTATGACGTCTTTACACTAAATCTTTTGAATGATGGAAGTGATAGATATTTTTGTCTTAAATGCATGATTTTTTTTATATTAGTTGTTAAGTGACTTCGAACTAGCTGCCAGTAACAGCGAGTAATCTCAGATCTGTACGTAGTGTCTTTTTATTACGAGTTCTAGGCCACGTCAACGTCCACTCTGTGAATTATTTGTATGTGTATCTATCTGATGAATTAAGCCTTTTCAAGTGTATTTTATAGTTCGTTCTTATGATTTACTGTTACACCACTGTCCAAGGGTAGGGGAGTGTTGGGATCCTGTTGACATGTTTAATCCCGCCACATTCTGTATGTATGTGCCTGTCCAAAGTCAGGAGCCTGCAATTCAGTGGTTTATGTGTTACATATTTTGTTTTTCCTTCATTTTGTACATGAATTAGGTCGTTTCAATTGTTATACTTTGTCATTTCAAACTTTTTATAGCTGACTATGCTGTATTGGAATTTTTATTGTTTAAGGTCGTACGGTAGCATATAGATGTTAATTTCTGTGTCTGTTGGCCTCTGCTGGAGAGTCTTTTTTGCCATTTTGAAAAGTTGGTAAACATCTAAATGAAAATGTTTGTGCTCAAATACATTATATTGAATTAATGTTTATGAAAATCAAAAGAAAACGGGATCTAGTAAAAAGACAACGCAATCCTGTAAGAGTAAACGATACCGGCTACTTTTATATTTTCATGATTCATATTTAAAGTCCCATTCATAGAAATCCATATATTGAAGGACATAAAGGGATTCAACATGCAATCTGCATATCTTTTCGTACATTTTGTTTTACCATAAAGAAGCACAATCACAAAAATACTGAACTACGTGTGAAATTCAAAACCGAATTTCCCAAATAAAAGGGCAAAACCAAAAGCTCAAACACTTCAAACTAATGGATAAGAACTTTCATATTCCTGATTTGGAACAGTCTTTTTCGTATGTATAACATAGTCGATTAAACCTGGTTTTAAAGCTTGATAAACCTCATAATATATGACAGTCTCATGAAATTCCATTATATTGACAACGAGGTGTGAACTATACAAACAGACAGTATAGGTTAAAATGTCAGGAATAGGTTAACAGCATTCAACATTGTTGTTAAATCTATATCACTATAAAGACAAACAAATAATTAATAAAAGAACGTACTTAAAAAATATATAATTACGAGTTATGGTCACTCTTTTAATCATTTTGACGTGCATTGTTACGTTTTCTCCATAAGTTATTTTTCCATATACAGTGTCATAGGAAAATAGTAAGATATAATTCTAACCTTTATCTCTTTTTCCTATCATAGTTCTGACACTAAGGTAATCGAATAGAAATATCTTCTCTCGGAGTTTTTATACAAATTTTGATCTAGGTCAGGAATGATGATTTAAGACATTTTTATATTAACCAGAGCATTGCTATTATGGGAAAAAAGAAAAATAACAAAAATACCGAACTCCAATGAAAACTCAAGGAAATTTCGTTATCAATTGCAAAATTGAAAGATCAAACTCATCAGACGATTGAAAAAATACTGTCGCGTTCCTGATTATGCACAGGCTTCTCCTAATGTAGAAATTGAGGATTAAACCTGGTTTCATAGCTAGTTATACTTCTTAATTGGATGACTGTATGAAATACCAATGAATTGACAACAACGCACGAACAAAAAAAAACAGATATTAAAGGTCAAAAAGTCAAACATAAGTTCAATATAAGTTTTCATTTTATTACAATCTAAATCCTGGTAACTTTGTTGAGTTTTTCAATATTATACCTAATGATATAGATATAAACAATGTAAAAGAATAGCATATAAACACAGTTAAAGAATAGCATTTAAATAAAGTAGCAGAATATTATATATACAAAGCATACAAACATGAGTTGCAAGAATACCAAAAACTGACGATATCTCAACTGCACAATGGTGGGATGTATAAGTACCGAGCACCACAAAGAGGATTCTACCAAAACATTTACGAACAGTAAAAGAACACAATAACATGCATGTTATTAAGAAGATAAACAACGTCAGTGCCCAGAATCTATACTCCAAAACCATCATGTATTACTTGTGAAAGTTGGTGCGGAATATCTATCAACAAGGTCTTGGTATAATCCGATAATTGATTTTTTTGAAAAAAGACGAGACGTTCTTTGACATAATCCTGTTTCAGGGGATTTCTGCTCATAAACTTAAAACAACAATATTTTATGAATTATTGCGTAATATCATCATAACCATTGTCATTCAATGGATGTTCGTCCTTTATAATGAACAATAAAATGCACGATCTAAATATCTTGTTTATTGATTATTTAGCGGGCACCAGAACTATATTGATAACATATGTTTATAGTAATTTTTATCAATTGGAACGTAGAAGAGATGTTGCAGAACTGAGGTATTTACAATGTATATACATATACGTATCAAAGTATTCATCTACGTGCGATACAGTTAAAATGAGTATCTTTTTTTCTGACCCATCGAATTTATCAATGTATTGATTAAAGCAACAAGGAGAATTATGTCGTGCATGCTTGGTTTTCTCTATAAATGTTATATGCCTTATCAATGTACAGAACATTAAAGTACCGAAGAATGATTTTTAAAGACATGAATCAAAACAAAATATAACTTCGAGATTCGAGTGTAAAGACAGGCACACCTATTATTCAGAGCGTGTTCTGCGCGATGTTTTTTTTTGTCCTTTAAAGGTTTAATGCAAAAAACTGAAAGAATATCATCTCGCCGCTTTAAATTCCATTTTTTTCATATTTTAAAGCTAGATTTCTATATATTGACATCCAAATTTCATCTTTAAAGACAGCAAAAGATACGGGTCAAGTGAAAAACCTTTGTAATAAGTCTTCATAACAGGATAGGTGTGTTTGATTAGACAAAAAAGACAAAAAGACAGGATGAAAATGTATGTCAAAGAAGGCAGGACCGATTAGAATGAAAAATAAAAAAGGCAGGACAGAGATTACAACTAAAAAAAATTCAGCACCCCCCTTTTTTCCACAAAAATCGAATGGTAGCTCCCTTTCAAGGATTTGTATAGTATAGTTCTATACAAACCCTTGATTAAAAAAAAGCAGAAGTATATTAAGGGGGAGGGACAGGGGCCACCGCTCCAACCCACCCATTTTTTGAGGGGAAAATTTGGTTGATTATATAGGGATTAACTGTTGCATGACTAGAACGGCCCCTCTTATGATATTTTTTGTATCCGACACTGCACAGAGTAAAGGTGGCTAGGTACTTAAAAATTAAAAAAAAAGAAACAAAGTACAGATCTGAGAGTCTCTAATGTTGTTTCATATACTTTGTAGTTGTATTTTTTTCATCTAAGCATATTTTTGATTGGACGTAGCGCGCGTCTGGCGAAAACATTTTTTTTTAACCTGTTACCTTTTGATGACTATTATTCGTTTGTTTCTCTGACCTATATTTTCTCCCTTTTATTTTTAATTAACTATATTTTTAATTAACATTGCCATTAAAGCGGGATGTTTGGCATGCCACAAAACCAGGTCCAACCCACCAGGCCATTTTTCATAAAATGCTCTGTACCAAGTCAGGTTATGGCCATTGTTACATTATAGTTCGTTTCTATATATGTGTGTTACATTTCGGTGTGTGGTTTTGTTGTTTCGTAGTATATTTGATACGTTTCCCTCAAGTTTTGTTTGTAACCCGTATTTGTTTTTTCTCTATCATTTATGAATTTCGAACAGCGGTATACTACTGTTGCCTTTATTTACAAGGCAAAACCGAATATTGCCAATAGTTTTATTTCACGGAGTCAACAGATTTTATTTCGAGCTCTACAATTCAAAAGTAAAACAATAACTGTATCCCACCCTACCTTTCAAGATCTACCTTTTGCATAGTTTTTTTAAATACCGCCCTCCCATGGTGGTTCATATTTATTTAAACAGCTCCCCTTTTACAAAATCTTCGAAGATTTTATTACAGGTCAAAAAGGTTCTGACAGTATTTGAATTTACTTAACGTGCTAATTGCAAAATTTGATTGGTTGAGCTTAAAAGTAAACCTTTTGGATACTGTTATTTCATTGGCTGTTCGATACGTACAGAAGATTCAAAAGATTTTATTTGTCACGGTAATCAAGCGGACCTTGATCGGCTTCGGCGTACTCTTTATCTGATTCATATGTACAGAGGCGGTTCAGTGGTATCCCATGGTGCCCGGCCCCTTTTGTGGGAAACATCTCGCTATTATATACATGTACAGTATGTATAAAATACATGATTGTAACACATAATTGGACGATATGTCTGAGGAACATTCCATTCTAAATGCTTTTATTTCATTGGCTGTTTGATACATACAGAAGCTTTTCAGGAATGTTCCATTATATTGGTCGTGCTTTATGAGTTTTGAACAGCGGTATACTACTGTTGCCTTTATTCATCGAGCGAACCCTTTCTCGTTTTTTTATCATTGCATCTAGTACTGTTACTTTATGAACAAATAATTTTCAAATTCAAAATCTGTCTTTTTCAATTATATGTTATCACTTTTACTCTAAAGAATTACACGTTTGTAAAAACTTGTTAGAAGTAACGATTGTTTTTCAAATATAATATTTCTACCATACATAATTGGACGATACGTCGAGGAACATTCCATTTTTGATGCTATTATTTCATTGGCTGCTCGATACAAATAGAAGCTTCTCAGGAAGGTTTCATTGTATTTATCATGCTCATCAAGCGACTCTTTCTCGGCTTCAGTGTACTCGCCTTTTGTTATTTTAGCTATATAAATAGTGATTTATTGTTGATAATTAGGTTTCTGTGATATGAGAAAATGAGGTAATCTTCTTCCTTCAACCTGCTTTATCCGAACAGAACAATATAACACCCTTGCAAAAAATTTAAAATGAAATTGTTTGATATTAAATGATCATACCGTTGTAATATATCTCATATTTGTGCTTCCTCAACAAATGTACAAGGCAATGTAATGCTAATTAATATGTTTTTACTGTTTACCTTTGTTCAACTTAGTGATAACATAATAAAATGATATAAAAGTCTTGTAAATTTCTTGAAAACTGTTTATTCGAATTAACTGGTGTGTTTTTCCCTCCATAACTGTTATAGTATATTGTTGTCCCTCCCCCCCCCCCCCCCCAGTATTGCGCAATACGGCCGTCCTTCTTTGTCTGTTCCTGCTAATAGCTTTATGTGTACAACTCTTGAAAGTGTTATTTATCAGGAATGTTTAGGACAAAATTTAATTTGAAAATAAGTGCTGATCAACTTCACGTAGTATTAAAACTACTATAATAGTTATACTAAACATATTCACTTGACTAGTACATATTTTTGATTATGGGTTCGACTCCGGGTACGGGATTTCCTATTTTAAACAGTGTTGAAGACCCTTTAGTGGACCTCGGCTGTTTTCTGCTCTTTAGTCGGGATGTTGTCTTTTTGATACATTATCCATTTCCATTCTCAATTTTATAAAAACAAGTAATGCCTATGGAAACATAAACTGTATTGAAAATGGCTTTGCAAAATCACATAATATGTGAACTATTTTAGACAGATTTTTTTATCAAATTTTTACCCAATGTTTATTCCAACGAAAGAGTTATGACACTTTGAAGTATGAATTATACGGGAACTACAATGTTATTTCTATAGACTGAAATATTCATAAAAAACCTTTTAAAGACCCAAATAAGAAAACAAATAATTTATTTAAAACTTATTTTTGTTAAGTTGAATTTAGAAATTTTTTTTATCAAAAAGGTGTTTGAAACCAACAAGCATTCCAAGATTATTTTTGTTTTTGTTTACCATGTTTATATATTCGGCAATATTTTGAACTGAACGGATTTCCCTTGATTGTTAGTCCATATTCGAACTGTTATTTGTTTTTATTAATGTTGTAAAGATTGTAAGCAATAAAACAAGATTCATACCTTGAAAAAAATACATTAGTTCGTTTAATCCGCCCAATGTGCGGTATATAGAAGGCGCCCTCGTAGATGAAAAAAAATTAATTCCATTACATTATTATAAAAATTTTGAATCGATATGCAGGCAATATCTGTACTTTTTTTAATAATTAATGCACCAACCTTTTCCTTGGACCTTGTCTACCCCTTCTTTATATTTTATTCGTACTTAATAGTCTTTGCACAGGCTCAGCAGCCATTCGTTGGTCTAAAGCATTACGTATGCCGTTAACTGAAATAAAAAAGGAGGCCCGTGGTCACGATCATCTTCATTCATATTTAAATTTTGTTGTTAAGAATCATAAATAGATCACCCAACTAGTTACTCCCAAGGTCAACTCGTTTTCTCTACTTTTGATTATTAAGGATGTACACCTCTGAGGAGCAAAATTTTCTAGAATTAAACTTTTCTTCTAAACCTGTTATTCGGTTTATATATGACTGTAAAACAATAATTAGTGAAGAAGAAATCATATAATGATGCGCTTCTTTTGTTTTGCTACGGCACTTTGAAAGAACCCAATTTTGATTATTTTCACATTTTTCATTAATTTTTACCCATTTTTGGGCTATTATCGTGAACAAAATTACAGTTCCGCAATTAAACTTTTTTTCATACTCCCAATAAAGATGAAGTGGACCAATCTGAATAAATTCAACTAAAAAAATTTATAGGTAGGTGTTAATATAAGAAAGTTTTTTTTTCATATTTTAATGCTTTTTCTTGTCAATTTCCATATTGTCAATTTCGTAAATTTGAGATTTTTCTCTGTTTAAAGAACAAAGTGCATATTATTTCAACTTCTTTGTTGTAAATGATTGAAAAAATACATAATCTAAGAAAATTGAAAAGAAAAAATTATATGGGATGTTTATGCTTCTGGTAAAAAAAAATGTTGTGTCCCTCACTCATTTTTCTCAAAATTTCAGCTAAAAAGACTGACTTGATTAGTAATAAAATTTGAAAATTTCATTACTCAAAAACTGCTTATTGAAAATACACAATTCTTTGACAGAGTTAAGTTTGATTACGTAAATATTAAATTCATTGCTTTTTCCACTTGTATCACATGTTTTGGAAATAATTCTAGAATGATATTTAAATGAGACTGAAACTTCAGAAGAATACACCCTTAAGCTTGTTATGAAGTTTTTAACAGTAGACCTAACGGACGAATTCATAAATAAAGAAAGCCTTTAAAAATTAATTGTTATAGTTTGTTACCACAAAGATAGAAATGAACTGCAAATAAGGGTGTCATTAAAAAAGAATTTATAATTAATTTTTAGAAGAATTATAGAATTTAATCCGTCTATTGAATAATTTTTCAACCTCCGTTTTCATCACGAAAAAAGACAACGAAATACTACATAAAAACTATACTTTTTGATTGACACTCCTTTTTTTTCAGAACTTTACCACTTCATTTCAGGGCAAGGAAATGACAAATTCGTGTCTATACGAATATATGTAATACTCATTTTAGCATATTTATAAATACTTCATATACTTTCCGCCATATACGAATACGTCCTCGATACGTGAGTTCTGCAACATCTTAAATTTAATAGCACATTGAGTTTAAACTATGTAACCTCTCAATTAAATAGTATTTATAAATTGAAATAAAAAAAAAAATGATTTTATTTGCAGAATATAATAAAACGACTGGAGTATTTTTAGATGTGGTTGATACATTTGCAAATGGACTCAGAAAAATTTGTCCTAAACTATGGCAAGTATATGTAATTTATTTTTAGAAAGAAAATAACTGTGATATTTATTTTTCTTTATTGCGTTTTAAACATCAGTATATAATTTTCAACAATTACAACAAAGAATATCGAATTCAAAAAATGAATGAAATAAGATGAATCTGTTTTTTGTTGTTTTTTTTTTATTTTTATAACAATTTCTCTCTTTAGATCATGTCATCAAGTTTGTCAGATGCATGCTATTATACATTAAAAATGTGTGTTTAAGGTTTGAAGAAGTCAGTAAGAAACAGGCAAATAGTATTAGAAGAAAAATTGTGCTGTAGAAAAGAGTTCTTTTAGATAAAATGTTGTTCTTCTTAATTTATTTTAAAACGGACTGGGACTTGGTTTATTCGAATAAACCTAACCAAAATTATAATAACTCTTAGGACTACGAAGATGCAACACAAATACGTATTATTACTTTCGTTTACCTATATCACCTTCATCCATATCTTCGTCGAAGTGTGGATTCAGTTAGTTGTGCCACTAGAGGAGCAGGAAAGCTGCCACCACCGTTTCTAAGTGGAAACAGTACACACGCATTTTAAATTCATATATATACTTCAAAGTCATGATATTTGTAAACACGTGAAAGGTTATCTGATTACTTTGAATTTTTAGTTGGGTTATTAAACAATATTATTTTTCGGGTGATTATGCTAACAGTATTATTAATATAATTAATGAATGATCGAAAAGCATATGCATTTCATCTCACTTCTTAAAACTATACATCGACTATACACAGGAATGGACAACAAACTGGACTTTTTTTTTTAGTCAATCCGTATTTGTAAGCTCCATCCAATCATCGCATATTCTGATAATCTATTGATTTTGCAAGTAGCGCACACTGGGTATGTTCTTATGATTTCTGAAAAAGGAGACTGATAAAAGAATATTTTTTTGATATAACTGTTGAGAAAATCGAACATGACAATGAGTGGAGATAGATGTTCATAAAGCTGATGGAATTCATTATAAAACATATTTACCAAATGCATGCCAAAATATTCATAGGGATCATGACAAGAGGTCGATCTTAACGAATATTTTAGCACTTTTACTGAAACATCCTTTAAGCAAAACTCGCACTAGACTGTACCCTATAGTGTACCGTTACTGTTATTTATATAAAAAACATGGCTTTACTTTGAGAGTAAGAAATAAACTAATTTAAAATATTTGTTTCATAAATAATTTTGTTTTGATTAATAGACATTGTTCGGGAGATGAATAATTTTATATTTTGTGTATCTATTATAAGACTTTTGGATAAGAATTAAATTTATTTTCATATTTTATTGATTCATCTTTTTATATCATATATAAGAGAAAAGTATAGTGCATATAGTAACTATATTTCATTTTTCTTCCTCTATTTTATGACTACTTAGCCTGCAGTCATTTTACTATCATCAATGAAGATTCCCACACACTAGAATTTTACTCATGTGGGACACTTAAAAGATCATTTTTTTGTTGTCTGATATTTGCCTGCTTTCTGATATAGGTGAATGCACGTTTTATAACAAACATGCTTTTATGTCAAGAAGTTATTAGACTATTGCTGATTGTCTAAAGACGATGGTTTTATGAGACTTTTGACTTTTTTGACAATTTTTTTTGTGTGTGTCAAAAATTGTTAATAAAAAAATGCAATACAACTTATCCATAATATTAGATTCAGTCCGCTTGCAGTCAACAAAGATCTGTTCAGTCTAAAATAATTGTAGTAGCTATCATTTATCTGTATATGTATAAACAGTAAACTGAATTATCCGAATGCTATGTGTTGTTTTTCTCAAGGGGATTTCAATCTAAGTGTCTTTGACATTATTTCAATTCCACATGAATTTACAGGATATCACATATTTGCAGATAGTGGACACAAGTGAGTTAACATAAAAGTTGTATCATTTCTCCTAAAACCGATATTTTCATTTCATATTGATACTTTTCTTTTTATAATAATATGTTTTGAAAATTGTAGTAATTCGTTATCTAAAACATTAACATGATTAATTGAACACAACTTTACATGATTTTCTTTTGGTTTTTTTTCAGATTTGATGATTCGATATTTATCAACAACAAATGGACGTTTTTAAAGACATCAACTGGCTATAGAGTTATTTATCAATATGACTGTACTTTACTAGACAATTTTTATTTTTGCTATTTATATATTTAACTTTATAACATATTGCACTCAAGCGTTAATGATGTAAATGTTAAAGTTGGGACATATCATAAATGTAAGCTTAGGTTAAATGTGTATTACCTTCGTTAAAGCACGACGTACAACATTTTTGTACAAATCAAAGCATGAAGACATAGAGACCTAATATAAATATACATTGTTCATTGAAAATTAAATCAGAAATGGGGTAATGGTAAAAATGCCATCGGTTTTATAATGTGAAACTAAAATGTACCGCATATGCGTTTCACTAATATATTAATATACAAGAAGAATTGTACGTACCACTAACTGATTGTTCATTCATTGTATCAATGTACGAAAAATGCTATAAAAGCCTACACTATAATGCTTTACGAGTTAAGAAAAAAAACCAGACAAAACATGCAAGGAGTATACTGCTTTGTTCATTGGCACAATGATATTGAACAACCGTTACTTTTAGTGTACAAAGCAGTTTCTCGGTAATAACATTAACGGTACCAATTTTCCTGCCCCAGATGCGCATTTCGACAATACACGTCTCTTCAGTGATGCTACAGGCCAAAATATTAGAAATCCAAAGCTAATTTAAAAGATGAAGAGCTATAATCCAAAAGGTCGAAAAAGTATAGCCAAATCCGTGAAAGGAATCAGAGCATTGCATGAGGGAGATACATTCCTTAATTTATAATAATTTCTAACATTTTGTAAAAGCAAATTTTAATAACACAAAAAACCCGTATTTTCATGCCAGTACCGAAGTACTGGGTACTGGGCTGGTGATACCCTCGGGGACTAACAGTCCACAAGCAGAGGCATCGTAATTGATTTCTTGTTATGTTGTTTGTTTGGTGGATAGAATAAAGAATGAAATATTGTGAATTCTTTTTTTCAAATAATGATTCATATAGATATATCATACCTTAATAGTCTTGCTTATTACTTTTTGTTCTCGTCGTCGCTGGTGGTTGGCTTTGATGGGTGGTCTGTTAAAATTTATTTCATTAAGATGAAATCAAAACAAACACAACGAGAACATTGTATGACTAGAACCTATACATGCTATAAGCCGTCAACCAACACTCTAGTAGACATAATAATAAACATTCAAGCAACACGAATATCACAGAACATCTGTGAAAAAACATAACTCGTATGTGAAATAATTTTTGCGTTATTTGTTTTATTTGACATGTTTCTAACGCTTAAATATGTTGATGAATATATATGTTGAGATTGCACATAATACACTTGCAAGTTAGTGCATATGTCTTTCCAAGCCATAGTTCTTAACAATTAGGTCGACGTCATTTACGACAAATGAATCAACACTTTCATATTTAACTTATTAGGTATCATAGGCGGTACCGTTTATCTGTTAACGAGAGGATAAAGATACCAAAAGGATATTATACTCAAAAGTTGAAAACTAAAATGATAATGTCATTACCATTGCAATACACAGAAAACAATCAGAGACAAACAAAATAGACCAAGTAACACCAAGCTAACACCAACACCAACTAAACATGTGGGAAAAACTCAGGAATTCTCTAGCATGTCTAAGGCTTTTAAAAACCTGGAAAGACAATTTTGATCTTTTTGACAATTTTCAGACTTATTCACTGCATGAAAAATTTAGAATTGTATAAACTACTTGCAGTTTAATGATATATGTTCAGTTACGCTGAAGCAGATTTGATAAACAATTTATCATTTGTGAATTGGAAAAGTGGATAAGTCTGAAGAACGATTAAAAGACTGAACATCAAAACTGTTTAAAGAAGACATTGTTGTTTAATAAACTGAATGTGACTTTTTTCCTAATAGTTGACAAAAAATCTAATATAATAAAAGACGACGTCTACAGCGATTTGAACAAAATTTCTTCGACAAATCCAAAACCAAGCCGCATCAAGATAGACAATAGTGTGGACCAATAAATGATTAAATAGTTATCTCATCTGCTTACAAATAGTTAAAAAGGACACACAAGAGATGATTTTAGGAAGATAAATACCACTTATTGACTTCTTTGTCTTCTTTAAATGGTCTTTTTGTCAATTTATACCTCTTATTTACCCAAAATTTCAACTTTTCAGGCCAATAAATAAAAATACTAAAGTAATTGAGTACATTTCAAATTTATCACAGAAATGTTATAAAAAATGAGTAATTGAAGTACTCAAGCAGAATGAACAATCCATATAAAAGTTTACTGTCTCCAAGGAGTTTTCAATAAGTCCTTACGTAAAAACTAATTTTACGCCGCGTTCCAGGGAGGGACAGAAAAGGCTTCTCTTTTAGTGGATGATTTGTTGTTACAGCATTAAAAATATTTTCATTTACAAATAACTATATATTTATTAAAGTATGTCCTACGAAAATGTTCTATCATAGCATAATATAAGAAATAAGGAGAAAAGGCTCCCTAAAACATTAAGTATGGCTTGTTCTGTCAACTGAATATTCATGGTAAAGTTCTACTTCAAGGGAATTTTCTCATAAAATGTGTTTTGGAGACTCAATCTACTCAGAATATGGATTTTTTTTAAATATTTCACTTAAATAGCAAGACATTTTTGCACATGAGAGTACTCACAAGGTCAAAGGTGCATGTACAGCTTCAAATATTAGGTGCTATACCACCATTGATGTTCCCCTATTAGTCTCTGTTAAATTTGCACTTTTCAAAAAAATGTGCAGGATTTATCTTTGTTTCAAATAAAGAAATTCTTGGCATCAGTAAAGATTTTTCTGTGCTGTAATATAGAAAAAAAAATCACATAACATTTCATTGCATACAAGAAAATTACCATCACTGGAATTTAACCAATCAATTTTCTTCGCTTATCTAACATGTGTACAAGGTTAAGAAACCATGTAATCTTAAGTTTACAAAATATTCTATAGAAATCCTCAATAAAAAAGTAATAGTGATTTGAAATACCCAAGATATATGTTGATAAAACAGAAATGTTTTACTGCAATAAAATGTACATATGGCATTTCATAAGGTACAGGTCAGTATATTTTTTAATATCATAGAAGAAAATTTAAAAAGGTATTTTGTTGAAATCTTGCAACATATGCGAAAGAAGGTTGACCTTGATTGAACGGGAAATCTATCGCACAACTCTTTACAACTGGATCAAACAGACAGAATAGATAAAACCTATCAAACTGTATAAGATGACTGATTCACTAAAAGCAGTTTCTCAGTGAATATTTTTAAAATGTCTCTTGCTTCTGAAAAAAATATTTCACTTATTTTCTAGAAAATGGATGTATTGGATAATTCGACAACAGTTGAGGATTTTTAACACATACAGAAAGACACAAAAGAGTTTATTGCACAAAAGGGCGTTAAATTCCTTTCTGATTGTATTATGAAAAAATCGAATGAATGGAAAGATGCAAATATTCAAATAGGAATTTTTGGGGAAAGTGTTTCCGGCAAATCAACATTTTTGAAAACTTTTCGTGGATTAAAAAGAGGTGACGAAGGATTTGCCGACCAGGGTTATAAAGGTAATACAACTAAAAAATACACAAAATACACAATAAAGGACAATCCTAACATCACATTTACGGATGGTGTTGGTTGCGGAACAATACAATATGAGAGAGGTTCTGAATATCTCAAATCGCTTGAAATAGAGAAGCTTGATTTTGTGCTTTTAATGTCGAATAAGAATTTTTCACAGGATGATGCCTGGTTTGCTAAGGAAATTCGTAAAATGGAAAAGCCGCTATTTTTCGTCAGAACTAAATTCGATGAAATCTTGAGAAGTGCCAAAGTGGACGGAGAGAACATTCACGAAGATATAGTTACAGTTTGTGCTGAAAATATCAAAGAAAGCGGAATACCAAAAACAAGTATCTTTATAATATCCAATTATGATCCGTCAGTAGGCGACTTTGACAGGCTTATGGATGCAATATTAAGGACGCTACCACAAAATAAAAGGGAGGCATTACTTTATTATATACCACCCTTATCGCACCAGGTGCGTACCGTGTTTCTCTCTTATCGGCACCAGGTGCTGCAATACCTTTACCGCCACCGTTAGGTATGTGCGTGGACCTACCCATACTTCATCGTGAAATACGGTTTTATATGAATGAATTTTCGCTGACTGAAGATAAAGTTAAATACATTTGTGACATGTTGAAAATCGATTATCAGGAATTGTTGAGCAAACTTCCTCATGTTCGACATCTATTGGTGGAAGGAATTAAAGGAATAGTCATTGCTGCTATTGCGTTAGAACTTGCCGAAAAAATTACCGAAGTCATAGCAAAGCGATTATTAAAGTTTATACCAGTTGTCGGTACTATCATATCATCTTCAATAGCGTACATTACATGTTTGAAAATGCTTCACAAGGAAATCGACAAACTAGAAAAAAAGCACATACACTTCTTGATAAAGTCTTTGAAAACCTTAAGATATAGAAAAGCTTTGTGTAATAAATTCTGTAGCAAAATTATATCACATCATTTACTTTTCTACGATGCATCTTTTCAGTCATTTTTAGTTCCATGTCACAGAGAAAAAATATAGTGTCAAAGAATATCAATAACCTAACTTTTCTTAATATCAGCAAGTTTGTCTTTCGAATCTTCTTTGAAAATTTCCATGATAACATGGTGCTGTTCATAATTGATTCTTTCAGACATGAGTTTTCTAATCGTACATTTGAGGCTATCGCATCCTATAGTGGTATATGTACCACATTTATAGCTTATTTTCATGAGCGTTCCGAGATTCAAAAACGATCAAAAAGAAAATTCATCGCTTACAGTAAAAGATGCAATTTTTACATCAATTTCCAATTTAAAGATAAATGTTGCTGTTCAGTGTTTTATATTTGATTTTTTATTATGATTTCAATGGACTAAAATTAAAAAAACAAAAACAAATGCATACTGTCTTTTGCTTTGATACTTTTAGTTTAAAACAAACACTTCTAAAGTTGAAGAAAACGGGGAATCTGGGTTTTCACTCTTTCGAATGTAAATAATCTGAGAAAAGTTTCATTAATTGAAGTTTTTTTCTTGTCATAGACCTTTGTTATTTGACTTGTTGGACATTGTGTGTTTTTGTAGTGATCCCAATTTTCAGACTTCTCTTTTTTTGTAGAACCAACTTAAATTTTATGATCTGCATCTTATGATACACTTACAGAAAGACACAAAACACTTTAAATACATACGAACGGAAAAGACAACCTCATAATATCTTACAACATTTTTTTTTAAACTATTGTAATAATTAAATAGATATTAATTTATTTTAAATTCATACATATTTTAAGAGTGTATTTGTCTTTTGTTGGAGTTTTGTAATGCGGGCTGGTTCGTCATTTCAAGGAGAAAAGCCTATAAATGAATATAAATTGAAAAACGCGATATCATAAAATTTTATCATTTGCTTTAAAAATAATATAACAATTGAATTTAACAACTTTAATACAATATAGAACGTGCATCCGATCGTACATTTTACCATGTACAAAGCTAATATGAATTAAGAACACGGATATATTTGAGTTAGAAAACTTTTTATTTTTATCAGAGTTTTTTTTTTCATTTTTATTATATAAGTATGTGTGGATATTCTGTTTTGTGATATCACGACCACGTCGTGAATCATTAGACCCTTTTTTCGCCACATTATTCGGCACTTGTAAAACAGATACACTGGCACTATCTACATGCTCAAAGCCAGAAAAACTCTCTTCTTCCTGGTCAGTATCAAATAGTTTGAGCACTGTAGGGTCTAAATCATTATCAGATTCTACTGAACTGATGTGGCTTAAGTTCGAACATTTTTTATCCATCATGAATTTCACAATTAAGTATCAACTAACGTACACGTGGCCTTTTGTACAAAAAGCATGAGGCTGGAGCGCGGTCTCCGTTAAATACTATCTGGGGTGGTCACCCGGATGTTTTTTTATTTAAATTAGTTCTTTAAATAGAAAGGCACGTGGCTACTTTGTTGACACAAATTCCCGATTAAATCCTCATCCATTACATCCCTTGGATGCTTTGATGAAGTTTATATTTATTTTAATTCGATGTGAGAGTTCACACAATTGAATAATCGTATGCATTACATAAAACTAGCATAGTAACGAGTCTCCTGCAACTGAGGTGTGTTGGTTTTTTTTTTTATCTAAAACCCAATATCACCGTTCATCCGATTGTTTTAATAGCTTCGTTAAATAACAAACCAGTTGCAACTTTGTATACGAACAAAACTTGTGATAACAATTTTACTAAAAGGCAATAATGCCATAGATGCTTTCACGTTGAACTTAAATTTGAATTTTGAAATCCGTATCAAGCACTTGTAAATTTGAATTCGACAACGAAGCAGGTGCTGCAGAAAATAGCTTTATTATTCAAAAATCCGCCCACCATCCCAAATGAGACTAGTTGCTGCTGTTTTTGCTTTATAATTTTAGGCACTAGTTTGCTGTATTTTGTTGCAATATTATGGGCACCAGTATCAAATGAGTTCCTCTATGTTATTGGACCAATAAAGAATAGGATTGAGTAAATTTGCGTTTCTTTGATTTGGACATTTCCTTTATGAAGCACTTTATTTATATATGATATATTGTGATTTAAGCAACAAGAAAGAATTTAAGTTTAAATTAATTACAAACATTATCAATTAGGAAGAAACAAGACATTTTAAAGAAATAGATCTTTTTCAAACATCCTTAGGCGCAGAGTCAATATTGAAAGGGGCGAGGTCCAGATAGACTTGTAGTGATTGGGGATTAGTTCACTCGGCCCTTGATCTGACTCTGACAAGTTCTACAATTTGCAGGTTTGGAAATGTGGATAGTGGTTACAGTAGAGTCTACAGATTGTGGGACCTCCTCCACCTGATCTTATAGAATCAGGTGGGGCACTAATAACTGGAGCATTGGTAATATGAGGGTTCATGGTCACCCCCCATGGGAGGTGGTGTTGTAACCGTATTTAACTACCAGGGGTTTTATAACACTATGTCAACACATGTCAGCTGATACCCATAGTGAATAGGAAATCGGTAGTCAACCTGGCGCTTCAACAAAATATTATACAATACCCTGTAACGAAAGTAATAATGTATATTCTAGTTCAAGTCATGGAAATGTAAGTACAGGTTGGTGTAATAAAATGTATGTTTAATCAAGGTGGTACCTAACACTACAGGGAGTTAACTTTGTAAAGTCAGCTAAACGTTTTAATTACGTTGTGTTGTAAAGGGAATATTAAGCTTCTCAATGATCAAAATTGGTGTTTGTCAAACTGCTATATAACCAGTGTAATTCTTCTGACAAAACGGTTGGTTCAAATATTTGAATTTTTTATATTTTTATCAAGGGTCAAAGTAAATACATTGTCAAAATTTTATTAAAATTAAACGAGCCAAATTAATTTTAGTGAAAGTGTTGGGTACCACCTTAAAATGATTGTTTTTTTTTATATAAGAGGTTAAGGTTATAAGTGAAAAAAAAAACAGAGCATGGAACCTCTACACAAATGAATTTAATATACAGACTGTAGTATTTTAATCTTGGTATTTGTGAATAACAATAAACAACAAAGAGAGCCAACTCTATAACAGTTTTTATTCACTTTGTGATTAAAGGAAAGACTTCAACATAGTCATGCTAGTATAGAAATACAACAACAACTCTTAATCTTTGATCTTCAACTCATTGTTATTCGTTCAGAATAATTCTAGGGTATCCTATTTGCGTATTGTAATTAACTGAGATTTCAATATTGAATTTCAGTGTGAAACATATGAATAATAATGCGAACATGTATTATATCATTTATGTTATACCCGTTGATCGGAACTGAAATACGAAAAGTTAATATTCCGGCATTAGATGTCATATTCTGAGACGAGAAAAGTCTATAATTATTTGTTTCATTTAGGCCAATATCGGTTGCTGTATTTCAGCTGCCTCATAAAGCAACCAATCATAATATATTTGTGATAGGTAAATATTACAAGATGGCATGCATGCTGAAGGGAACTAATAGCTCCGCACCGTGATACGAAGCAAACAAAAGAGGGACGAAAGATACCAAAGGGACAGTCAAACTCATAAATCTAAAACAAACTGACAACGCCATGGCTAAAAATAAAAAAGACAAACAGAAAAACAATAGTACACACGACACAACATAGAAAACTAAAGAATAAACAACACGAACCCCACCAAAAACTAGGGGTGATCTCAGGTGCTCCGGAAGGGTACGCAGATCCTGCTCCACATGTGGCACCCGTCGTGTTGCTTACGTGATTACAAATCCGGTAAATAGTCTAATTCGGTAGGTCATATTCATGAAAGGGAAGGGGATTGTAGTTACGACGTAAGGAACATATCCGATATCATTTGTGAAACGGTTATTCCATAACGGTCAACCAACTCGTGATGGCGTCCGTAAAATTTACGAAGGGATGATTTCAACTTCACCATTTGGAACTCTTGGTTTAATAGCTTCCTTGTGAGCAGCAAACCTCTATCAAGAAAATCATGATAGGAAATGCAAGCACGGGAATATCGTATCAATTGGGAGATATATACCCCGTATGCAGGTGCTGCTGGAATGTTGCTACTTAGAAATGGAAAGTTCACAATTGGAAAGCTGAAATCATCTCTTTTGTCATAAAGTTTTGTTTTCAACCGACCCTCATTGTCAATTTCTAGATGTAAGTCAAGATATGAAGCCGACTTAACTGTATCTGTAGTATCCTTTATCTCTAGTTCGATTGGATAGATGCGTTTCACATAGTCACCAAATTTTGAATTGTTTAGTGAAAGAACATCATCTATATAGCGGAAAGTAGAGTTAAAGGATATTGCTAACTTCTTATCTTTCTTCCTAAGAAGTTCCTGTATGAAGTCAGCCTCATAATAATAAAGAAACAAGTCGGCGAGTAGAGGGGCACAGTTTGTTCCCATTGGAAAACAAACTGACAATGCCATGGCCAATAACAAAACGACAAGAAGACAAGCAACAGTATACTAAAGACTACCCAGACATTTAAAGACTAAATAACACGAACTGTACAAATATATGGGTGCTCTCGGGTGAATCTGAAGAATAAGTAAATTCTGCTGATCATGTGACATCCGTTTTTCTGCTAATAAAAGTACACCACTGGTGATAAGTCTTATTCGATAGGTCATTGCAGAAAAAAATGACAGGATTTTAATGCAGACAATTGCAAAATATAACCGTCATCTGTTCGACAGATATTCCATAATGGTCAACTAATTGATGCAGTCTAATTTTTGAATGGATCATTTGATCCTCATCATAGTGTGTGGTATAGCCTCCTTGTAAGCAGCAACAATGTATAAAGTACGAAATGACATGGAATGTAAGCTCTGGAATATCGTATCAACTGGGATATATGTACTTCACATTTCCATTTTCAATGTTATCGAAATATTTAAGAAGAAGAAGAAGAAGAAGAAGAAGAAGAAGAAGAAGAAGAAGAAGAAGAAGAAGAAGAAGAAGAAGAAGAAGAAGAAGAAGAAGAAAAGAAGAAGAAGAAGAAGAAGAAGAAGAAGAAGAAGAAGAAGAAGAAGAAGAAGAAGAAGAAGAAGAAGAAGAAGAAGAAGAAGAAGAAGAAGAAGAAGAAGAAGAAGAAGAAGATGCTTTATTTCCATAAAATGGGCTCACAAGGAGCATAATATAATATCATTATAATATTATTATTTTACAAATATAATAAACAATACAGTATATAGTTACAAACACAAATAAGAAACAACAGTTTTCATGTATTATTATTATATACATATATAGGAGTATCCATTTGTACATAAAACCTTCGTCTCAGGCACACCTCTAGAAAATAACAAACAAGAATACTGTGAATAGGCTGAATATATCTAGCTGAACTGCAAGAGGCACCAAGGGACATGAATGTAAGGGATATCATATCGTTGAATGATAAAGGTCGATTACTTGTTTTATTAGCGACGGTTATTCGAATACACATGTTTACAATATAGGAACAATGCTTTATGCTTTATGCCTCCTGTTCAGTTGTCATGCTAGATAAATGTCCCTGGATTTAACTCACAACCAATAGCTCATTACTACAGGAACTATTTAGAATGACAATAAACGTATATTAATTGTTTTATAAGTGTCGATTGCTTATTAATCAAGGTGATCAAATCAAATGAATTTAACGTTTGTAAACGTAAAAAGAACATATATTGCGTTCATTCGATTAATATTTGAAATTAAAGATTTGGTATAAAGAAACTCATCCAGCCGAGGGACGGTTATTCAACTTTGTACCTAACAACTTCTTTTTATATATGCACATGGAAAGCAGTGCAACACCGAATTGAAATTCAAATTAAAAAGACATTCTTTATTTGTTTTGTGATATAACTTTTTGAAACAGAACTAGTAAACATTCTTTTTTTAAATCTCACTTGAGTTTAATAAATAAATATCAACTCGATAGCTTCTTATCTGCACATGTAGCTACTGTACTCGTAAGCAATAAAACAGATGTTTTACCCTCATCAACACTTTAAATAAGAAAGTTTATAAAGCTATGTGATTGATACCTTGTAATGGGTCCTCCACAATTCAAGATGCAGAGAGATTGCAGATTATCAGCATGAGAGAAGCGGGTATGTCGTTGTGACAATTGGTTGTATTGTTGGTCAACACCATTCCACTGTAAGTCGTTTTGAGAATAAAAAATTAGGCAACAAACGATGTTAAAGACCTTCCGAGATCAAGAAGATCCCCTTTAACAACTACTAGGGAAAATGAAGCGTAATAAAGGTTGGTCAGAAGAAAACCCATTGCAAACAATACAATCCTGAAAAAAAGAGTGGTTGCCATACATGAGACTTTAAACAAGAACTGCTCGAGATCAACTCGTCGCTACTGGTTATCGTGCGATAAGAACATTTCGGGAGCCTTGGCTTACGAATATACATAAATGTTGCCCGTATCCAATGAAGTGCAGAGCACACCAAAGTTGGAAATTAGCATTGTGGAGGATGATCTATTGTTCCAATGGAATTCGGTTTATCTTCCTTGCTGTCGAAAATATAAGACTGATGAACACATACCGAAGAAAAAAACGTTATGTTTTGAAAGTAAAGACGGTTCCTGTCGTTCAGATTACATACCTACAGGACTCCACTACAAACATCTCAACATTTCCACAATATACGTTCACTTATTTCTTATGAAATATATCTAAGAGTTAATATCCAATTGACGGTCTTACAAAATACTTTACCCCGTTCATGTATTTCCTTCTATATTACATCATTCGGTGTTTCGTATATATCAGCCCAAACCCCTGTTTGAAACACCGTACGATATTCGACAGCAATACCGTTTAGTCGGCTCTCTCACAACCAAAACGAACTTGACTAGAAAATATCATCGCATACACCATTAAGTTTAAAACAAATTTTGTTGTAAACGTCCTTACGATGAATTTAATGATAAATAGTTATCAAAGGTACCAGGATTATAATTTAGTACGCCAGACGCGCGTTTCGTCTACATAAGACTCATCAGTGACGCTCATATCAAAATAAATTGATATTTGAAGTTGTAATATGGTAATGTGTGATTGTGTGATTATAATATTTCAGTATTGAATTAACACTTTAAGACAAATTAAGAATTTATTAGATGCTTTATTGGTGAAAAAGATATGAAATACATCAAACACGTCAGAAAAAATACATTACAAGTAGGATTAATGAAAGCTCTCGCATTTACATGTTTTATTTTTAAGCAATGGATAAGAAGGTCGCTCTGTCCGATTTATAACTATATAAAACCAGAAAAAAGATAAAAATCTGTAAGTCTCAATTAATTCCACTGGAGTGATAGTATATCGTTCTACGAGGTAAAGTGACATATTGTTGATTTGAATTAACACACAATGTCTTTTTAGATACTCGAATCAAACAGCTGATGCATAAATATTGTACATAATTATTCAATTTAGATTGTAATCCAAACTAATATAGGTAATTTCAGTTGCTATAAAAATGCAGCTCTTTATAAAAACAATGTTCAAAAACAACTGCTGTTTTAAATGGTGGGTCTTTGGGGTACTGTTTAATGTGTGTCTCAAAAGTATGTGCATTTTTATTAGCTATAGCGTTTAAAACTTCCATAAGATCAATGCGATATTTTCTGTTTGCCTGCCAAAGCTGTTCTTCTACCGCTTCTTTGAGAGAAACAAGCATCCACCACCCAAGTTTACTCTTCCATAAGAATACTTTTCTAAAATAAAGTAAAAACAAAAATGAATAGAAGGAATAACTTAAATACTTGAATGTATTAAAAATTCTAGGGTCACCAATATATTATTAATTGTGCTCCTTTCATAGAAGACTTGGTCCTGTACTGTTATGGATTAAACTCAGTAAAGACTAGCGTCTAGTTTCAATTCAATTGATATGTCAACAAAACTTTTATTTTTGTTAAACTCACGATTTCTCAACAACATACAGTTTTGGTTCGCTACCTTGGATGATTCCTTTAGAAATTTTCTCACTGTGCAAAGCTGCCTATATCTGCTAACATCCACTTCATTTAGACTGTGATAGATAGTTGAAGTATTTACAAATTAAATACATGAATGGAAATGAATGAACGAGAATTAGAAAATCAAAATAAAATATCTATACTACCATGGCTACTGAAGGAAGAGACCGATTTAATTGAGCCGCAAGTCCTATGAAACAGTCTGATTTTTTTTTGATATTACGTATAAATGTAATGATTTGTTCATTCTAATTTGGAGACCGTTATCGATTCGTATCTTAAACGCTTTCGCGCATGCTCATTCAATGTTAGGCCCAAAATTTAAAAAAACATTTTTTTTAACACTTGCCAAGAATTTTCTAGTATATTCAATTTCAATATGATAGCCGATCGCGATGACAAGTATATTCTGCAGCATTGAGGTTCATTTCTGTATAACTTAAAAGGAATTATATGTATTACAGATTTAATAGATGATTTCATATAAAGGAAAGAAAATCGACACTTAATAGATATTGTATTAAGAGTTTGTACGCTAAACACACATTTCGTATTCATGCAACTCATCAGCAGCTGAAATCGAAAAAAAGTAAACATGAAACAAGCCATATCAAGTTTAAAGTTGTAGACAACCAGATGATGTGAAAAATGCAATATGCCTTATGGCTACCTTTTTATGTGCTATACTATTCTTCAATATAAAGTGCCAAATTGTCTTTCACATTGTTAACAAATTAACAAGTCAACAAAATAGCACATATGTCTAAACCCTCCAATTTGTTTGTATTTAAAGCCCATTATATTGGAAACGATTTTGACTTCTCACTATAAAATCAACAGATTTGCGATATTTTTGTTGATAAAAAACTGTATTCATATTGGTTTTAAATATTGCTTTTTTACTGTTCCGGTTCTAAAACATTATCAGATTACTAATATTTGTGCTTTTAGCTTCCCAGAAGATGGTAAATCAAGAAAATCACTGGGACACATGAAATCACGCAACGTCTTGTTTTGATTTTTATAAGTACTAGGCCGATAGTTCTGCTGTGGGACCATACGCCGCCGACAATACAATCAGATCAGTAGTCAGAACGCCGTTACTGCTTTGATTTCAAACAAACATTTGAAAAATAAACCATTGATAGAATTAGAAATTGTAAAGGAACTAAGGTTAGAACTCCCTCAGCAAAGTTGAACTTAGATGGATTTGGCTAGAATTTACGATTTTTGTTGTGTCATATAGCCTTAAAAATATGCGGTTTTGAACTTTCCTTTAGAAGGTTAATCTAGAAAAGCACTTTGGACAAATAAAATTATTGAACGTTTTGTTTAAATGGTTGAGTGGTAATTAAATCAATTGTTTAATTGTAGTTACCAGAAGCTGTTGAATAAACAACAAGTGTATCATCGGTACATGATGAATCAAGAATAGATATCATATCCTTTGGTTCATTTATGTATAAGCCAAACATTCTGCCAAGTTTATGGAAGATAGTGGCTTCTGTGATATCCTCCTGTTCAGTTTTTGTATCATGATTAGACTTGACGGCAGGCATGCTTTCTGTTGGACAATCAGCATATGAATCCTCCGCATAATCTGTACCCAGATTTAGATTCAAACTCTCTGGAGCACTGTGAACCGGTATTGTATGCCCCTTGTCTTTACCAGCGTCCTTTGATGTCGGATTCTGTCTTGAACGACATGACTAAAAATACCAGCATGGATATATATACAATATTTTGCTTTAGGTGAAATAAAAATGTAGTCACATTACTTTCGTTACTTCTTTTGTTAATCCATATTGCCTAATGAAGAAGGCCATACGGTGACCTATAGCTGTTTATGTATGTGTCATTTGAACTCTTGTGATAAGATGTCTCATTGACAATAATACCACATCTTTTTTGGTATGTTATAAATTAATTCCAATATGTCGTTCTTCAAACGCTTTGAGCACACACTCTCGGTAAATTGTGAATATCTTGTTAAGGCTGTTCCGATCACACTCTGACGTCAAATGCTATCTATGATTTAGCTACTCGGACGTCATTGAACAATGACGTAAGACTATAAGCATTCTACAGGGATATGCACGATTGTGAAATCGAAAATCATCACGACAAGAAAAAATAAACAAACGCGGTAAAATATTCCGCATAACGGTCTAATTGTTTTAAAGTCAAAAGCAAAATCCCAAAAATACTAAAATCAGAGGAAAATCAAATCGGAAAGTCCCTAATCAAATGGCAAAATCAAATCACAAAACACAACAAAATCGAATGGACAACAACTGTCATATTCCTGACTTGGTACATGTGTTTTCAAATTTAAAAAAATGTTGGATTAAACCTGGTTTGATAGCGCTAAATCTCTTACTTTGTACGACATGTACTTTGCATATACGATCAAATTCCGTTATATTTACAATGATGCGTGAACTAAACAGATATAATAAATAAAATAGTCAAAATCTGGGAACAGCACTCATCATCGTGTTACAATTTTAAAAGAAACAATTTTGCGTGTCTGACGTCAGAAAATTTATACTATATATATTTTTGTCGTTCAGTGTTTATGTAAACAATTCTCAGATTTCACATGGGCAATGAAGGGGTTAAAAAATCAAAAGTATGTAAGCCCCGATAAAGTATTTCTGAAATCAGTTAATCCATTTAATTGAGAAAAAAATCATTATTTCAAAAACGTAATAGCCCACCCCCCCCCCCCCCCCCCTCCCGAAAAAAAACAACAAAAAAAAACAAACAAAAATCCGACTTTTAAAATAGACAAAAATGGTCTATGTGTGATAAACCATTTAAAACAGCTTACTAATCATCAATTTATTTGGCCTTTGGCTCAATTTCTACCAGTAAAAGAAAATTAGTTTAACATGTTTAAATTGAATAACAATGTAGAAACAGGAACGTATGCAATATTCATTGCTTTGAACACTTCAAAATTATTGGTCTTTTTTCATGATTTTTGTAGTGTTCAATAAATTTGTGGTTGGACGTGGTGAATTAGTTTCGTTAGATAGTCTTCAAATTGTAATAATAGCATTGATATTTCAATCGACATTTTTAATGCACTACTTAAAATCGATGACATTTTAAAACTTCTGAGTTCTCAGCAAAGTATGTAGTTCTAATATGTTCGTGAGATTTCTTCTAGCTCTTCAACAGTTCAGTCTATACAAATGCTAACCTGGACGAAGAAAAGCTTCGGTTTATCTTTTAAAGCTTTGACTTTGTTGAATTCGTCTATTATATCTTTCGTTATAACTGGAAAACAGTCCACATCATATATACAATGGTCTCTTAAATTCACTGATGGCAGTTTACCGTGAGTATGGCTGTCTACTTCTCCACCATGACTCGCCAAAACACATGTAAAGCAGTCGGATTGTCGAAAAAAATCATCTTGTTTGCAGGCTGGTAAATAAAATATTATATGATAAGATGTCAATATATCTTCAAACTTATGATTTCTACTTTGTACAAATAAATTATAATAAGATTTGACAGTGGTTAAAGTCTGTGTAAGCCGTTAACATACATTCTGTTAATTTGATTATTTTAATATTTCGACAGCAAGTTTTCCTTTTCATCTTTACTAATCTACAAAATATTTTGTTTATCTATAATTGTATTTGTTGTATAAGGCAATGTCTAAATGCAAATTTAGTTAAATTCGGTTTCTTATTATTTATACATTCTGTCATTGTGTTATTTTACTATGATCATTTTTTGTATTCTTTTCCTTTATTATTGCTTATCTGCTTAGTCTATAGAGTGTATACATGTCATTTATTTGTCTTTGTTGGCATAGTTTGGGTTTCGTAGGGATATAAAGATTATAACACAATGTTGACTGCTGTACTTTTTAAATCTTAACTATTATGTCTGTTATTGTTACTCACTTACTCACACAAAATGGAATCCTATGTGACCGCCATTTGAAAGAAAAGTTTACCAAATACTTTCTACATAAGGAAATACCTGATCTAGTTTAGAAATATGATAGATAGTTTTCTGTTCGTTTGATGTGTTGAGTGTTTGATTTAGCCATTTGTTTCCGTTCAGATCTATTCATACATTGATTTGATTATTCCTTCCGGCTATACAATGAATGCATGTTGCTGTATTGGATTTACACCATCTTTAAATTATATAACTATTAATATTCATTTTAAAGATACCACCCTAACACAAAACGCTTCAAAAGCATAACATTTTTTATTTTTTGTTCTCATGGTCAAGTTTATTGTCTTTAATAACAATTTGAAGACATAGTAATATGACAATTTTTATTTCCTTTCCACTATAAGTTGATTGGACAACTGACCTGTATGTATGACCCACTTTATTTGCTTTTTATTTAAATCCTTGAAAATCAAAACTGTGAAGTTTAAATTCTTTCCAAATGTTTCATCCATAAGTTTAATTTCGTTGTCACAGTAATCCCTTTGCGATAAAGTATCAAAGTTTTCATTGCAAATTATCAACGCTAAGCCTCTGTATCTATTGCTGCTATCATACTCGTCCTCGTTGGATGGAAAGTGAGATTTGGATTTAGATGAAGCTGAATTCAGGACCCTAAATTATTAAATTATTAGGTTGGATCAATAGGTTAATTTTTTCTTGCCATACAATATAGTTTAGATTATGAAATACAAATACATTTCGATGGAGGATTCTGTAAACATATGTTTCTCATCTTCTTATATCGATCTACTGATATTAAACTTCATTTTGCTCAGACGTAATTCTGATTACTTGCCAATGTAAGAAGTAATTTAATCACTTACCCTAGGGAATAATTTGATCCTTATGTTATTTAATCTTACAATAGACAAGGTAGTTGTAAAATTTATGTTCTCTAATATTAGTTACTGTACTTCTGAAATTAAGCAATACAAACCAACAAAAAACAAGATCGTGAGGAAGAAAGTAAATCTGTGAAAGTATATAGATACTGAAAACAAGAAAATGCCAGATAGATATCCAAATTAATGCAAACAAACTGACCATTCCGTGATAGAAAGCTAAATAAAATTCATAAATCTGTGTTGATAGTAGTTGGTTTAGAAGGATAAGCAGATCCTGCTTCACCTTTGGCTGTTCCGTTTAGAGGAATGTAAAAGTCAATTAAATTTCATCACAAGCACAACAATAAAGCAATGGTGTAACAACAATATAACAATTATAACAAATACAGCTTATATTTTACAATATCAATTAAAACCTTTAGCAAAACAAAAAAAACAATTAAACAAAAAGGCTTGTAATTGTGAACGAACGTCAGACTCGCCAATCATTTTCTAAAGACTATACACTGACGCTCGAATCACGAAAGACCAAATAAGTGGCAAGTGTATGAGTATTGCAACAGTACGGCTAATGTAATAGAAAAAAAATGATTTTTTTTTTGTTTCAAAAAGGAAGATATTTTCATATGTCTTCTTTATGTTCTATGGGTGGTATCTTGAATCTTTGTTTCAGTTTCAACTACTGGTTGTGTTAGAGAAAGTTTTTTTTTTATACATATTTATAACTAAATTAATTCAAAATGTTGTTGTTATTTGCCAGTCAGTAACTTTGGTATTACTCACGCTACGTGTGACCTTTCACAAAACATTATATTCGAATGACGGCTGATTTTAAAATCTTCTTACACGACCGACTTTGTCGAATCACCTGTCATCTAGATGATTATAACATTAAAAATGAAGTCATAGATAATGCAGATTAATCTGAACCTGGGTGTAATCTATGATAAATATGAAAATATTAGCTATATAACTCTAAAAATATGTACCTGGCAAATATGTCTTTCACAATCTTCTTACTCAGAACTGAAATAAAAATAAGAATTACTTTGCCAATATTACCTGGTTACACGGTAAAGGTCCGTATTGTCTTATAACGTTTTCTTTGTCCAACCCTGACAGGCTTAGTTTAAGTATACACTATCAGAACACTCAACAAATTAGTCGTGAATTTATAGAATTACATTCATCTAAATATCAAGTTTACCTTAACAATAATTTTCATTCGCTCTTACTCCGAAACAAAACTGTCTAACTTCGATTTAGCTGTACATTTTTAAGGGCATACGATGCAGTTTTGATCCCGTATTTACAGCATGATAAAAATTTCCATATAGGCTATTTTTGCCTGATTTAATCAAATATGTAATAAAAAAATATACCTTCATGTGCTACTTTTTTTAGTTAAGTGAGGTCGAAATTTTGTATATTTGCTCAAAACTCGGATTTGTGGCCATATTTTCCGTTTCGAAAGAAATACATACCTTTTTTGTTTTAAAAGATAAACACAAATTGTTTTTTTTGTTTAATATTTTGTAAATTCTGCATTTTATAAGTATTCTAAAATTTTATGATTTTTTTATTCAGAAATAACTCATATTTACCCAACTGGTCATGAATTGCTTAATGTTTATCAACATTAAAAAAAAAATGCACTATTTACAGTTTTATAAAATTTATATTCACATAATCTCACTGCAAATCAAACAAAATGTCATTTTAAAAAATAAGGGTCCTTGCACTTGTTTTCAAATTAAATCAGTTTGAATGATACTCAGTCGAAAAATGCATCTTTTTTCCGATATGTCACAGTTTTGTCGTCGCGAAAATATCATTCTACATTAGCAACGTCATTACCTACCATGTAACTGTATGGTATGCGTTTAAACGTTCAAATATTATATGTTTTTATTCCTTACATTTGCACGTTGATGTCAGATGCATCTAAACGTTTCTTATTTATTCTTATTAAACATATTAGATGTTGGCTAAGTTTTACTTCGCCTGGATTTTTAACAGGCAGATATTGGTCTGATGACAAAATTTTCAATGAGAATTATTTTGTCAAGAGTACGTTTGAACTAAACTAATGATTATACTATTTATAACAGCAACTGGTTAAATTATTGATAACATCGGTAAGTAATCATGATTACATTTGATTACAATACAATGAATTTCAAAATAACTTATTCGAATGATGTAAATGAATAAAGGTGTAATATAACTGTATTTTTTGTTCAGTTTTTATAAATGTGTCTCATTGGCACTCACACCACATCTTTCTATATCTAAATAATCAATAACTTCAAACTTCACAAATCTAGATAAAAACCAAAGCTTCACATCATTTATACATGATCATTTTGTCAGTAGTTATGACCAATTACACTTTATTATCATTTTTGTTGGTCTAAATTGTTTTGAGTGCAATTAAATAAAGGTAAGAATGTGGGGTTTTTTTCAAAATCAATACAACTTATTGGTACATATATTCAAGTTAAGTACAATCAATATTATTTTTAAAAAAAGTATATAGATATAGGACGATGTGGTGTGAATGCTAATGCAACAACTCTCCATCCAAAGTTACAATTTATAAAAGTAAACCGTTATAGGTCAGTGCACGGCCTTCAACACGAAACCTTGGCTACCACAAGCCATAAAACGGCCCAAAATATTACTATTTATTGTTACTGGTAATTGTTTTGTTGACATCATAAACATCTTTCATACTTTATATGTATTTCAGAATGGAGTCTTTGAAATTTAGGTATACGTGAAATGAAGTAACCAATTAAAAAGATATCTTAAATTGAAAATTTAGAATTATTTAAAAGCCTTGAACCAAATTCAAGTATAAAAAATCATTGCGAATTAAATGTCTATAAAATTACGAACATTTGTTAACTTAAAACAACATATTTGTCATACGTTTTGCTAGCTAAGAAATAATTCATGGAATGTAAAAATTTGTTGGAAATAAAGACATGGCCTGGGCTATGGTATTCGAATGTTATCCTGAGAGTTTGCAATAAAACCAGAACTATGATAAATAAATAACATGATGACTTTATTAACAATGATTAAATCTTATGAGATAAATTTCTAATGTCAAATCGATAGACGGTGCATCTCTTGGAACTTACTTTTCTTTTTAACATTATTTGATGTGCATTGTGGTATTAAAAAACGAGGTGTTTATCGTTTACGTTGGCTATTTAGATTTCCTGTATATTCTAAAATCTTTATTTGGCAATATTAAAAGCAATCAATTTGAGTTTTTGGTAAAAATCGTGCTATTCAGTTTATAGTTTTGATGAAGTGTTGATTGACATGCTGGTTTTTGCAATGTCATTGCCTTGTCATGGTATTTTTTGTTATCAATTGTTATTGTTCCCTCGGTACTCCCAGCTCTTTTTAAACAAGCGTTATTGAATAGTAATTTAATTTTGAATGTAACGAGTCTTCTGATAGGCGAACAGTGTTTTGTCTATTAGCTCATAGACCACTTTCGTCAACGTGATGATCGTAACTGCAATTACGATCATCCCAATATGGCGAACGCAAAAATAGGGATATTTAAGAAGGCTGTTTTCTCCACTTTAACAGCTTATTTTCAGATTTGTTTTATAACAAGAAAAATCTATGTAAGCATCATAAATTATAGAAAAACAACCAGAAGAACGAAAATCGAGGTTAAAAAAATCGTGATGATGATTGTAACTTCGTCTATAGATGATCGTAAGTTGGACTTGTTTTTTATAAACAGATGATCGTTACTCAAAATTTATGAATGTTCTTTTTCACTAAATGAACACCCTATTCAGTTGTCACGATAAAAAAAATATTATGATTTTAAAATTAAACAAAAAATAAATGAAACCCGCTATTCTAAAAAGAAATGACATGAGGGGATTAGCATGCAAATGTCCACGATATCATTTTCGTATGTGTAACTTTCACTGAATAAAGTAAAGGAAGGCATGAAGTTACATTATTTTGATGACTTTGATGGTTTTAAATGTTGACTGGTCTTGTTTTTTCTTAATCAAACTATGACTATTAAACATTGGTTCACTACAGAGGCGGACTGAGAAGGAGGAACAATGTGCTCGCATCACCTTTTTGTGGGGTAAGTTTGTTTGATTGTATATGGAATCAATGAAGCATGACTGTAGCGGGCCTACTTTTAGTCAGCCAGTACCCCATCCCTTTATGAAAATCTCTGGATACGCCACTGGACCACTATTGCCTATATTTTCCATGGGTTGGCTATTTATTTTAAGTAGGACAAGTTGAAATAAATGGTATACACGTTCATATTAGATATTTCAAGCTACAAGTCCTTACATTTCTACGGTATATGACATGCATTATTGAAGTTGGTCGAAGAAGTTGTTTTAATGTAAGCCAAACATATCAATAAGGGATCTACCATTTGATTTTTATAAGGGGGGATGAAATTTGGCCGAAAAGGCAGGACAGGAGATTTGAGGAAAAAAGGCCGGATGAACATCTTGGCCAAACAAAAAGATAGGATGACAAATTATGTAAAAAAATCAAGATGAAAAAAACCGAATCGGTTAGAGTAAAAATAAAAACATAGGATAGAGATTTCAACATAAAAAATGCAGGACAAAATTGTTCATCCTAGCCCATCCCCCAAATACAAATTAAATCCCTTTATTGACGTTTTTTTTTCAACAGATATGATTACACTTCAGTTACGATCATCACGTTGACACCGGTGATAGACACAATTTTTCCATGTAACCGTGACGTCATCGATGTGTTTTTAATGATTTACGTCCTTTTAAAATAGAATTGAGAATTAAAATATAAGGAATAGCTGTAATATGCTTTTTGTCTATTCGAAATAGTATTGAAAATGTGGTGTACACTTTAAAATAACCCGCCATATAGATAAAGGAAGATGTGGTGTGAGAGCCAATGAGACAACTATCCATCCGCTATGCCGGTTGTTAATTGTGCATTGTGCATGCATTTCATTTTTATGTTATTTCTTCATAGACAGAAAAATATTACAGTCAATCTTGATGTAGAATAGCTGGTACATACCTTTATCCCCTGTGTGAACCATAGACTCCATTTGGACGGAATCAACACTTAAATTTTCTTCACGGTATAATATGTATAGTTTTATAATCTGCGTGTAATGTTTTCCTGGTAGAAAGGATGATTGATATTCGCGGAAAATTTAAGTTCTTACGTTGCATTGATGATAAGATAAAAGGTTCACATAACGTGAAATAACGTATAAGCTTTTATCTGAAGTGCACGAAGTGCATTTGATCAAACGGTGTTAGGCGTTCATATTTCTGTTAGAGTCCAATATCCATGACATTAAGATAATCTATATCAGCGATATTTTCGTGTCCTGTCTACAAATATTTACATCGTTGTGTCCGAGATCTCAAACACTGGTGGTTGAATTGTTTTAGAATTTTGTTTATCCCCCGTTTTCCTAAACTTTTGATATTGCATGGGTTTGAGGTTTATATTTGAAAAAAAACAATTCTGCACAATTACAGACAGTAATCAGAATCAAATTAGGAAGATATTTTACTGCTCAAAGGACATATTTATTTGCAGATTATATTATTATATTCCGGAGCACCTGAGATCACCCCTAGTTTTTGGTGGGGTTCGTGTTGTTTATTCTTTAGTTTTCTATGTTGTGTCATGTGTACTATTGTTTTTCTGTTTGTCTTTTTCATTTTTGGCCATGGCGTTGTCAGTTTGTTTTAGATTTACGAGTTTGACTGTCCCTTTGGTGTCTTTCGTCCCTCTTTTATATTCAGATGTTGTATGTTTCTTCATAAGAAAGTGTTTGTACCAAGTTAGGGATATGGCAGTTATGATCCATTCGTTTGATGTACTTCAGCTTTTGATTTTAAGATCTGATTGGTGACTTTCCATTTTGTATTATTCACGGAGTTAAGTAGTTTTGTGATTACACTTTTCCTATATGAATTATATGAATAGCAACATATTGTAGTTATCAGGATTTGTAACACATGTAACATTTCGTATACTTTATTTCTATTTAATGTTAATATATCGACGACATTATGCCTTTGGTATCTTTAAACTTTATTACTTTGGAATATCATAGGGCATATATTGTTAATAGTGAAAAAAGGGTAAAACATGCTACACAGAGGACCAAGTGATCAGTTTGCTAGAGTTTCTTATCGACAACATATTTGTTGAATTTGGAGGTAGATTTTTTCAACAAAAGGTGCGCCTCTACTTGCCGACCTCTTCTAATTTTCATATGAATCGGCGTTCCTTCAGACACTTGTCAAATACAAGAAGGTCGATAAGCCAGATTATTTAATTTCACTTTCAGGTATATTGATGATATTCTTTCCATTAACAATCCGACATTTTCTGATTTGGTTCCATTGATATATACTCCAGAGCTAGAAATTAAAGAAACAACAGTTACGGCTTCCTCCGCCTTATTTTTAGACTTATATCTTCAATTTGACATACACAGTCATCTCAGTACCAGACCCTGTGACAAACGAGGCGATTCTAATTGTGAAATTATAAATGTTCCCCATTTAAGTAGCAATATAGCATCTTTATTTGCATATGGGATACACATTTCCCTACTTATTCGATAATCAAGAGCTTGCAGCTCTTACTCAGACTTTGTAAAACATCACCAGTGTCTGAGCAGAAAGTTGATTAACCAGGGGTATGTCAAGGAACGTCTCGTCCTTTTTCTAAAAAAAGTTCATCGGAAGGTACCAAGACCTTGTTGATAAATATTCCTTATCAACTTTACAAATAATACAGGATGGTCCTGATGTATATATTCTACGTACTGATGTTGTTTATCATTTTCACTACGTGTTATATTGTTCTTTTATTTGTCTTTGTTCAATTAATATTCCTTTTACTGTTTGAATTGTTCTCTGTGATATCCATTTGACGTAGCTCAGTGCTTATACATCCCGTCATTATGTTTGTGTTAGCTTTCATTTTTGCTGATGTGTTTTGTATATTCGACTTTTTATGTTTCTTTGGTTCTCATTACGTGACTCTGTAATTTAAAAGAGACCGTCAATATGTTATTGTTCTTTTATAAAAGTTTTTTTTATGTGTTTTGTCATTTGATTTTGCCATGTGATTAAGGACTTTCCGATCTTATTCTCCTTGGAGTTCAGAATTTTTGTGATTTTACTTTTTTCCGTACTTCATATAAAAAAATCAACGGTTCCAATTTTCTTGCACCAGATGCGCATTTCGACAATACATGTATCTTCAGTGATGCTCGTGGCCAAAATATTTGAAATCCAAAGCTTATATTAAAGATGAAGAGCTACAATCCAAAAGGTTCAAAAAGTACAGCCAAATCCTTGAAGGAATCAGAGCTTTGCATGAGGGAGACACATTCCTGAATTTATAATAATTTCTAATATTTTGTAACAACAAATTTCATCAACACATAAAATCCGTATTTTCATGCCAGTACCGAAGTATTGGCTACTGGGCTGGTGATACCCTCGGAGACTAATAGTCCACCAGCAGAGGCATCGACCCAGTGGTAGTAATAAAATTAACGGTACCAATTTTCATGCACCAGATGCGCATTTCGACAATACATGTCTCTTCAGTGATGCTCGTGGCCAAAATATTTGAAATCCAAATTTTTTATAAGAGATGAAGAGCTACAATCCAAAAGGTCCAAAAAGTACAGCCAAATCCTTGAAAGGAATCAGAGCTTTGCATAAGGGAGATACATTCCTTAATTTATAATAATTTCTAATATTGTGTAACTGTACAGCAAATTTATATAAGATGTACTTAGGTCAACGCTTTTACATTCCAATGAATTTACAAAATAAGGATTCGATTCTACAATCAAAAACAGCTATTCACCTCAAGAGCAATGAACAATATCCCAAAAATCAAATGTCACATCATAGCAAAAAAACAATGAATGAGACATAACAGTTTACACACTGTGACAATTATATCTTTATTTACCAAACTCATACATGTAACAACTATAGGCATACAACATATAAACTACACAAGGTAATGTGTTTAACATATTACATCATGTTAGATCTTAATTTTTGTGCACGAAATATAAATTTACCCCAATTACATAATTCTTTAAGATTATTAGAACTTATTAATTGTATATATTTATACATAGAAGGTTTTCTCCAATAATATGGTTTTATAAAATAAGATCTAAGACCTTGATAAGTAGGACATTTCAAAATAAAATGCATCTCATCTTCAATGTCGTCTTTACAAAAACTACAAAGTCTATTACTTCTTGGAATTGCAAGGACAAAACAAAGATAAAGTAACAAAAAATCGGCCGAAAACCTGGTTATAATCTTGAGGTTAGCAGATCTTTTTCACCCGAGGCCAGGGGTCGAAATTAGCGCTAGTCCGGTGGTCCGGGACTAGAAAAATTTGCGTCGGACCAGTAGATTTTGTCAGCTGGTGGTACGGCGGACCAGTAGAAATTTGTCGATAAAAATCACTGATTGCATCGCAATCTCCGTTTGTTTACAAAACGTTTACCTGCGAAATCAATTACAGGGTATTGGGGGGTATTACAATTGATCAAGCTAATTAATATCTCGGGTGAGCGTCCTTCACAACAATTTGAAATGTGGAAATTTTTGGAAGGAGTTAAACTGCCGGACAAAAAACTAAGATAACTGAAAATCAAAAGGAAGATCGAAATAAAGTATACGAAAGTGACAAAAGGAAACGCAATATGTTTGTCAAATTAATGTCGTTTTTGCAGGACCAGTAGATTTGGAGCCGGACCAGTAGAGTTTTCAATCCACTGGTCCGGCTGACCAGTCCACAAAAAAGCTTAAATTCGACCCCTGTCCGAGGCCATCGTAGTATTGCTTATGTAATAATCGGAGTACGTTTTTCCATTCTTTAGTTTGACTTTTTGTCGTTTGATATACGATGTCAAAATTATAATCTTAAGCCCCTCTTTGACCGATTATTAATGCCTAGTGTAGCTGCCTGTACTTATGCATTTTGTCTTGGTTGTCTTTCGTCATCATAATTTTCCGTGTAACGAGTTTAGCTTAAGAGTTTATCATGTTTTTCAGTTCTTTTATAAAATACTAAATCGAAGAAGATGTGGTTTGAATACAAACAAGACAACTAACAAAGTTATAACAAAATTAAGGTGAATTGCAATAAAATTAAGATTGAAACCGGAGGCGTCCTTCAGCTGACGTAAAACAAATATATATACTAGTTCAGTGATAATGAACGCCATACTAAACTCCAAATTGTGGATTTCTGCGTCGACTTTTCCGTACGTCGAAATACAGTTGTATCTTAAGGAATTTTCTCTGACCGCAGATAGAATTGAAAGCACTTGTAAAAGGCTTCAAATCAACTATCAGGAATTGTAAACTTCCTCGTGTTCGAAATTTCTTTGTTACAGGAATTAAAGCAGTTATCATTGCGTCGATAAAGTCAGAGCTTGCTGAAAAAAAAACTACTGAAGCCATGGCAAAGCGATTTTTAGACTTTATGCCAGTTGTCGGTACTATCGTATTCTATTCGATTGCGTACATAGCATGTAGGAAAATACTCAACAAGGAAATCAACGAACTAGAAACAGAAGCACACACAGTTCTTGATGAAGTCATTGAAAAATGCAAACAGTAGGAAAAGTATGCACATAAACATGATAGTAATTAACCCAGCATCTTTTTTGATCGTATCATTAACTTTGCTACATGTGTGATTCATCCTTAAGTTTAATGTCATTGTTGAAAAATTATAAAGTCAAAGGAGAACAATAACTAAACTATTCGTAATATCAGCTTATTTGTATTTCGCTTTTTCCCATGATGAGATGATTTGCTTTGGATGAATTATTTTAAAGATGAGTTTGTGTGTGTACATTTGAGGCTATCGTCATCATATGGGGATATCAATAACACATTTGGCAAATAATGAATTGTGTTCATTTAAGACATATACATATTCTTGGTGTACTAGCTTATCTGAGTTTTAATAAGATGCATTCTACTCAAAAGACGCACAAAGATATTTCATATATATGACAATAGCGAAATTATAATTCCTAATAAGTATTCGTATCTTCATTTATCTCGAGTTTCATTTAGTTGTATTTGTTGTATGAGTACTGTTTTGTAAATATTTTCTACCTTGTATTATTTGTACATTTCTTCCTGTTTGAGCCTTTGAGTTATAAGTCCTACGTGGATTATGCTCATTGTTGAAGTTTGTTCTATTAACTTGTAATAAGTATTGGTCACATCGTATTATATCTAAATTCATGGTTATGAGTTTCATACGTCATCTACCTATTTATATACTTATAAATATATATTTACAGATATCATTTAGTTAATTTTATTTTTCCATTCATAAAATTTTGTGATGGATAAATACACTTTTAAAAATGCCTTCTATTTGTCAACAGAGGGACTCGTTACCATGTGTGTATGCAAGATTTCATTGTAATGTTTAAACTAAAATTATCATAAATTAAGGAATGTATCTCCCGCATGCAAAGCTCTGATTCCTTTCATGGATTTGGCTATACTTTTTAAACTTTTGGATTATAGCTCTTTATCTTTCATATAAGCTCTCGATTTTTACATATTTTGGCCACGAGCATCACTGAAGAGACATGTATTGTCGAAATTCGCATCTGGTGCAGAACAATTGGTACCGTTAATGGTATTTGTATGAAACGTCAATATTGATCCGGCCATTGCTACAAAATGATAATAGAACATTAAAATTTGTTGATTAACAGTTCTTAAATACCATTATTTAGATTATAATGATAAAAATTTGATATGAATGCCAAAGAGACTTAAATGACAGAGAAATTAATAATAATGGATCAACGCATTGTCCTCAATAATTTTCAAAACCCAAACTGCATATATAGACAATAAGGACAAATGTAAAATAACGCAATCGAGATAATAGCGGCCTATTTAATGTACAAGTCAATTAAAAGTATTAAAATTGGCAATGAACGAAAGACATTAAATTACAGGTTCATGACTTGGGACAGACACATACATAATGAGCCGATGTGAAATGTTTAGACTTATATCTCGAATTTGACTTACACAATCATCTCAGTACCAGAATCTATGACAAACGAGACGATATTAATTTTGAAATTATAAATTTCCCAACCTTAGTAGCAATATACAAACTTCACCTTCCAAACTTATTCGATATTCAAGAGTCTGCAGCTCCTACTTAGACTTTGTAAAACGTCATCAGTGTCTAAGTAGAAAATTGATGAACCAGGGGTATGTCAAAGAACGTCTCGTCCTTTTTCTAAAAAAGTTCATCGGGAGGTTCCAAGACCTTGTTGATTAATATCCAGTATCAACTTCACAAATAATACATGATGATCTTGATGTATAGATTCATTTGTCTTTGTTCTATTATTAATATTACTTTTACTGTTGGATTGTTTAATGTGATATCCATTTAACGTGGCTTGGTACTTAAACATCCTGTTAATGTGCTTGTTTTAACATTCAGTTTTTGCTGGTGTATTTTGTATGTGCGACTTTTTTTTTAATGTTTTTTGGTTCTTATAACGTAACTCTGTACTTTAAAAGATTCCGTCAATATGATATTGTTTTATTATATTTCATTATGATACATTTCTATTATGAATTAGAAAATACGTTGAACCACAAACGTCAAAATTATTCAATCGCGTCGTGGGATGAACTATTTGTAGATTCTTATAAATTCTATATAACTTTTGGACTATTTAAAATCTCGGTCTATTTCTGAAAATAATCTACATAATGTTTTAACCCTGTATGCTAACATTGCCCATGTGAAATTTTCAAATTGTTTGTATATGCATTGAACGACAAATTCATGTGACGTATACCTTTCTGACGTCAGACACGCGAGTCAATGAATGTGTTTGTAGATAGATTTTTTTATGTGCTGTTAAATAGTTCCTTTTAAAATTGTTACACAATGATGACTGCTGTGCCCATATTTTGACTATTTTTCTTATCATGTCTCTTTAGGTCACGCATCATTGTGAATATAACGAAATTAGATGAGATTGTCATCAAAGTGAGAGGTTAAGCGCTTTAGAATCAGGTTTAATCCATCATTTTTTACATTTGAAAATGCCTGTACCAAGTCAGAAAAAATGACATTTATCTTTCGTTTTTGATGTTTTTTTTTCATTAGATTTGCCTTGTGATTTTGGACTTTCCGATTGTTTTTCCTCTGAGTTCAATATTTTTGTGATTTTACTTTTTGGTGTAAAGTCAGGAACAGTCAAAATTGAAATCACTTCATTGGTAATTTAATCTGATGCTAGGATGTCCACTAATGTCAACTAAGAGGTGTAAGATGTTTAGTTTCGATGCAAAGACTCTATAAGTGAACCAATATAAAAGACAAATTATGCAATCTTTAATGACCTGACAACAGTATCGTAACTTTTTTTCCTTCTTGATAAGTATGTTTAAAGGTTTTGTAAGCTTTTGAGGTAAATACTGACATGTTTGTGCTTTGTAAAACATATTACCATAAAAGATTTGATGTGAAATACCTGAACGTATAAGATGTCTGCATGTTGAGTCATATTTACGAATAATTTCCTTATACCGATGATAATATTAAGTAAGTGTTTTGAAATGGTGACAAGGGAACGTCACTATCTAGAAATGGATAATTAACGGTAGGAAATGAAAATTCATCTCTTTTATCATAAATGTTTGTATTAAGCTTCCCGTTAATGATATAGATATATATGAGGAAAGGAAGTGGTCATTATTAGTATTAGCTTTATTTAAAGTAAACTCAACAGGATAAATTTCCTTAGTATACATACTAAAGTCGTCAGTTATGAGAGCAAATATATCATTCAAATATATAAAAGTATTGTTAAATTTTTGTATCAAATGTTGTTTAGATGGGTCTTTGCTAATTTTAGTGATAAATTGTAACTTTCAAAAATAAAAAAACAGGTCCAAAATAAGTGGTGTACAGTAAGTCACCGTTGGCATTCCAATGACTTGACGATATACGAAAACTCCAAAGCGAACACAAACGATATCAAGTAAAAATTAAAGCGCAAATATAGTATCAAAGCATGTCCAATTAACATAGTTCTTTTGTTTATTGCTACTAAAAAATGACCAAAAAGAGTTTGAACATATGTTCTCGCATTCTGCCTTTTTAAATGCCAAGTTAATTAGGGATGTGATTTTTTTCTTAATAAGAATAGGAGGCAAAGTGGTATATAGGGTAGAAAAATCAAAACTTGGAACACATTCAAAATCACAAATATATGTATGCAATTTCTCAACTACTTCCAACGAGTTTTTGACACTCCAAAAATAATTAATTCCACTAATTTCAAAGGCCTTATTTAATAAACAATTTATTATCAGATTTTTTATTTTACCTAGTGAACAAGTAAGTAGAATAGACAATTTAGTATGCGAACAATGACTTGAAGATGAAATAAATCTATATTTGTAAGGTTGTTTGTGTAGCTTCGGAAGCCAGTACATAAATGGGACTTTGATTGTATTTGCCTCTGCTTTTAAAGAAGTAGTTGAAATTTTGTGTTTGTTACAGATGTCGTTTTCTGAAAAATGAAGTCAGTTGGAATGTTGGTGAATTCGTGATTTCCTTTTTAAGAGTTTTTGAAATCAACATATGCGATTGGTTAATACCACTTCGGGAAAAGCCCGTTACAAAGTGTTTCTGAACAACCCTTTTCACTGCGGATATTTTGTGATTCTAATGAACATTTTTTTTGTAGAACATGCAGATGATTCAGTTATTATTTGGAAGGGTTTGTACCAGTCAAGGATAATTTTCTGATTGGTCAAGCTCACGCCAAACGATACGCCAAAGATTGCAAATACTGTAAAGTTTGCCATGAGGATGCAATCTGCAACAGCACACGTGTATATCTAAAGCAATAGATCAACAAAATTGTTAAAGAAAATTCACACATATATTTGTCCTATTTGTTTTAATTTGAATTTGATTTGTTTGAATTGGTATCAGTGTAATCTTTCTTTTTTTCTATTTAAACTAATGTTATCAATTTTTTGTTCTGCGTATTTACTTAAATAAACGTCGCTATCAAATTTATCAAACTGATAGTGGTTGAATGAGGTTAAAACGCAACGCAGAAATTTTATTTTGTATGACAATTGGCAGCGCTGCACTCTCAATATGTGTGCACTATCAACATTTGTATATCATTTAATTTTGTATGTAACGCATTTTCTGATTGGCTGATGTTATTTTGTTATGAGCCCATAGACATAATTTAGTCATGTGACCGTAACGTCATCAGTTTTTTTCATGGTTTTCTACGGTTTTAAATGGAACATGTGGAATTTAGAATTAAATTTTAAGAAATGACTGTAATATTTTTTCCTGTCTATTCAAAATAACATAACACATGTGGTGTACACTGTTAAATAACCTGCTACGCGCGTTATTCGAATTCAGTGTGCACACATTTTTTATGTTATTTCTTCATAGACAGAAAAAAATATTACAGCCATTCCTTAAATATACTCATCAAAGGTATCAGGACAAAAGTTTGTATATACGCCTGACGCGCGTTTTGTCTAAATAAGACTCACCAGTGACGCTCGAATACACAAAAAGTGAAAAGGGCCAAATAAAGTCCGAAGTTGAAGAGCATTGACGTTCAAATTACTAAAAGTATACGATCAACACTTTTAGTTAAAACAGTATTTATTAATGAAAAATGTCAAGACAAATATTACAATGTTACATAAAGTTCAGATATGGGATTCGGAAACAAGTTTGGAAAAACTTTTATAAATCCGTCTCCCTTCTCGATCAACACTTTTACGACCCTATCAAATTACTAGAAGAACTTATAAAAATATTCTTATGCTCATAAGACCATGCAAAAAAAGTTTTATTAGGTCTTTCTTTTCTGCAATTTTTTTTGTAGAAGCACGTGTGATCACGAATGTAACATTTCATTTTGATATTTCAGTTATTGGACTATCGTTTAACTGTAACAAAACCATTATATTATAATTAGCTGTCCAAGATTTTTAAGAACATCCCTCCTCTTTCTTAAAAATATTGGACAGTATATGGTTGCATAACTGTTTCTTACAGGTAAATAATATTTCAATCACTGAAATAAAAAAACTATAAATAAAAATTTTGTAACTCAACCAAACTTTATCTTGAGTGAAAAAAAAAATACCTTCAAATTGATTTTTTTAACACTACTATAACATCACAGCCGTTTCCTTATGATTTTTGGGTTGTCTCTTTTAGAACTAATTCAATAATTTGATAATACTCGTTGTAAGTCTTGTCTTCGTGCCTTTAAAAATGTTCTTTTTTCAAAAGATCTATCCTCGTCCGTCTTACGGTAGTCAAAATTTACCTCTAGTATTAGGCTATTTTCTTACTTTCCAATCCCAATCTTATTTAACATTTTCAAAAACGAACGTTTTTGCACATTCACTGTAATTGTTAAAGTTACAGTAATAACAAGTTATTTTTAAAGATGAATTCTTGTTTATGTTCTATACTCGGAACTACCGAGCGATACACTAGTACATTGATTTAACGTTTTCAATTTTAGTTTCATTAATGATACCATTTCTAAAGAACCAAACTTGTCTTTTGTTGTAATGTTGTTGGTTTTTTTTGTTATAACTCAATCAAAATATTGGAGAAATTTGTGGAGTGGCCACAGGAATCAAGCATACAGTACATTGCCGCGGACAAATATTGTATAATCATAGTTACTTCACATAGTTTACAACTGAAAAAAGACCTCATGACCAAATACGAATATCTACGAAATGGATTTACAAGTAAACAAAACACTGCATAAAAAAACAAGACTGATGAAAGCATACCCAAGAAATAAACCGTAACGTTTTGAAAGTATGGGCGGTTACTGCTGTTGAAGTAACACAGCTCGCCTCAATCTAATAGGATACCTACAGGACTCTGCTACAACCAACTCACCCTTTTATACAAAGTACGTTTACTTGTTCGATATGAAATATATCTAGGAGTTGAGATCAAATTTGCTGTTTTACATAAAACTTTGGCCCGTTAATGAAATTTCTTCTTTTTTCTTCTATTCAACATCATTCGATATTTTTGTACACGTGTAATATGCAAACCGCAACCCAAAACCTTGTTTTAATCATCTAGTACGATATTGAACGGTAAGTACGCATCAGGCCGTAAAATAGTCTCTCTCAAATGCAAAAAAAAAACATAAATAGAAAATGTCACTGACACCACAAAGATTAGAAAAATGTGTTGTAAACGTCCTTACGATGAATCATGTCATCATATGTTATTTAGAGTAATAGTCTTGTGTGATTGTGTGATTTGTAAGTATTTGAATTAGGGCTTTAGTACTTCATTTTTATTTGATGCTTTATTGTTTAATAAGATATGATATACATCCAACACATCAGAAAATATTACAAGTTGGTCGTATGAAAGCTCTCAAATTTGTATTCATATAGAGGTAATTTCAGTTGATATAAAAATTCAACTCTTTATAAAAACAATGTTCATACACAACTGTAGTCTTAAGAGGTTGGTATTTGGGGTTGAGGTTGCGTGCCTCAAAATTCACTGCATTGTTACTAGTTATAGCGTTTAAAACATCCATAAAATCAATACGGTATCTTCTGTTTGTCTGACAAAGCTGTTTTTCTACCGCTTTCTTTAAAGAAACAAGCATCCAACCACCTAAGATAGTATTTCCGTAAGAAATCTTTTCTGAAATTAAAAAGGAACAGAATTGAATTTATGAAAGTACTTAAATAATTATATGTATCTGCTATGGTAACTAATTTTGCACTTGTAAGAGCAGACTTGTACCTTTACTGTTAAAATCACATATTATAACAGTACAGGTACAAAGGTTAAACTCAGGAAATACTCAAAACTTCTCAACAGTACAAAGATTTTGTTTGAAAGTTGTGCTGCTGCTGTAAAAAAATCTACTTTAAACGTAGTTTAATATAGTTTATTCTCAAGTTAAACCACTATTTAGATTTAAAATGTTTAAAGAGGGTGGCTTCTTCAACATTTTTAAACATTGTAACCCTGCCAAACTCTATACCTGTCCATCACTTCTCAGGGGAAATACGTTCATGGTTGTGTTTGGTACATATCTTTATTTATTTTCTTATGTATGTTATCATTTTTTTTTTATTTCTCAATTCAAATGTTTCATATTTTTCATGTCTGTTACATTTTTTTTTATGTCGATTACAGTATAGGGGGATTTCTCATTATGAAAGGCTGCCTTTATATTCTTACATCAACTTCATTTATACTGTGTTGGATAGTTGAATCATATCACATCTTCTTTTTTCTTATTATACTTTTGGTTATAATGAATTGACAAAACATGAAACTTTATATAGACACACGGGTGTCACATGTGCAACTGGATCTACTTTACCCTTTGCTCTATTTGGTAATATTTGTTTGTCTTTTATCTTTTATCTTTTTTTTTTTACAATGGCATTGTCTGTTAAATTTTGAAGTTTTAGAATATAATTAATATAATTCGTATACTTATCAATGAAGAATTATATGAGTTCAAATCTTAATGTTGATTTTATAAACAAGTATTAAATTAGTAAAATAAATGAAACTAGATGTGTCAAAGCGACACGAATGGCCCCGTCTCAAAACAATCTGCAATTGCAATAACAGATGTGGATACAAACATGATGGTAGTCTCACATATTAAAAATCAGCTCAAAATCTGGAGGCGTATAGAAAGAAAAGGCTGTATAACTGAGATTTCAACAATTTTCAAAGTTGTAAGCCCCTAATTTTGGTAAAAATTAACGGAGCGGAACGGAGTTTATCTGTAACTCATCATGGTTAGTTCCCATACCAAAAATCAGCCCAATATCCAACAGCATTTAGAAAAAAGGTTCCTATAATTGTGATTTTCAAACATTTAGAAAAGTCCAAAGCCCAAAATTACAGCAACAGTTAGCTCAACGGAACGAAACTTAAACTTGATCTGTAACTCATCATTGGTAACTCACTTATCAAAAACAAGCCCAATATCTGTAAGTGTTGAGAAAAAAATATCTGTTAAACTGTGATTTCAGCAATTTAGGCAAGTCCATACCAAGTATTTTTGGCACAAATAAGCCGAGCTGTACAAAATTTAAACTTGACCTGTAACTCATATTGGTTAAATCACATGCCCAAAATCAGCCCAATATCTGAAGGCATTTAGAAAAAAACTCCGCACAATGGTTTGTTGCGGAATTAAGCAATTACGGAATTACGGACTAAGGGTAAAACTAAATGGCACCGACAACTTCGTTGCGGGGTCATTAAAATCAATAAATAGATCCTAGGAAAATAGATTTGAAAAATTGCAATAACAAAATATTTACAATGTATATTGTGTTTATTTCAATGTGCATAGCGTTCAGTTGTCTTGTATGATATTTCCATCATGTACTAACAGTAAGTCAACCAAATGACATTCTCATTTTTTCAATCATTATAAATTTAAATCGTTTTATCTGAAAATCCATCTTGAATGCTCTTTAAAAAGTCACCAACACTTAAGGTAAAAACGTACTAAAGTTAAGTTGATAATTACGAAAACAAAAATGCCCCATTTTAGTTACCTGAAGCTGATGAATAAACGACAAGGGTATCATCAGTACATGATTGATCTAGAATAGATATTGTGTCCTCATTTTTGTTCAAACCAAACAATTGACCAATTTTATGGAATATACTGGCTTCTGTGGTATCCTTTTTTGAAACATTTTTTTGGTAAGCATTCAGCGAAGGTTTGTTTTCACTTGGACACTCAGAATATGACATCTTATCAAATTCATCTGCAGTTCTATGGATTGGTATCGTGTGCCCATGCTCTTCATCAGGTATTGTAGCATCATCCATTCGTAAGCGACTGGCCTGTAAACAGAAAGTTGAACATGAATGTATATGAAAGACAAGCAAGTATTGCTTCAAAAGTATTATAGATCAATACTTGGGAAGTATATACAGGCTGAATACAGTTAAAGTAATTTCTGTTTCCCTGGGTGCGCAAAGTATTTAAGAAAAATAAAAAGATGGTATAACTCATGAGCGTTTGTTATTTTACACAAATACATTTATTGGTAAGATTTCAACATATAAGTAACTGCAAATTGCCATCAAAACTAGTACTGATCCATTCAGAATCATTTTTTGATTTATTGTTAAAAACATAGTGACGATGCAAGCCGAGTTTTTTTTTGGAGATCACTAACCTCTATTTTATCTGCTGATCAATGATTTAAAAGTTAGCTATACTGTCAAAACTATTAACAAAAATGATGCCAAAGACTTTAAACTGTTTATGAAAAATTGAAATACAAAATCATTGGTCTATTTTTAGAACTATTCTATGATATATGACTCGTAAGTCAGTTTTTGGCTGGATTTTTAGGAGATAACTGTATTGTATTTTAAGCTCCTACGGCAATAAAGTTCACTGGCGACCCGTTAGCGGAGACAGTAAACGGGTATTTGCGACCATCAAATCCCAAATTGATGCCGTCGGAGCTTAAAATACAATATTGTTATCTCAATTCTAATGAAACTGACAGAAAACAACGTTAAAACATGTATTTAAAATCTGTCATATGCCGTCTGCGCTTGCACGTACTTCCCTAAGAATCAATTGTCAATTGATGCCATGTAAGAAAGTGACGTTATCCAACCAAAATGAACGTTACAAACGTTGTTGCATTAGAATGGTTGTTTTATTATGTATGTATATTGTGTATGAACTATTTTTATTGCAATCAATATGTGACACTTTAATAAACAAATTATTTATTTATGAATACAATTACACTATTTACCTGAAACAAAACAAAATCAATTTTAAAACGTAATTGATCATTTTCATTCAATCATATTAATACTAAAATTACTGGAAATTTTTAAGGTTTTCACAGTGGATGTCTTATGAATCCGCAATATACCGTTAGTGGCAAGTAAAATACGCATCAAATAATTATAATGATTCCTCATTTCTACATACAACAGTTTATCAAAAAACATATTGCATTTATTCAAAATTTTTGTTTTCCAAAAAATAATGTTCCATGTAATTTCCGTTCTTCGTATTTTGTTCACTTTCTTAAATAGTTCAATCTATTAATACAAACCTGAATAAAAAAAAGTTTCGGTTTATCTTTTAAGGCGTTGACGTTGTTTAGATCGTCTATGATACCTTTCGTTGAAACTGGAACGTTGTCGACTCCATATATACAATGCTCTCTCAAAAGCACTGACTGCGTTTTATCATTTGAATATACTTCTAATTCACCACCATGACTTGCAAGAACACATGCAAAACAGTCTGACATGCGATAAAATCCAGGTTGTTTGCAGGCTTAATAAAACAAAACTATAGTTACTTGTCAATATATTATCAACTTACATTTTTTTCTTTGTACAATTTGTATATCAAGAGATAGCTTCCGTCGATTGAAAAAAGAAATCTGTTTAGATAAATTTTAAACAAATACAACAGTTATTATTAAAAAAAAAAGATGTAGTATGACTGCCAATGAGACAACTCTTCACAGGAGACCAAATTACATAGAAATTAACAACATTAGGTCACCGTACGGCCTTTAACAATGAGTAAATCCCATTGTCTGACCATCTTATACGTATCTACTATACCATGTGCGTATGTATAGTTATAGTTGTTATACCAAACAATTTGATAATCAGTTAATGTTGGAAAATTAGTAAAAGCCTTGAGACATAACACACAATACGTCGCCTCTTTTATGTGAAATCTTGATACAAAATATTTGTTCAGTTAAAAAATGATACAAAAATGGCACGAAGACGATATTAACAAATTGTCAAGATGTATGAAAAATACTGGTTACTTTGTTTAAGGTGGTACCTAACACTACAGGGAGATAACTCTGTAAAGTCAGCTAAACGTTTTAATTACGTTGTATTGTAAAAGGAATATTAAGCTTCTCAATGATCAAAATTGGTGTTTGTCAAATTGCTATATAACCAGTGTATTTTTTTCTGACAAAACGGTTGGTTCAAAAAAATTTTAATTTTTATATTTTTATTAAAGTCTCAAAGTAAATACTTTGACAAAATTTTATGAAAATTAAACGAGCCAAATTAATTTTAGTGAAAGTGTTGGGTACCACCTTAAGTTATCTATTTGTTGTTTTTGTTTCTCGAAAAAAAAGCGGACAGGGAAATAACTTTATTCGACACTTTTTAACAATTTTTTCAGACTAATTGCTTATTCTCATACATTGTTTTATTTCAAAATTAAGCATCAGGATAAACTGATAAAAGATATCAAAGCTAATTATCAGTGGTTCTTCCTTTATAGGAATTAGTGAAACTAAACAGACGAAAAACTTGTTCTTGCCTAAACCAAGTAAACACTAAAAAATGTTCCAAGATAGAAAATTGTACATAAAGCCCCGAATCTTCAACGAATTACACTTTGCATTTGATGCATAATGAATAATGACCTTATAACCCGTTTCATAAAAAATTGGTATCGTTCAATATTCCAAGTTTTTTCGTCCAAAGATATGTTTTAATGATAGAAAATATCTTCATACAGATATATAACATATTCAGGTTACAATGTTTCACTGACCTGTCTGTATGACCCATTTTATTTTTTCTGCAGTTAAATCCTTGAAAATCAAAACTGTGAAGTTTAAATGTTTTCCAAATGTGTTTTTCATCAGTTCTATTTCGTTGTCACAGTAAAATCTTCTGAGCCTTTCTGTTTTGAAGTTTTCATTACAAATTATTATGGCTAAGCCTCTGTATCTATTGCTGCAATCATACTCGTCTTCATTAGATGGTGTTGTAGGTTCTAATTTTGAAGAAGCTGAAGTCAGGACGCTTAATTATAAAGTTATACAAATGATTAAATAGATAAATTGTATGCGTCCTCATTAAATTATATAGAAGACAAAATCGCATCTACAACATATGTAGAAGAAAACGTGACACAGCCTTTAAAATCAATAGGATTATTTTCTCTTCTCTTATATCTGCTCCGCATTTTCGTATGCTATACACTGAAGTAAGACACGACCTTGTGAAATATAAAAAGTAATCTGATATATTGGACACAAAACATAAAATAAGATTAATGGTATCGAAAATATAAATATAAACTAATCCTATTTTAACCCATACTAACAATAAAGCAATGGTGAAACAAAACCAGCATAAGAACAACCTACACATCTACTGTTTACAAAATCAAAATAATCATCTTGGTCAAAAGAAGGGAAAAAATAAAATTGTTTACCTGCAAAATAATTTATTTGGATTTGTACTTTTACTGATTTCACCACGGGTTAACAAGTACGAAAGCCCCGATAAATATGTTCTTTTCTTACATCTCATAGGACACACACTTTTGAATGGAATCGGTCTCAGTGAAGACAAATATTTGCAATCCCATGAATAAACGAGCTATTACGTGAAAACGTACCAAACTGAATCAGTGATATACTTAAACTTTTTAGTAAACATAATACGATAGATTTGAATAAATTTAAATGATAATTTTACTAATATGCAAAAACAAATGGCTTACCACACATCTTTGATTCGTTTGTTTGTACGTTTCCTTGTTGTGACGATTTTCGGTTTCACTAAAGTATATTAGCATGTTTCTCTATTGTCATAAAAATTCATAATATCTAATAAAATTAATAGATTAATCTAACAAAGTCATTTGTAAGTGGAAAATAGTTTTAATATCAATTGCATGTGTTTGCTTTCCCCTCACTGTGATTAGAGTAATATAACTCTGGTCAATTCTCCTAACATTCAATCATTATGGGAAAATGATATAGTTCTATTTTCATTTATAGTCTTTTTCAGAAAAGTTCTAATTGTTTTGGGTAGGTCCCAATTACAATTTTACACTCGAGAATTCAGCATCAGTTAGAAGTGGTGGCTATGGTGTACTGTTTTGTGTTTGTGCGTATGTGTGTTTGTGTTAGGCGTTATTACACTTCTTTCATGTATTTGTCTTTAGGGATGGAGTAAAGTGGATAAGTTACATCAGCTTTCTAATTTATTTGAGTTCTGGCATATTGGTATACACCATGTCGATCTTGGAAACAAATGTCTTTACGAATAGGAGCACGAATGCTGTTGGACATTTTTTTATGCATACCACAATTTGAAACAGTGGATTCTTGACAGCACAAAAAATGTTTTTCACCGGCATATAGTACCTCAAATTAAAAGTAGGAAAAAAGTGGGTTTTTTTTTTTTTTATTTCCAGGATATGGCTTTAATAGAGAGCAATTTCATGAATACTTGAAAGATGTTTTTTCTGTGACATAGTCACTTGTTTCAGAATATTTCCCCCTATTTACCTTAATGATATACTAAATTATAATAAAGGAACTTTTTATTGAAAAACGAGTGCCTGTGATTTGTTCTTGCTTACATTTGAGTGCCTGTAATTTTTTTTTTTGCTTTCATTTGAAGTACAAACACTTCCAACAAATGGAAGATTTTAACGACCTTGACTGGCTATACAGCCCTTGCACGGTCGGCACAAACACTTACAGATAACAAAAACATATTTATAAGATAACAATATAATTCTTTATATTGGTATATATTAATTTGAAACATTCCAAAACAAATTTACAGATATACACAAATGTCTTTGATAAACTAATTAAAAATACGAGTAAACTAATTAAAAATACATTACAAATTTTGAATTTTGATTTTTCAAATTCAAGAAAAAAAAACTACATGTATAAGTTAAAATTATAACTCTGTTCAAGGTAGACAATCAACATATTGAATTTTTGAAATTCAATATAGACTTATAGTTCAAATGAATATAACTCTTGTATGCAAATGACACATCAATCGAATTTTAGCTGCGAATTTGTCCGCCACATTCAAGAAAGATGCTAAACTATCAATATAACCACAAGTTGTTAATCTATAGATACTGATGACTGATGAATGCTAACCATAGTAAAGAATATTTGTTTGAATTTTTTTAACATTTACTCAGAAGAATGCTCGAACTACTTGACTCTCAAAGCTCATAATAAACGTGTTTACACACTGATCTTATACGGTTGTTTAACATTACAAACCTGTGATCGTATAAGACACTATACATCTCGTTTGCTTGCATTAACTTATCAAAAAATATATTTATTGTAAGCCTAAATATTTCGACATGTTGTTTACATTCCATAAATTTTTAAATTCTAATTGTGTCACAAAATCCGGTTAGGATTTGACTAAATACTGATATCCTGATATTTTCCCGTAAAATGCTTATATTCATATGTCATCGTTCAATGACGTCAGGTAGCTCATATATAATTTAAAAAAACAAACATATGACGTGAGAGTATGATTGAAACCCACCAAATACAACATTCATATTTAACTATCGATTTGGCTCAAAGCGTTTAAAGAACGTCAAGTTAGAATTTATCATGGACTTTTCTTTTATAATATGTTCACTCATTATTTATTCTGCGTACAATATTTTTTTCTCTCTCGATTGATTCTCAATTTTAAGTACTTGACACATCTTTTTTAAATAATTTCTTAAGTTTTTCAGCTAAATAATTTGTTATATAATCAACACAATTATATGGATAACCATTATTTTATGTTATTTACATGTTACAGTTAAAATGACGAAATTGTCATTCCAATCATACTGAATAACTCAATTGTCGAAATATCATCTTTACAAAACGATGATGCGTTCTTAACTGAACTTGAATTTAATTAAAGACGAATAGTATAAGAGTTAGCCATTTTACTCCTCAAATATTTACCTGTCAAATATGTCTTCAACAGCTTTTTGACTGCGAACTAAAATAGTAATAATAATTGGCTTGTGATGTACAAATGTTATACATAGTTTCATTTTCTCATTTCTCAATTTCATTATCATGTTGTAATAATCCTATGGTATCTTTGCCAAGTTATTATAAACAAATCATATGGATATTTGATATCCTTGTCTTTGAACTAGCTTTTCTCTTTAATTATAATTAGGGGTCATTTTAAAACATAAACGATAAAAGATATTCTTCACCAGATGCGCATTTCGACAATCAATAACGTTTCAGTGATGCCTGCTGCAAAAATATTTGTAAAGTTACACACGTGTTTTAAGATTTCACTTATCTATTCATTTTCATTTTCTGTTTACATTTATCATGTCCTGGCATTTTTGTCGGTGTGTTTTTTAAGTTTTGAGTTTGAATATTTCTTTTGTATATGGCGCCGTTCTTTTGATTATAGTACTATTGTATATTGAATTAGTTATTAACGCTATGGGTCGATCATTAATCAGCAATATCAAGTGCAATCACTTTTTTTTTTGCCGGGTCTGCAATAATTAGTCCTTTGGTTTATATTTTGTTTTGTGGACATGTTGGTTTCTGTATCGTCCTAGTTTTGTCGTGTTGTTTTTATACCCCACCGAAAGAAGAGGGACATATTTTTTCTGGTCTGTGGGTCCCTTCGTTCGTTCGTCTGTTCATCCGTCCGTTCGTTCGTCCCGCTTCAGGTTTAAGATTTAGGTCAAGGGAGTTTTTGATGAAGTTGAAGTCAAATCTACTTTAAACCTAGTACACGTGTTCCCCATGATATGATCTTTCTAATTTCAATGCCAATTTTAGTTTTTATCCCAATTTCACGGTCCACTGAACATAGAAAATTATTGTACGAGTGGGGCGTCTGTGTACTTGGGACACATTCTTGTTATTATCAAGTGTCGGTAACTTCCAACTCTATATGATAATGTGTTATTGATTAAAAGATGTATAATAGCTGTTACATACCTTTATTTCCTATGTGAACCATAGACGCCATTGTAAAGAAAGCAATACCTTATTTTTTTCTTCACGGTATAATATTTATAGAGTAATAATCTCCATATAATGTTTTCCAGATACAAAAGATGATTGATATTTGCGGAAAATGTGACTTCATACGTTGCAGTGGTGATAAGATAAATTATTTACATCACGTGAAACAACGTTTAAGGTTTTTATCTGAAGTGCACAAAGTGCAAGCTAACAAACAGTGACATGTATTTATATTTCTATTTGAGATCAATGTCCATGCGATTGGGATAAGTTATAAAACCGACATCATCATGTGTTTTCTAAAAAATATTTACATAAATGTGTCCGAGAACTCATTCACCTATGTTGACTTCCATGTTGTTTGATTATTTTTCTATTTTGGGGATTTTTACTATCTGTTAAAAACCGTACACTTCGTCGTCAACTTTAAGTATAAAAAAGAAGTTGTGGTATGATTGCTAATAAGACAACTCTCCACAAGAGACCAACATGACACAGACATTAGTAGATACAGGTCACCGAACACCCTTTAGCAATGAGCAAAGCCCATACCGCATAGTCCGCTATAAAAACCCCCGAAATGACAATGTAAATCAATTTTAACGAGAAAACTAACGGACTTATGCATGTACAAAGAATGAACGATAAAACAAATATGTAACACATAAACAAACGACAAACACTGAATTACAGGTTTCTGACTTGGGACAGGTCCATACTTACAGAATGGTGGGGTTAAACATGTTAGCGGGATGCCAAACCTCCCCTAACCTGGGACAGGTGTATAACAGTGCAACATAAGAACGAACCATACAAATCTTAGAAAAAAGGCTTAACTCATCAGATGGACAAAAATCATTAGTTTAAGTTTTTCATTCATAAACAACTTTGTCAAGTCCTCATGATTGCTTTTAAAAATATTACATGGCAGTATCACGAGCAAAAGAATGATTTTTTTCTTTATAATTACACATTTGGTAGTAACTCGACTTAGTTAATTGCCGATTTGAATGAAATACATGGGATTCTGTTGACCTCACTATCTACTCTATATAGAATGGCATAAAAAAAATCAAAGCTTGGTGACTATGCTGAGGATATCTATACCATCAAACAGTTATTTCGGCCTAATATATGAATTATCTCTTTAAATTGACAATGAGAGTCGGTTTAGATCAAAACTTTACGAAAAATGAGACGATTGCAGTTTCTCAATTGGAAAATTTTGGGGATTTTTTTGTTCAATGTAACAACATTCCACCAGCACTTGAATATGTATGTATCTCCTAATATGAGGCTTTTCAGTGTTCACATTTCCTCTAAAAATGATTTCCTCACCAAACCTTTGATTACAATTCAAACCTGAAATTTTCTAATCAAATAGCAAATCAAAAGCTCTAACACATTATACAAATGGATAACAAATGTCAATATTCCTGACATTCTACAGGCATTTTCCTATGTATAAAGTGGTTTTTAAATCTCACTTGTATGACAATCGTATAATATTCCAAAATTACGTTTTAGGCAAAAATAAATTTAGAATAGTTAATTGTCAGTTATCTTGTCATTTGAGTAGTCTTTTTGTCGTATTTTTTTTTTAATATTGACTTGGCTTATCCGCACTTCCTACTTGTGCAGCTGAAATTGTCAGTTAAACTTTTTCATATTATAAAGAAACTAAGGTTTAATTCCCTTTGGAAAACTTAGATGAATCCGACTATTTTTTGTATGTCTTTTTGTCCCTATAGCACTTAAAATGTCTCTTTTCTCAGTTCTTATACTTCATTCGGTTTCTTACAATTGCCTTTGAGCGTTCCTGTTAAACCCAATTCCAAATTAAACCGCGTCGGACGCATGTCATTTATTAACTGTTGTGTTGATCTACTCACGGTTGTTGGCGCTTATTAGATATACCCCTTTTTCTCTAAAACAAATGCTAATGCTAGGGACCAAAGGATCTAAATTGAACGATACCTTTTGAAATTAACCGTTAAATACAGAATTCAGGGAAAAGATTCATATGATCTTAAATATTTGCGACATGTTGGATGACTTTTTTTTTTTAAATATAAAAAAGAAGATGTGGTGTGATTGCCAATTAGACAACTATCCACAAAAGACCAAAATGACACAGACATTAACAACTATAAGTCACTGTACGGCTTTCAACTATGAGCAAAACCCATACCGCATAGTCAGCTATAATAGGCCCCGATAAGAGAATGTAAAACAATTCAAACGATAAAACTAACGGCCTTATTTATGTAAAAAAAAATGAACGAAAAACAAGTATGTAACACATAAACAAAGGACAACCACTGAATTTACAGGCTCCTGACTTGGGACAGGCACATACATAAATAATGTGGCGGTGTTAAACATGTTAGCGGGTAAAATAAAAGTGTTTTTCAATGTGTTTTCGCGTTGATCTTTCTTTGAGATACGCAAATGAATCCTTTGAAACGCATTTATGTTGTTAAATTCACCATCAGGGCATTGTTTATTTCATGATGTGTTTGAACTGGGGTGTCCTTTCGCGCACTTCCCGCCCAAAAGTGTCCCATATATGCTCGATATGGTTCAAATCTGGGCTACGATCCGTCCACGGAAGATGACCCGAATTCCATTGGAACAATGAATCTTCCTCCATGATGCTAATTTTCAATTTTAGCGAGCTCTGCACTACATTGGATACGGAAAACTGTGTATCTGTTCGTGAACAAAGGTCTCCGAAATGGTCTTATCGCACGATAACCAGTAGCGATGAGTCAATCTCGAACAGTTCTTGTTAAAAGGTCCCTGTATGCCAAACACTCTCTTTTTTGGATTGTATTGTATGCAAGGGGTTTCCTTCTGACCAACCTTTTTTATGCTTGATTTTCCCTAGCAAATGGTATAGAGGGTCTTCTTTATTTCGGAAGGTCTTTAACATCGTTTAGTGCCATTTTTAATTCTCAAAACGACTTCTAGTGGAATGGTGATGACCAACAATGCAGTTATTACAGCGACCTCCTGCTTCACTGATGCTGATAATCTGTCATCTTGCTGCAGTTAAGAGTTGTCGATGACCCATTACAAGGTGTCAATCACATAACTTTAAAATTTTGGTTATTTAAAGTGTTGAAAACAATGAGGATGAAAACACCTGTTTTGCTGTTTACGGGTACAGTAGCTGCATGTGCAGATAAAAACTTACTGAGTCGATATTTATTGATTAAACTCAGGTGATACTTGAATAATGTTTAAGTAGTTCTATTTTACCAAATTATATCACAAAAAAATAAAAAGTGTTTTTTTAATTTCAATTTCAATTTGGTGTTGCAATACTTTTTTCCATGTGTATAGGTTCGTGTCTGTGTGTGTTGCATTGTTGGTTTTTTTTTGTTGCACTTGATTATTTCTGTTGTTTTGTTGTTTTCCTCTTATTTTCAATGTGTTTCCCTCGGTTTTAGTTTGTAACCGGGTTTTCTTCTTCTCTCAATCGATTTATGAATTTCAAACAGTGGTATACTACTGTTGCCTTTATAAATCTCTATATCGATGGAATAGATGCGTTCACATTTGTCACCAAAGTTAAATTATTGAGTAACAACATTATCTATATAGCGGGAAGTAAAGTTAAAGTATATTGATAATTTCTTTTCTTTCTTCCTAAGAAGTTCCTGTATAAGGTCAGCCTCATAAGTATAAAAAAACAAGTCGGAAAGAAGAAGAGCATAATTCGTTTTCATGGGAAGTGTCGCTAGTTCGTTGAAAAACGCACCATCCCAATGTATTATATATATATGTTGTCAATCAAGATATCAAGTGGCTTGATAATATCAGTTTCGGAGAATTTTTATTGGAATCAGAGTAATTCTTTACACAGGAACTTCTAAGGTAGAAAGATAAGAAGTTAGCAATATCCTTTAATTCTACTTTCCGCTATATAGATGATGTTCTTTCACTAAATAATTCAAAATTTGGTGACTATGTTGATCGCATCTATCCCATCGAACTAGAAATAAAGAATACTACAGATACAGTTAAGTCGGCCTCATATATTGACTTACATCTAGAAATTGACGATGAGGGTTGGTTGAAAACAAAACTTTACGACAAAAGAGATGATTTCAGCTTTCCAATTGTGAAATTTTTAAGTAGCAACATTCCAGCAGCACCTGCATATGTCCCTCTTTTACAAAGTAGTATTTATCCCTCCTTGTATCTACGATGGTAATTCTTTTTTATGAAACAAAGCAATACCAACTCTTTCAATTTGTCTTTAAGCTTGGAATGGGGAATACTTGTATTAAGTGTAGAAAAGTCAAATGTTTAATACCATTGCAAGATGAAAGAGTCTTAGATCGTATGTGCCCTAAGAGGTCTTTGGATTCTTTTAGTATCCGCATCTAAATCATGCCACCTCTGAAAAAGGCAGTTTCACAATAAATTTAAAACCTGAATTTGGTTGGTGGTTAAATTGATGTTAATAATTTAGAAAGAGGTTTCGTGGAGTACAATGGCTTAAACTTGTCTAAAACGAACCTCTTCGAGACTTCAGATTTTGTATGGTTTGGCAGATGTAAGGTTTCGTCAGGTTCTCAACGCACACCATTTGATATGACTGGTCTAAAGAACATGTTTGGTTTTGGTTAATGCAATCATCGGTTTAGACAAGTTTCATTGTATATTGAAAAATTTTCGGAATAGAGAGTCATCCAAAAGACAAGAGAGGCTAGGTGAATAAATAGAAACAGTTTATTGGTACAACGAAACAGATATGTTTTTGCATGATTTTATTCATTTAGAATTTCGAATTTGACACCCTGTTTTTCTTATCCTCTGGTTGAACCTGCTCCCCAGTTCTGAAAAGAAATGTAAAATGTTTAAATAAAAATAAGTATTATATTTAAAAGAAACTGACTCACATGAGAGCATGTCGTCTAATGACAATTGGTAGGGCACCATAGTTAATCTTTTTTTCAAAATAACTTAGTAATATTAAAATGAATAAAAATTGTTAAAGGCCTTTTTGTGACTTTGGTGGAGATTTGTCTCTTTGAAACTCATACCAAATCTTCTTATTTTTAAGAAATGAAATCTTTTGCAATGTGCGGTAATTAAAATTATTGAAATCGTTTCATATTACAACTGTGATAGATACAAATTATACATATATCTAGACGTGAAATATCTCTACAAAATTTCATCAGCTAGACAAGCATAAAAAAGATTAAAAAAAAATAGAATAAGATTGTAACAGAAAACCATTAATGTATTTGACTTATCTTCTAAATATCCTATTCATATAGAGATCTTGGAATTTGGAACCTGCTGTTTGTTTTTCGTATTATTCTTAAATAGAAAAGAGAATTTCTTACCGCAGGTGGTTCATTAGCAGTAGCAGGAAGTTCTCTGGTATCTATCTCTCCGTCTGTGTCAACAGATCGTTTTTGTCTGCTTCCGTGACTACGTCTTTCACTAAGTAGTTCGAGTAGTGTTGTCAGTTTTCTTCGGAAATCGGACTGAACATTCTGAAAGACGGAAAATATAATTAAATGCGTAACGTTCTGTGGATTAAGTTATTTTCGTGGGTACCAATTTTCATGGATTACGGAAAACTTGCATTTTCGTGGATATGTGATGTGATTTCGTGGTTCGTCCAAAGCGTGAATACAACTGTACAGAAATTAGTATTTTGTTGAACATTTAAATTCGTTGCTAAGCTATTCCAACGAAACCCACGAAAATTGGTATCTCACAAATAATAATGAATCCACAGTATGCATCAATCAAGGAATAATTTAATTCAGATGCTGGTCATTTATCAGCACGGAAGCTACTAGAGAACAATTATATTATTTCTGTTAAGTGAACAGTATGCTGATATATCATAAACACTAACAACAAATGTTCTAGGTACTGTTCGATAAAAATAGTACTAGTATTTATTTACATATGCGAAAATCTGTAAAATAACGATCAAGTTATAATAAGATATTTACGTAACGCGTTTGTTACCATACGAAAACAATCAACATAGCAAAATTATGATGCACAAATATATGCCTTGCTTGTATTAGGACTCTTAAACATTTGGCCTTTACCAATAATAAAGATACATCAATTGTCCAAATGCTCATCTAGTGCAGTACAACGGATATCTCTGGGCTCATAAAACACAGATAGAGCCTTTTAATAAAAAAAATCACGCTTTTTGGTTACCCTTTAATGGAAACTAAACTAGCTACGAGATATATAAAAAAGAAATATGATTTTGCTTGGATCAGTTATTTATAAAAGTGAAATTGTGAAATAATTATTCGCTTTTAGCAGCCAGTATTCATCAATTTTGTCAAAATAAGCTAAAATACATCGATGATGAATTATTCACTTGCAACTGAATAATTGGCCCACATTGAATCCGTATTCACGTGAACTCCAATCTAACCCCTTAGCTAGGATGATTTATGCGTGTTCCGTTTTTAAAAGAAAAGAATGAACCATTAAAATTTAAACAAAGGTAAATTATCTGTCAGATTGATAAATTAGATAATTCTTATACATTATGTTGTAAATCAATTATGAAAATTTGGGTCAAATTGAACAACATGATTTTGATAGTAAGTGTCTCCTTCAATTTGAATAATAAACTTACCACATCAGAATCTGATGAAAGGTTGAATTTTTCATGAACAGCACTTAAACAGTCAGACTCGGTTAAATCGCCCTTTTCAATTTTTATCATTACTCTTTTACACATTTCACCCTCTCCAACACACTGACCGAATTCCCCAGGCTCAAAATCGTTCACGTCAGCTAGAAATAAGGCAAGGTACCTATTTACAAAAAAAAAACATAAATTCAACACAGATATACATTTTGAAAAAGTATACAAAAAGACAGGTTCACATCGTACGACCTTACTTATCTTATTGTACGTTAATATTGATGTTTTATGAATATGGTGTGTCCAAAGCGGGGTCGAGGTGTTACTTTCAACTTGCCCATATTGTACATGAAAAAAATAACCAAATTGAAGTCAACTTGCCTGAGAGACTTGGATCCTAAATTTCAAAAAAGGTAATTTATTAACGAAGAAACTTTGTTAGTAATTCTTCCATCGAGTTCCATGGATTGCCAGTCAACCAGCACTAAATTTTAAATTCGTAAATAAGTTTCTACATTTCAACTTGATAGATCAACTTGATGTGATTTTTGCAATCCACTATGTACTACCTAAGAAATGACTGTACCAAGTCAGGAATATGACATATGTTATCCATACGTTTGATGTGTTTGAGGTTTAGATTTTGCCATTCGATTAAGGGACTTTCCGTTTAGAATTTTTCTCTGGGTTCATTATTTTTTTCATTTTACCTTTTTTTGCATTTTGTTGGAGGATTTAAACCACATATTTTGGGGCCGGTCAGACATTTAACCTACGGTAAAGTAGTTTTTTAATCAAAATAGTTTCTAAGCAGAGTTGTTACTTTTACTAAGTACCACATTTAGGTAATTTTGGTATGTAATGAAAAGCCAAGATACTTGTGATCACTGTAAAGCCCTTGTTAAAAGTTTCTTTGTAATGTAAAAAAATAACATGAAATAATAATTGGAGAACACATTTGTCATGTTGTTTAGTTTTTCTTATCTTTGTAATAAAAATATCAAACTTGCAGGAACCAGTGTGCTCTAATATGCAATTAAAGATATGTTGAATGGGTCTGCACAAGTCAGGATAAGTTATTGTTTGTTATAAAATAACTGACACTTTTATTGAACTTTAAGGATGTTCGCTACTCTGTTTAAAAATAACAAGCTTTTTAAAAGACTGTTATGAATTGATAGTATATAAAGAAAGAAACTAAAAAAGAAGAAAAAAATGGAGGGTCCGTGTGCTTGTTTTTTTAGATATAAGCCATTGAAATTTGGCGGGAAATAATTCTGTCTAGATTTTTCTTACATTTATCATTAGCACCTTTTTGTTTCAAAAACTATGAAAAAATAACAAGTATTTTATAAGATTTTGAAATATGGCTTTTTAAACTTTATGTAATAAAATTATGAAAAGAAAAATAGGGGTTAGTGGGCATTTTCTTTTAAAGGCAATACATAGATAAAACCAGAGGATTCCGAAAATCTGACAAAAATTCACCAAATAGAGAAGCAAACATCCTTAAAACAAAGTAATAATTAAATCTTGAAACTGCAGAATTTCGGACGCATGAAATCCGAACGTTTTGTTTTTATTTTTTACAATAGAAAGCAATGGGGTTATGAACCAGTCGTTTCATTTCTAGAAGGATTTGTTTGATGTAGTATGATTTAAAAACATGTAAACTATAAATGTTGGCTATTAAGAAATCATGGAAAAATAAATTGACATTTCAGACTATAGAATAATGTATTAATCTTAACAACACAAACCCAGTATCGGAATCGTAAAAATAGTCTCCAATCGCAACAACGTCGCTTAACGAATCTACGGCTGCCCATTTCACCCTTCCTCCAGTAACTTTAAAAGTAGCATCAGATGGGATACACACTCCAAGTCGTACACCTTGTGATCTGAAAGTGAGACAAATCATGAGAAAATACATTTATTATATACAAAGTTGGACCCAGAAGGACATTAAAAGGTATTTAAGCAGACTGATAACGTATGGTGTAGACTTCTGTCTATTAATTAAAAATGAAATTGATGCCTTTTGATTATCTTTTCCATTGGCTTGCTTATTGTTTGGTGTATTCACACTTAGTTCTTTGGTTTTTATTAAGAATTTACTTAGGTATATGATTTTTTTGTCAAATGAATGAATCTCCTTAGGGTTTTTCCTACAATATTGGGTAAAATATTTTGCCACATAACACCCACTTTGTTCATATTAGACTGCAATAACTCATGAAAGGTCATTTACCAAAATTTCGGCTGATTTTAGATTTCTTTTCTTATTATTTGAGACCAAAATAATGATGATTCTAAATATAAAGTAAAAGTCAGATTTAGCCTTTTCCCGCCATTTAAAAAAAATATCAAAAAGGAGTTCCTTAACCTATTAATATGTTAGTAGATATAGGGAGATGTGGTATGAGTGCCAATGAGACAACTCCCCATTCAAGTAACAGTTTATAAAAGTAAATCATTATAGGTCAATGTACGGCCTTCAACACGGAGCCTTGACTCACACCGAACAACAAGCTACAAAGGGTCTCAAAAACTACTAGTGTAAAACCATTCAAACGGGAAAACCAACGGTCTAGTTTATATAAAAACGAGAAACGAGAAACACGTTAGTAATATGTTAGGCTTATTTTGTTTACTAATGCTAATTAGACTTACGATGTCAATTAAACACTCTAATTACATCCTATACTACCTTTTGAAGGATTCTATCAAGTGAAAATACAACATGTATTCAGTGAGAGAAAACATATCGAGTTACTTTTACGAGTTACATGTCATGCACGAGGAAAAGCCGACAGAATTATTATATAGTAATAATAATAATAATAATAATAGTTTATAAAATATACACAATAATTGAATATATAATAAAAAAGTGTATAAAGGCACAAATAATCTAAATACATTACTATCTTATGTAGTAAACTTGCTTTGAAATCCGATAATTTTCGGAATACATTGTGATTAATTGATCCATTGTTGTTTGCATGACGACCAGTGCAAACTTACTTTGACAATCCAATAATATTTAAAACAATTTCTTCAGAACCTTTTTTGACAATCAGATTGATTTTTACCTGCTTTTAATATAATATAAGGTTACAATCTGACAATTTATTTAATGTCTTTAGAAACTTACTTTGACAATCCTACCATTTTTATATTAATATTTTTTGGAACTTCTTCTTCAAAAAACATAGAATAACTGTAACTGTCTCCTGTAATGACAAGAAAGCTGGCATCTTCGGATGAATCCGCATCTACTCGGGCTGACTCATAATCATCGTCCCTTGTCATCGTTAAAACGTTTTCTGAGGAGTATTGTATAGCTAACTGAAATAAACAATAATTTGCATTTTGAAGATTTTCACAGTTTTCCATAACAGAATTAAAAACATTCTGGTAATACCCGGTATATTCAAGAATGTAAATCGTCACTTTATTTGTTTTGTCGGTCTATCAAGGCGAACCAATATTTAGCTACCGTAAATAGAAACTTGGTTTTCTTCCAGATATTTTAAATGCGACAATAAGTTATTACAATTTGATATTTCATACTAAGGAATATCGTAGTTTCTCAAAGTTGATTCTCAAGGTCTGATTGATCATGGAAATTCGAACAAATACTACTGATTATTGTATTATTTGGTGGATTTATTGTACAAATATTTGATTTTCTATATGGTGAAATAAGAAGTTGTGGTACGAGTGCCAACGAAACAGCTCTGCACCCAAAATATAATGCGTAAAAAGTATACAATTTTAGGTCAAAGTACGGCCTTCAACACGGAGACTTGGCTCAAACCGAAGTGCAAGCTATTATAAGTGCCTCAAAATAACAAGTGTAAACAACTAAAACAGGCAAATCAACAGTCTATTCTAGCTTTCTATTGAAGAAACGAGACCACACCAACAAATGACAACCACTGAACAGCAGATTCCTTTGTTAATTCACGAAACTTTTTATACTTCAGTGGTTATTGTTCATTTCCGTTTCTCGTATTTGTTTTTCGTTTTTCGTATATTGATTTGAATAGTTTGTTCTTGTGTTGTGTCATTGTACCAATTTCCCATGCAAGGGGTTGGTATGCGACTCCAAACATGTGCAATTCAACCACATAATTAATGTACCTATTCCATGTAGGAAGCTTGGAATTTCGTGGTTGTAGTTTGTTACTAATATCAAATTTGAAAATAAACGGACGGACAGGACATTCAAACAAAAAAGAAGACAGGATGAGCAACTTGGCCAAACAAAAAAGACAGCAAGACAATTTATGTAAAATATGGTCAGGACAAACTAATAAAAAGGCAGGACCGAATCGATTAATAATTAATAAGGCAGGACAGATATGACAATTAAAATCCTCGCCCCCATCCCGCAAAAAAAATCAAACGGAAGCTCACTTGTGTAATCATGTACTTGTTCTTTTTTTTTCTTATTTTACATTTACATTTAGGATATTGCAATATATATTTATGATACATTTTCTTTTGCAATTTTTTTCTTTTGAATCTCTTTAACTTCTTATATACTTTAACTTTCATTTTTATTCAAGCACATGAAATGAGTCTGGTGTTTTAAAAATGCCATAAATGGTGGATCAAATTCAAATCATCATTTTTTAATAATTAATGTTTTTATAGTAAATAATGCTATACTGATGATAAAAGTGTTTATCAAGCTTGCTTTCGTCAAGCGTAAAACTGTCTTAGAGAGAGGAAAAAGACCATTAATAGAACGATAAACGGATAATCGGATTTTCTACGTATAGATATCGTACAATATTAGCCGCTCGACACAATGTGAAACTTTTTAGCTCGTTCGCTACGCTCACTCGCCAAAAAGGTTCACATTGTGGCTTGCGGCTGATCTTTTACGATATCAATGTGTAGAAACCCCGATAATCTATACAAACTACTTACTTTACCAAAAGCATGTTCGCAGTATCCGAAGTTCCAATTTGATCTAATCTTACAATCTTCTGTCATGTGAAAGGCTTCAGGACTTAGAACTGTAACAGCAGAGTCAGCTGATAAGTCCGTTACCGAGTTATCCATATCCCTGAATGTTCGGATATCGTCACCAGTTCTCTCCGTTTCATCCTGACGAATATCTCGAACTCTGTTTCCTTCACTAGGCTGTGGTAGAAAAAAAAACATTTGTATCGAAAGGCAGCTATGAATGAAACAAATGATAATCTGATACGAATTCCGTAAAATCATCTATAAATAAAGGCATCAGTAGTATACTGCAGTTCGAAATTCATAAATAGATTGAGAAAAAAAACAAATCCGGGTTACAAACTTAAACTTACGGAAACGCATAAAATGTATTATTATACAAAAACACATGGTATTGATTGATTGCAATTTTTTTTCTAAATAACATTTTATAACCCAATAACCCATTTTTAATTTTGAGGGTACTAGTTGGTCTTTTTTTGTAACGTTTGTCTGATATTCCTCTATCCTAACTAATATAAACATTTCACCAAATTCCTACTTTATTTAAGATTCAATATTCAGCGATTTATCAAAATTTAAGAAAATTCGATATTTCTTTTATTTCGATTTAGGACCTGATAATACCTATCCAAATTTAAGGTAAAAGTCCGAATCAGCCTTTTCTCTCCATTTTAAACGAATAAAACTTACATCAGAAAAACCAAATTGAGCATTAGTAATACTGTGGAAAGGTGATTGTTTTTGTAGTTTATCCCAACCAATGGCTCCCATTTGGTAATATTCGTTATCAGCAAAATCATCGAAGAACACATCTGTCACATAAATAGGCCCTCTTCTCAAGGCGATTGCATTTCTTGGATTGAAATTTTTCATCCTTAAAAATCAAATGAAGAATATCAGTATATCAATTTTTTAATTATAATATGTAAAACATATATACAAAGTTCGTCTAAATATCAACCCAACTATTTTTTGTTTTTTCCTGGACGGGATTCGAAATCATGCTTCTGCGATATCGTGGCACCATATCGCTTTGCACTATTTCCGACGCGCTAGCGCACTCGATCACCTAAGCGCGACAAAAAGAAAGCTTTCGGTTGCCGGGTTTTACCTTTCCTAGTCAGTTTCATCTAGCGGCGTAACACAGTATATGATAAATAAGGCATGAAGATGGAAATTTTACAGATCAGCTAAATTATCTATGCAAAAGGATCTTACAAATAAATGTAGGATGCAATCACAGAAATGATGTTATTATAAGTAAGTCTGAACAAATGACACCTCTATGACATATTTAATCCATCAGATTAACAGTGATTGTAATACAAGGCTGAAAACACATTATGTATGCATATTTCGTCTAAATATCACCCTACACTGTAATATATAGACATATCATGATTTAAAATCCCGGCAAAGGAAGAATAAAAATTTGCTTCCTAAATTCGCTGATTTAACATTGTTATGCTGATAATTAAGTAATTTTTTGTGAATATATAAACCGGTCACCCTTTTCAACACATTACAACAGTTCATTAAATGTATTGAATTGAAACTTTCTAACTTAAAAGTTCATTTAAGAATACAAATTTATATATCGAAACATGTCCTTTTCTAAAGATTATAAAATTTCGTGAAATGAAATGTTTTATCCGTTTATGTTCAATTAAGTCATAAAGATAACCTAAAAGTATATTCTTATATATACATCGGATTTGAAATTCCGTTTCAGTATACCAATTAAAAAAACCTTAGTGAGCACGTTCACATACCCAACATCCCCACATTGTCACTGGAGAAATAAAATAATTGTAAGAAAACAAATTGAATTATAATTTCCTGTGGATATGCACATCTACATAGTATGTCCTTATAACCCAAAGTTTCATAAAATTAAATAGATTTTTCGCATTTTAATTTCCACGTGATATATCTTTTAAGATATTATCTCTATTCAGAGATGATCGAAGCCCATCTAAAAACAAGAATGTGTCCCAAGTACACGGATGCCCCACTCGCACTATCATTTTCTATGTTCAGTGGACCGTTAAATTGGAGTAAAAGTATAGTTTGGTATTAAAATTAGACAGATCATGGCATAGGGAACATGTGTACTAAGTTTCAAGTTGATTGGACTTCAACTTCATCAAAAACTACCTTGACCAAAAACTTTAATCTGAAGCGGGACAAACGAACGAACGGATGGACGAACGTACGAACGAACAGACCAACAAACAGACCAACAAACAGACAGACGAACAGACCCACAGACCAGAAAACATAATGCCCCTCTACTATCGTAGGTGGGGCATAAAATTGAATTGGAGATGCATTCCCAAATTGAAAACATTTTCCAACATTATATTACAGCAATATTCAATAAACTAATGAGTTCAATTTGATACCGAAATACAGTACAATACAATTTATTAGGATGGCAAATTCCCCCTTGGACTTATAGTCCTCCCGCAGAAAACAATTAACCGATTTTCTAGTTACAGAAACTATGACAATTGTAATTCACAAGATGCGTTTTCAGAATTAATTTGTATCTTTAGCAATTATCGAACCTTATGATTCGTCTACAAAAGACTCTTCAATGTCGTGCTCTAATCATAATGTTTTAAAAGGGCAAATAAAGTGAGAAGTGAGAATGAGACCCAAAACTTTCGAAAAGAATGGATTAGCTTTTCTGTCATCATTTCTTAGATTTAAGATTAATTTTTTCCATCGTATCAGTGTTTTTGTGGCTTTTCCTTAATAGGTTTAAATAGAATAGTTTTCAAGGAACCAGTTTGATTAATGGGTATTGACATTGAAGATATGATTTCGTCATTCAATTGTATTATACTTTGACCTCATGTTACACATTTATATGTCTGAGCGTAATCAATAAATCTTATTTCTTACATATTTGAAACCAACGGGAATGATCTTCCAATTGATACGGGTTGGCCGTTTACTTTTGCTGGTTCTCCTAAATTAGGAGAATCTCCTATAAATACACTCTGGTCAATGAACTGCAAGGCGGTATTCTCTCTAAAAATATCATATATAGAATCATACGATGTAGTATAAGATTAGTATTAGTTATTGACCACAGATGGGATTAAGAACTACAAATTTCAATAAAGATAATATTCACCAACGTGATGCATAAAATTCCTTTCAACAGAAACGTGTCATAGTTATTACATTTATAGTAATAGAATAGTTATTCCCACTTATAAATGGAGGCAATTCACATTGACCGTATTATTTGTTCTGCTCCGAATGCGCAGGTCGACAATAAAATAATAAACGTCTCTCAGTAATGCTCCAGATCAAACTATTAAATTTAAAACTTTTAAATAGTAATGATTAAAATAAAATTGAAACAATAATTAATCCAATTCTCACCCAAAATTTAAAACGAAGCTATTACTAGTATTATAAGTGTCGGGTGTGATTATGTGTGTGCATTCATATTTAAGCTTTCATGTAAAACTTACTTCACTATATTAAGTAACTCGGCACTGTCTGATAACCTGTAAAAATGAAGAATGTATTATATATATTAAATTTATCATAGTAGGTCAAATACATTTGTTGTAATACGATTTCGTAGAAATGAAACTATATTTAAAAGATGACTGATAGAATAAAGAAAACAAAAACAGAACTGACTGTTGCCTCTAGACCTCAAATGTAAACAAAAGTAATAGACTATTTTCATATTGCCGACTTTTGACTCCGGAAGTTTTCGACAGGTTTCCTTCTCTCTGGTAGGACATCATGGTGCTCGGTCAACCAAGTCAATTTTAACTTTTAATCGGTATGTTGTGTTAGATTTGAATTATAGGCCTGGTATCTTTAATAAGTATAAGCTTGTCGTAATGTTCTATTATAGTGTTTGTTTGTGTTTTTCTCTGTCCTCCTTGTCCTTAAAATGTCCTGTACCAAGTCAGGAAAATGGCCATTGTTATATTATAAGATTGAGAAGGGATATGGGGAATGTTTCAAAGAGACAACAACCCAACCATAGAATAGACAACAACCGAAGGCCACCAACAAGTCTTCAATGCAGCGAGAAATTCCCGCACCCGGAGGCGTCCTTCAGCTTGCCGCTTAACATATATACTAGTTCAGTGATAATGAACGCAACACTAAACTCCAAATTGTACACAAGAAACCAAAAGTAAAAATAATACAAGACTAACAAAGGCCAGAGCCTCCTGACTTGGGACAGGTGCAAAAATGCGGCGGGGTTAAACATGTTTATGAGATCTGAACCCTACCCCTTAACCTCTAGCCTTTGTAGAAAAGTAAACGCATAACATTTAGTTTCTGTGTGTGTTGAGTTTTTGGTGTTTCTGTTGTGCCGTCGTTCTCCTGTTATATATGATGTGTTTTCTTTTTTATCAATCGATTCATCAATTTCGAAAAGCGGTATACAAATGTTGCCTTCATTTAGAGGAAATAAAATGTTATAGGTTTTCATAATACGAAAAAATAATCGGGAAAAAGTAGACTTTCCAACAAAAGTTTTCAGATTTATTTTTTGATTTAACTTCTTTTGCTTCCTTTTTTTTAACCAAGTACCAGAATGTTTAACCATATACTAGGTAACCTGACGAAAATAATATAATCCGGAGTCAATATTTTGTTATATGAATAAACTCATCTTAGATACCAGGCAAAAAATTTTAATTACGCCTGATGCGTGTTTCGTTTACAAAAGACTCCTCAGTAACGCTCGAATCCAAAAAAAGTTTTAAAAAAAAATTTTTTTTTTTAAATACAGAAATAGTATACTGATGTTTGTTTTCCTTTTCGGTCGTAACAGAAGGTTATAAAACTAGTGAGAGCTTAACAAAATTAAACAAAGATGTCATAGCTTACTAATTTCGTTGCAACAAAGGACAAATATAACAAATATCAGACAAAATATAACTTCTGGCAATCTATAACAAATAACCATGTTTAACAGTTGATATTTACAAATAACTGCATCCCCCATGTCTGTAAGTATTCGATTGATGACTAGTTACTAATATCTTCAAATGAAGACTTCAAAGGAATATTTTCAAGAATGAAATGTCTAAAAAAAAATTCACGTTCGAAAAAGATATGTGAAAGATACGCATAAGTCGAATTTAAATTGACATCTCCATTGAAAACAAAGAAAAAGATAAAAGACAAACTTCAGTACACAACACCCAGCATAAAACACCAAAGACTAATCAATTGGAACCCCATCAAAAACCGGGTGAGATATCAGGTGTTCCGTAATCATAGGCAGATATTGATTAATAACTTACGATGCCTGGACTACTTTAATCATTCCTCCTCTAATCCATGCGTTTCTGGGACTGTTTTTGTAGCCTAAAAAGGGTGAAAATGTCTGTAATCACACTGTATATTTTTGTATACCGTCTAAATTCATTAACTTATCATGTGATAATAAAAAAATAATAATAAATTAATCATAGATACCAGGACCTAACATGTGTACCCTTAAGGGTGTGTGTCTTTAAAGGACGCTAGAATGAAATAAGTCAAAAAGGCTAAATAAAGTACGGAGTTATAAAGCATCAATATTCTCAAAGGAGATACAAGTTTTACCACCAAAAACATCTTAAGAATCTAGAAATAGCTCAAATCTGCATCACTAGTTAATGTTGTTGAATAAATTAAAAATTATTGAAATCATTATATCAAGGTTTCAACAAAAAAGGAAAACTATTAATAGGTCAATATTGTTTCCGTTAAAAAATAACTTACAGAACAAGTAAATGTACAAAACAATGATACTTGTTGAAACTTCAATTTTTTTATAGACATATTCACACGTGATACTATTTTATCATAGTGTCCACGTAATTTGATTGTCTGTTTGTCTTTTTTCATTTTTAGCCAGGCGTTGTCAGTTTATTTCCGATTTATGAGTTTGACTGTCCCTCTGGTATCTTTCATCCCACTTTTAAAGTTATTTTACTTATTTTTATTTATCTTCCAAATACAGTTTCGATTCCTATCAAACATAACGAGACATTTATCCGGATACGGTGTACATTTTTTTTGCACATCTTGTTTCCGGTATACCATATTTATTCAAGTGTATTGCTTTCTGTTTGTTAATAAATAAAGGCAACAGTAGTATACCGCTGTTCAAAACTCATAAATCCATGGACAAAAAACAAAATCGGGATAACAAACTAAAACCGAGGGAAACGCATTAAATATAAGAGGAGAACAACGACATAACACTAAAATGTAACACACATAGACAAAATCCCACGAGAATAACAAATATAACATATATATATAACATCAAAACCAAATACATGAATTTGGGATAGACCAATAAATATTAATACGATCCACTTTGTCACATCAGACGATCCATTCTGTTACATCTGGCTATCCGTGTATTTGACAATCGCAAATGGCAGTCAGCAGAGTTTAAGGACATTAGTTGTTCTACCTGCTATTGAAATGCGTTTGTAAAAATATACTTTTTCACTTTTTTTGGTCTGTTGGGAAATGTTGTTTGTGTAGTATTAAGATTCCTCTACAAAGAAATTTGTTTTGCATGCACATGCATAAAACATTCTATCCAACGCAATCATAGGTTTGTATGTAGTTTCCAGTTTAGACCTGTATAAATGTGGGTTTGTGTTGCTTATAGTTTAGTTTTCTATGTTGTGTCTACTATTGTTTGTATGTTTGTCTTTTACATTTTTAGCCATGACGTTGTCAGTTTATTTTCGATTCGTGAGTTTGACTATCTCCTTGGTATCTGTGGTCCCTCTTTTATATATAAATAGTTTTTACCTGTCATTCTGTTTATTATAGAAGGTTTATCCGTAGAATTCTTATATTTCAGGTGCATTATGGGATCTTCTTTTGGTCTGTATCTGTTATATCCTGTAGCACTTCCGTCGGGGTGAAATTCGTTATCAAGGAAAAATCCATGCTGAAATTAAAGTAGCAACCACAAATAAACATATGACAGTAAATAAAGCTTCTTAATAAATGGCTATGCCCATTTGATTGTAATACAAGTGAGAGGTTTATCTAGCTATAACATGTATAATACCAGGATTAATTCAAAATTTTCTAAATAAGGAATTAACTGCTTCAAGTTTAGAGTATGATAGTTGTATTCCTTTCGTTTGATGTGTATGATTTTGCCATTTGATAAGGGACTTTTCGATATTTTTGTTATTATTCTACTCTTTTTTTTTGTAAACATCAGGAGATATATGATGGATTTTGATAACTAGGTACTTGGTTCAGTTCAACTTATAAGCAAATGCTACCTATAAAGTTATTAGTTTCTTGTGATTGTTGTAGTTGTTTCAACAATGATTGTCGATACCATGATTGTCCTTTCATCTTGTAAAAACGAGGTAAAAATATTTTGCATGCCTACCTTTTTATTTGAATGGGCAACATTGTTGTCAAATTCAGTAATAACTGTGTGTCTTGCTTCATCTTTTAACATGTATCCTTTATCAGCTGAAGGTCCCGTTGGAATTCGTGGATATGTAAACCAATATCCTCTTCCCTGTAAAATATAATAATTGTTTATGAATGGTTGGAAGGCTGTTTCACGTCCAGTGACAAATTAAACGCATATTCAAAACGATAACATGGTAATGTGATAACCAAGAATTGAATGGTGACGTCTGGAGAGACAGATGGCGTTCAGGGAAGTCTGAAACAAGGGTGTGAAGGGTTGGCACCCCAACACACTGTTCCGTGAAGGAACACCAAACCAAGATACAACACAAAATAAAGAGCAACAACCCCAGGGTTTTCCGAGAGGGGAGGATGAGAGACCCATTGAGCAGGACAAAACGGAAACAACTCGGCTACTCCAATGGACTTTGACTGGAACAACGGCAAAAACCAAGTGTCACTGTGGAGAGGTTTGCAAGAACTTAAAAAGTTTAAAGATACACCAGGCAAGAACTAAATGTGGATCTGGGGAGCAGCAAATGGAACGCACAGTTAACACTGATGAGACGACGGAGGACCATAGCCAGGAAGCACGCCACAGTGCTGAGGACCTCTTACCTTATGAAGCTACTCAGTTCAACATTGAGGAGGAGCAAGGAAATCAAAACCTGCAGAAAACAGCGAAAATACCATCAACATACAGCAGAAAAGAAAAGATACAATGGCCAACAACAGATGATAGGAAATATGGGAGATCTTTGAAGAAGACCTTGACAAGATCTTAAATAGACCACTAATTGGAGATGTACAGAAAAAGATATCATCATTGTCAACAATTGTGTATGCAGTAGGACAAGAACGATTTGGAGGTAGTAACATCAAAACAAGAGAAGGCACTCAAGGTAACACCAAACTTAACCGACATCAACAAGAAATACAAACACTCAGAATCGAAATAATTGATGTCACAAAACAGTATAAAAGAGCAAATGAGGAGAAAGAAGGATTGAATGAGCTAAGATCAGTTCTGAGGGAAAGAAGAAACAATCTACAGAGAGCAGAAAGAATTAAAAAAAAAGCAAGTAGAGAAAGAGGGAAGAAGAGAGCAATGTTTGTTGCTAACCCATACAAGTTTACCAAAGCCACACTGGATGGAACAAAGGCGGGATCAGTAAAAAGCACAAAAGAGGAAGTAGAAAAACATCTATCAGAGACACACAACGACGAAAGGCAGTTGGAACATCTAGGAAACTACGAAAGGATAGAAAAAGTACGAACCAGAAATACCAATGAATATTAAGGAACCATCATGGAAAGAAGTATCAGATGTAGTGAAGAAAGCCAGATCTGCATCATCACCAGGACCAAACGGCATCACGTATAACGTATATAAGAAGTGTCTAAAGATTTTGAAACACCTGTGGAGGCTACTGAAAGTGGTGTGGAGGAAAGGGAAGATACATCATGTTGGCAGAAAGCAGAGGGGTGTTTTATTTCCTGTTGAGGTTGGCTGCAGAGGCTTCCTGCAAAGTCAGTTTGGCGGTTGTTTTCTGCAGTAGGAGTGACTGACCGGCACAGAAGAACAGCAACTCAGAAACTGGGCCAAGCAGCAGAGAAAGCATCTTGCTAGATGAAGAGAGATAGTAGTAGCTGGAAACCCACCACCAATGCACACTGATTGATCACCACTGTGGACCCACTCCTGAGAGTGTACCGAGCTAGGGGTCAAAACACATGACGGATGGCCTCGGCTGAGGACATTGATGGTGTTTGCAGTAATTCCACCAGTACTGTATGTAAGAAAAATAGGAATATAAACAATGCTTTGTACTACATCGACATGCTCAGCCAGATTGGTAACATTCTAGTTCACAAGGAAATAATCCTGTATTCCTACCAAGACACAGTCTTCTGACTCCAAAACAACTTCTCCTAAATGCCACGTGCTTAGTTGAGAAACAGCACAGTTTCAAAGTCTTTGGTTTGACCTTACCGGGGTTCAAAAGAGGGACGAAAGATACCAAAGGGACAGTCAAACTCATAAATCTAAAACAAACTGACAACACCACGGCTAAAAATAAAAAAGACAAAGAGAAAAACAATAGTACACATGACACAACATAGAAAACTAAAGAATAAACAACACGAACCCCACCAAAAACTAGGGGTGATCTCAGGTGCTCCGGAAGGGTAAGCAGATCCTGCTCAAACCTATGACCTCTTACACTCGAGGCGACCACAGAGATCATGAGAGTTTACAAAGTGTGAATACAACCCTCACACAGTCCCATAGTGCTTTACTTAATAATTCATCACATTCTACATGTCAAAATTACATTGATAGAATAAGATGATCTCGTGCCGTCTTAGTAAACAGAGACCCAAAAGGCAACGTTCGCTATATTATCATTTGCTTAAAACTGGCCTGCACAAACTGATAAATTGTATTGTAAATTTTAAGTTTATCAATCTGATGAATGTAAATATTTAGAAAAAAATTGAATTTGAATGTTGAAATCGAATATTTGACTTTAAATGTTGAAAAAAAATGTTGAATGCTGAATGTTGAAAATAATTGTTAAAAAACATTTTTTTTAGATGTTGAAAGTTGAGTGCTGAACATTAACTAAACTACACTGATAATTAAGTAAACATTTACCTCTCCCCCTGCTGCTACGTTGTTTGTCACATTACTAAGAGGATTCGTAATCCAGAAGGTAGATGGTGATCTATGAAAAAAAGTAAAATGGCAGTTTTAATTATGCCGAATTTCTTCCTAAACCATGTATGAGGTTTTTGATTTTATGTAAGATGTTAAGACTTATTGGGTTTTTTTCTTTGTTACAGGGTAAAACATTTCGTCTAATATCACCAACTTTTTCTATATCAAAGTACATAGTTTATTAAATACGCATAGTTTGTTCTTGAACAATAGACGATTAAATGATCAATTTTTTTCTTTCATTTTTGCTAATGTGCTTTGTTTATGTGCCTTTATGTGCTTCTTTTTTACATATTTGTTTGTCTTAGTAGTGATTACGATTATAACACAATGGTGACTGTTGTACCCCTATTTTGTCATTTTTACATACAAGTATTATGCATATTTGTTTTGTTCACACGCCGTTGTTAATATAGTGGAATTTGATGCAAAAGTCATACAGGTGAGAGGTTTAGCTAGCTATCAAACCAAGATTAATCCACCAATGTTCTACATAAAAAAAACTGTATGTACCAGAACAGGAAAATAACAGTTGTTATCCATGCGTCTGGTGTATTTGAGCTTTTGATTTTGCCATTTGATTAGTGAATAAACTCATCGACTTTCCGTTTTGAATTTTCCTCAGAATTTAGTATTTTTGTGATTTTAATTTTTATCTTCTGTAGAATTGAAGTTTTTTTTTCTTTTCAAGAGGTAATTCACACACGTAGAAACTACCAAAGTTGTTGTTGAAAGAAAAATGCATTTATGAGATATTTAAGATATTTACTTATCAGCTTTAATAAGTGTTCCCTTTTCCTGCCCGAGGCCTAAGTTTCCATTTAATACCGTTCTCTTCTCGCCACCATCTTCCAAGAAGTAACCATGACCCTTTGTCATGTAACATACATTATCTTCAACCTAAATATCAACAAATTATAATTTAATTTATTGTTAAGCATTCGATATAAAGAACAGATTACTTTAGATTATTTCCCAACCACCTTTCGGAATGTTGATCCTCAATGCTCTTCAATTTCATACTTCACCAAGTTCATGTTGGCATTTTTTAAATGTTTGGTTCGTGTGTCTTGTCTCTAATGAGTGTTTTGAAGTAAAAACGGGCATTTGACATACCGAATTTTAAGTCAGTATTTATGTTGAGTTTATTATCCATATCAATAACTATTGTGATACTCGAGTGATACTCGAGAATATTTAGAGTACTAAATGTCACTTGTAAAGGGTGCACTTTATTTCATTTCGGTCTTTTCGATTTAATGTTTTGTGGACTTTCTTGTTTTATAGTTTTATTATTTTTGTATTCGCCTAATGGTTAAGTTTGATTTTTTATCTTATTGAAATTTTAAATTTGTAGTAATTTTCACGTCATTTGAATAACGCTGACACTAGTTTTAATACAAAAAAACTATTCATATCAAAGTAGTATTGTAGTGTTACACATTGCTCTTTTACATTAATGAAATTAACGATAGAATTTAAGACCATATGTGTTTATGATTAAAGATTTTCCTTCCCCAATGCTGGTGGACGTTTACATGGGAGATCATATTTATGAATTGACTGTTAAGAAAACATTGAATTGTTGGAAATAATAAGTAGCCTACAGACTATTTTTTAGTGTTACTGATGAGTCTTTTGTAGACAAATGTAAGGTTGCAGTACAAAATAACAAGCATGCAATAACCAATACATACGAACCCACCACTAAGCGTTAAGCAACACGACGGGTGCCAAATGTGGAGCAGGATCTGCTTACCCTGCTTACCCTTCCGAAGCACCTGAGATCACCCCTAGTTTTTGGTGGGGTTCGTGTTGTTTATTCTTTAGTTTTCTATGTTGTGTCATGTGTACTATTGTTTTTCTGTTTGTCTTTTTCATTTTTAGCCATGGCGTTGTCAGTTTGTTTTAGATTTATGAGTTTGACTGTCCCTTTGGTATCTTTCGTCCCTCTTTTAAGCCCGCGCTTCAACAATGTTACAGGTTTTATAATCTAAATACGTTACGAAAAGGGGGGTAAAAATCTGAACATGCGCTATATCTTTCAATTGTTCCGCTGATTGGTATCGTATGATTTTCTCAGTTTTCATTGACTTTCCATTTTCGACTTTTAATTGGAGTTCGGTATTTAGTTATACCTTGTATCTGTCATAATCAATATCTATACTTACAATAAGACCATGTGTTCCGTGAATAGTAACGCATCTGCTGTTTGAATGATGGATAGAGTTGTGTTTGATCCATGGCCTAGTAGCTTCATCAGCATCAACATCTTCACACATATGAAAATGAATTGGGTATCTGCCTGTAAGTTTAAACAACAAATATAAAATTTATAAAGATAATGAGATGTAGTATGAATGCCAATCATACGATAACATCAATAGTACATATGTTACTGCATTTTGACAACACAGGTCTCTACAGTGATGCCCGAGTCTAATATCAATAAAATATTTGTAGAGCTGATAAAATAAAAAAAGACAAAAAGATTTTTTTGTAAAAGTTAGTTGAATAAAATGAACGAATCTATCATAAATTATGAACATTCCATTTCTATGAAGCACCATTCCAATAACGCCTGCATATAGAGTTGGTATCTTCCAGTTGATACGTTATTCCAGTCGATGAATTTCCTTTTTAGATTTCCTTAATAGAGGGGTGACGTTTATGAGGAAGCTAAAATTCCATAAGTTCCAAACGGTGAAGTTAAAGTCATCATTTTCAACACGGTTTTGAAAGCCATCAATACTGTTCAACTTTGTGCTTTGTTTTGCATTTCAACTATTCTTATTTAAAGCGTTAACAATGAGTCTGCTCTAGACGAAAATCGTATTTGGTGTACCCGTACACAATCATAACCTAGGTATCTTTAATGAGTTGTTTGAGTTCATAACATTCCTTCAGAGTTTGTTATATACCATGATTTGTTTCGATCTACGATATTTGAATGTCGGTAAACTACTGTTGTCTTAGTTTATCTGATGGTCGTTTTCAAATCAATTTCCCGCCACGATCTTTCAAAATGTAGAGAGCAGATGTTTATGTAATGTGACTTGCTTAACTTCTAGATATATAGAATGTAATCGAAACATTTATAAAGCTATTCTGAGATTATTTTTACGTACCTAACACTTCTTGTTGACCAAGATCATTAAATTCTGTATTTTCAATATGAACGCTTTTGAATCCTTTCAGTACCTAAATATAGAGTTAATTGTAATAGAATTTTAATATAAACGCTTTTAAATTCTTTCAGTATCGCAATATAAAGCTCTACACATTTGAAGAAATAAAACAAAATGGCAGTTATTCGACTTTAACTAATACGAATTACAGAAACCTGGGTCGTTTGGGGATTGGTTCTAACCCATTCTTCTACCATTCAGTATGGATTGAAAATTTAAAAGTGTGAAACTATACATTGATTAAGGCTATATCTACAAAGTAGACACAGAAAGGAAAGTGTTGTCTCAAATAAGCGTAAGTGGAAAGAAACTTTCAAATTAGGTATTTTAATGTTACAGTATAGATGTTATGCCACAAACAGCAAACATCCCGGCAGTTCATGTTCCATCCGAACACTTCTTACTCTACACCAACTTGATGGAGTAAAGGAAAATCGTTCCGGAGCCTGAAATTAACAATGCACAGAGTTTGCACAAACAGGTACCCTTTTCCGTTAGTTGTTTCCTGGCGATATATAATTTAAGAAAATGCATATAATAATTCAGGAATATGACAGTTGTTATCCATTCGCTTGGTGTGTTTAAGCTTTTGATTTTGCCATTTGATTAGGGGCGTTCCGTTTTGAATTATTCTCATGGTTCGGTGTTTTTTTTTGTATTTTTCTTTTCACACTGTGAATGACATTTCATTACACAGTGATATAATAACCTTAAGATTTCCTCCATATGTAGTCGATCCTTCTGCATCTTCAGTGTCAAACAAAATGTTTCTGGTTAGTAGTCCGACTTCGCCTCTCATATCAACATTTTTGTAGATTTCTCCATAGTGAGTGAACTTCAATGGACCTGTAAAAGATAACCAAGACATGAGCCAATACTAAGAATAGCTTTGCTTCCCTCTAAATGCTCTTCGTCAACTTTTATTGATAAATGCATGAATTATGAAAACCATTCAATGTTATTTTCCTCCATATCCATCTTCGTGAATTTCTTAACCATGCCGAAGTAAAAATCTATTTTTTTTTAATTCAGTTTATTGGTTTACCAAAAGAGAATAAAACAAATAGAATGACAATCTATAGTAAAACATAACTTTACGCATCTGTTCAAAAAGGTAATGTCGGAACCTAAAGATTTAGTTATAACGTCAATATCTATAATAATCAGGATACAATTGTGGGTGTGTCTATGTGTTGTCACGTGAGTTTTATTATTACAGATACTTACTTGACACCCGTATTTGGTTATCACTACAGGACGAGCAATCAATAAGAGTTTTGTCTTCAGCCTGCCTCCAGTCATAGTCGGTAGATGCAATTACGACAGTATCGCCTATAAAACATAGCAGAAGAGGAGAAACATTTCTTCTTCAATTGTCGAAAAAAAAGACAAAATCGAGGGTACATTGTAAAAGGTATGAAAATAATTCAAATCGATTTTTTTATATATAAATGAAATATAATTGAAATTTAAGATATACATATCCCACACCTCATGGTTTAATAAAAAGAATTGTTTCATTTATAGAACAGGAAATAAAGAACCAAAACAAACAGTTTTAGAATCGTAAAAGTGAAATGATTTTGACTTGTTCGCTATTAGTAATTATTAAATTGAAATTAAGCTTCCATGGATATAAGATAACAGAAATGTTACATAACGTGTGATAGCTAGTTTGAAAACTAACAACATAAGGTCAAAGGATATGGATATTTACTACTTTAGATCACCGTAAGGCCATCAAAAGTGAAGGGAAATAAGTGTAGATCGTGTAGTAAGCCTCCAATGCATCATGGATATTAAACAAAATGTGAGACTACTGCAAAATTCTTGTTTCTTCTAAATTGATATAGAATTGTGACTTTAACTACCTGTTTCCCATGTGCTGACATCTTCTATAAAATTCAAAACTGGTCTGTATTTCAAATCGACTGCGACCAAAACTTCAGCTTTAGACCTATCTCTCCTATTGATATCAAATGTACTAGTCATAACGACGATGAATTCTGCAAAAACCATTGAAACTTCGGCAATTGTCTTGCCTTCTGACTTCAACGGAAGGTACACCTCTTTCGTCATGGAAGTTGAGCCTGTAAATAGAATGTGCTTATCTTTATATATGTTTTTATCACAATAACCTTACTCAGAAAACAACTTCAATCCTCAATATCTTGGTTCGCACTATCAAGATCGTATACTCCATTCTGACAAAGACAATGTTAGTCATACTAAGTAAACACCTTAAGTTATAAAAAGATCAGGAAAAGGATCACTTATTTCCCTGAGCAAATTTATTGTTCTATCTTTTGTTGAAAGAAGAGTGTATAATCATCCTAAGCATCCCTGAACAGATTTATTGTTTCACATTTTGGTGTGAGCAGAACATAAATGTAATTTGGAGATGGCTTTTATAGGTTGTCCCTGTTGCTCAATCATATTCATATCTTTATGAATAAATAGATGTAAGAACATGTCGTATGATTTCTAATGAGACAAAGTAAACTATATATATACAATTAGGTCACAGCACGACCTTCAACGTGTAGTATTGGCTTACACCTTGGCCCCAAAATGACTAATGTAAAAACAATTTATATTATTTTACCTTTTGTTGTAAGAAGAGAATACATTGCATCCTCAGTGTCCCTGAGCGGATTTGTGCCATCTGTCTGTCCAGCTAAAATCTCAATTGCTTCAAGTGCTCCAGTGATGTCTCCTCTACGGGGTAAGTCTTTTTGTATTGCAATACCAACTATGTTGCCATCGGGAATATCTGTATTTTACAATTTTACATACAAAATACAGTTTATACAAATAAAAAAAATGAGAAATATGGCCATACGAATATTTAGACCTAAATCATGACAAAGAATTTCAAAATAAAATGTTTCTATAAATGATATATCTAATTCGAAAATACATTTGACTGACGTATTTTTCAATGCTGTCTGGCAAACTGTAAACAACTGACAAAAAGAATCATTGTGATATCTTATTAGTTATTAAACGGAAAACGATGACAAAAGTCGACACTTAATTGCGAAGATGAGAATTGGGTATTCCAATATATGCAAAGGCATTAAAGAAATTAAGCAGACCATGTTTAAGTGGAAGTTTAAATTTCTAATAACGATTTTTTTTTATTTTGGGTTGAAAAGTAACGATTTTTGAAATAACAACAATATTCTAAGAAACGATAATCACGGCAGAAATAACACTTTTATTTAAATACACTGTATGTATACCAGATCTTGAATATTGATGTTTAGGTATGATATTACAAATTCAGATCTTAAAACATGAATGTGTCCAAAGCACACTCTGAAATGATTTTCCATGTTCAATAGACCGTGAAATTGGGTAAAAAATCTAATTTGACATTAAAATTAGAATGATTATACCGTAGGGAACATCTGTACTAAGTTTCAGGTTGATTGGACTCAGACTTCATCAAAAACTACCTTGACCAAAAACTTTAAACTGAAACTCCCACTTTCATTTTCTATGTTCAGTGGATCGTGAAATTGGGGTCAAAAGTCTAATTTGGCTTTAAAATTAGAAAGATCATATCATAAGCAACATGTGTACTAAGTTTCAAGTTGATTGGACTTCAGCTTCACTAAAAACTACCTTGACCAAAAACTTTAACCTGAAGCGGAAAGAACGGACGGACGAACGGACGGACGGATGAACGGACGGATGAACGGTACGACGAACAGACAGACGGACGGACAGTCCAGAAAACATAATGCCCCTCTACTATCGTAGGCGGGGCAGTGGGGCATGGTGACACTACTCATTTGTCACTTGTATTACATCTCCATTTGAAACTTGTGACCTGCATGCACGTATCTTAGAATTTTAAAGAGACTCTATATAATTAATCTTACCATCTAAGAAGTTTACAAATGAAATTATTAGGTCTGGATATTTTCTACCATTGATCAAAAAGTTGAAGAAAGCTGAGTCAACTAGTTCTCCTGTAGTCGGGTTGATACTGTAAACAGCTAGTCCTTTTTTCTTAGTATCTTCCTGTAAAAAGATTAATCAAATTAACTGATTGATTGATTGATTGATTGATTGCAGTTCAACATTGTGGCCTATTTTGTAGGACTTGGTTTTATTGGTGGAGGAAAGCCGAATCAGTGCCCTAGAAGCGGTATCACGATTTCCCAAGGATTACAAGAACAATGTAATATCCCAAAAACAAACTGATATATCCCAATCACAAGATTTTTTATGGTGTTATACTACTTTTTTATGGTGTTGTACTACTTTTTTAAAGAGTTATACTACTTTCAACAATATTAAAGAACAACCGATAGGAGTCTCGCGCACCTGTCACGTGCTGGATTGGTACTCACAACTTAAGGGGAAACAGACAAGTGGTATGATCGTTGAACTACTCAGACCACTTGGCCAAACAATCCCGTTTCTCTATCTAATCAGTGTACATGAATGTTTTCTTATTTTACTTACTATTTGGCTGGCAATAACGTCTGTCTCCGTGTTGAACTTTGGAGCGGTCTGCGCAAATTTGGTCCAGGAAAGTTTTGGTTTTCCGTGAATTTCGAGTGTTCCACCAGCAGTTACAAACAATGCTTTATCTCCGCCGGCACCCAGATTGTTTTCTTCAACATTTCCTGAAATAAACAATTTAATAGTATTCAAAATTTGTGAACAAATAATTTCTCGAAAAGTTTAAAGAACTTTAAAAATGAAACCGGGTTTAATGAGGTGATATTGTTCAATGTCGTCTTAGTGAGACAATGCATTATCATTCGGTCACACTTATGAGTTGTCTAGGTACCAACTTAAATATTAAATAAAATAAAAAAAACTTTTTGCTTCACTTTTTTAATTTTGTAAAACTGTAACGTAAGTTATTTTGTGAACGACTAAAGAGATCATTACTTTTTATTTAAGCTTGAATGACAATAAGAATATGGCATTTAGTATAATACTAGTAAATTAAATATCACATAGCTGAAAGGGTGATATAGCTTCGTCGCGGTTGACAATGATTTCTAGTGGTAATAATCTGCTCTATCACCCTCTCAGCTACGTGTTATTTATATAGTATCAGGTGACACTCTCAGATATGTGGTATTCTTTTTTAGTTTAGTTTTCAACGAAATCGATACAGTTTAAACGCGGACCTCGGAGAGGACATCAATATCAACTGTCTTACAAAATGACATATTTACATTACCGTTTGCTCAATATGGAGCAAATTATGTGTGTCCCTTTTATTGAACAATACTTAGCTAATTGAAGGATGAACTTAATTGGTTATCGACTAATCAGAAAAGGAAATAATAATACATATGTCATTTTAATTTTTACATTCACCCTAAAACAAATGTCCTTACAATGAAATCAAATCAGCCTGTAAATGTTCATTTAAGGGAGCTACCATTTGATTTTTATGGGGGGGCTAAGATGAAAAATTTTGTCCTGCATTTTTTTTTAGTTGTAATCTGTCCTGCCTTTTTATTTTTCACTCTATTCGGTCCTGCCTTCTTTTTTTTTAGTTTATCCTGACTTTTTTACCTAAATTGTCATCCTGACTTTTTTTTTGGCAAGTGTCTCATCCTGCCTTTTTTTTTACTCAAAATTCCTGTCCTGCCTATTTTTTTCAAATTTCATCCTAGCCCCACCCATAAAAATCAAATGGTAGCTCCCTAATGCTTGATTGGTTGTTTGGTGTTTTATGCCATTACGTACAGTATTCATAGCTATATCGTGGCGACTAGTTTCGATTATAAGTGGAGGAATTCCGGTCGCCTGAAACACCGACCTTCGGTAAGATAACTGGTATTCCTAGTTAATTAGGATCGAAGTTTTACACATCTGTCATGTGTGTGTTTCGTACTCACATACTAAAGTGTTGAGAGGCTAGTGGAAAATTAAATGAAGTACTTGAACCATCTAGCCACCAAGGTCAAAGCAAATGTCTAAAGTAGATAAATACCATTTAACTCATTTAACCAAAATTTATCTTCCTGGGGTTTCCATAAGATAAGTAAAGCGTACATAAATACGAAACATAAGATTAAACAAAGTACTACAACATTTTATACTCACACAAATACATACATGTCATCAAAGACATCTATTTAACATGTTTAAAAGGATATATTTCTTATTTCTTTTTCAAATTTATATAAAGGATATAACGTTCTTTCTTATTATCTCAATGATTTTATTACTAGCATTTGTATTATAATTGATTATCATTAAAACCTTTTAATCATCTTAAAACATGAAAGCACTTGTTATTTTGACTAAAAAGGTTTTTTGACGGTTAAAGGTCAATAATTAAGAGAGGTAATTGAGTTAGTGTAAGTTTATTATTTTTTGTCGTTTTCTTTAGAATTAGAGATCGTTTAGTCATCGTCGAAGTGATTGTAATTGTTTTCAAAATTAATAGTAGCAATAAGAACACCGCTCTTTATTGTGGGATATAATAATAGTTCCCTGTCTTTTGTCTATTTGTTTCTAACAACAAGGGGGATTTAGGTACCAGTATGTTGCATAGTAGAGAACCTTCATCTTGGAACTGCTACGAAACGTGCAGTGACTGAAATACTTTTTTTTTCATTGTAGCATCTGGCCCTTTTACTCAAAAAAGTTTATCGGAAGGTACCAAGACCTTGATGATAATTATTCCGTATCAACTTCACAAATGATACAAGATGGTCTTGGTGTAAAGATTCTGCGTACTGACATTGTTTATCATCTTAATAATGTGTTATATTGTTCTATAATAATAAAATATTACTTTTACTGTTTGATCTGTTATCGGTGATATCTATTTGGCGTGGCTCGGTACTTATACATCCCGTCAACGTGTTGTTTGTATTATCTTTAGTTTTTGCTGGCGTGTTTTGTACGTGTGACTTTTTCTATTTCTTCGGTACATATGAAGTGACTGTATTTTTAAACATTCCGCCATTATGTTATTGTTCTGTTATAATTTTGAAAATAATTTGAACGACAAAATTATTTTATATATCTTCCTGTGTGACGTTTAAATTCTGACGTCAAACATGCGACTCTTCACTAGTCACAGGACTTCTAATATTTCAATCCTTTATGGGTTGATTTAAAATACATTTATATTTAAACAATGAATATGGTTGTTAAATTTGATAGATGCATTTTTGTACTCCTTTGTTAAACTTGGGGTGGTTTTTTTTCTAATTGAGATTGTGACACGTTGATGACTGTTGTACCCCTATTTTGACAATTTACCTATTACGTCTGTTTAGTTCACGCATCGTTGTAGATATAATGGAATTTGATGCTACTGTCATACAAGTGAGATGTTTAGCGCTATAAAACCAGGTTCAATCTACCATTTTCTGCATTCGAAAATGCCTGTACCAAATAAGGAATATGACAGTTGTTGGCCATTCGTTTGATGTGTATTATCATTTGATTTTGTCATTAAAATTTTGACTTGAATTTTTCTCGGAGTTCAGTATGTTTGTGATTTTACATTTTGCTAACTTAGAATCCAATTGTCATATTAGTATTATTAAACGTGTAACAACTTGGATTATTTCCAACCCCAACATCCCCCACAACTGTAACCCAATCCCCAATCTGCTTACCTAGAAAAGTGATGCGAGTGTTTGATAGAAATGGACAATCCTCTGATCCGATGTGTAGTTCTCCGTCTACTTGGACCCAATGTACTTTCAAGTGGACCTCAGTGTTTGGATCCCAGACTAATTTACCAGTAGCTGTGATGACTATGGAGTATAATGTTGGTGGCTGTTCGTCTAGTAATATTGGTTGTGTAATTGTCAGGTTGTCATTTTCAGCTGGAGGCTGTAGTAAAAAAATAAATAAATATTATATAATATGCATATGATGAAGACATACTCTTTCAATCAGTTTAATTGAGGTCTGGAACTGGCATGTCAGTAACTGCTAGTAGTCCTTTGTTAATTTATGTATCATTGTTATTTTGCTTAGTTTCTTTTGTTACCTATTCTGATATCGGACTTGGATTTCTTTTAAACTGGGTTTTACTGTGCGTATTGCTGTGTGTTCGTTTTTCTTCATTGGCTAGAGGTATATGGGAAGGATTGAGATCTCAAAAAACAAGTCAGGAGCCTCTGACCTTTGTTAGTCTTGTATGATTTTTAATTTTAGTATCTTTAATATATATCAATGAAGCACTGTGCTCCAAAACATTCATGTAAACAGCCTAGATAGTGTCTGTAAAGTGTAGCCTGGAGCCCAACAATAAATTTCGATTGGATCCCAAATCCCGTGTTATCTCCCAACGTTATCGAAGAGGTCGTTTAATTTTTAGAAATAGACAAATAAATAAAATCTAATAGCTAACGGTCAAAAAGTTAATAAAAGATTTAAATCGTCCGAGTAATATCATATTAATGTTTTATTAAACCACTTTAAAATGACAAAAACGAAATTTAAATTTCATCATCAAATATTTATCGCAAAGAAAACAAATGTTTAGATACCAGATTTTCACTGTAAAAATATTATCGTACTTTCACATGTACTTGTTTTTTTAATTAAATTAAATGTACATAATATCTTTTAAAATTTCCTTAACATTACATTTTATTTGTACTAGACCTATAATCGACGAGTCAGGTTGTTCAACACGGTAGTTCACAAGGTAAACAATCTAAAGGAACAATTTTCTGACTAAAAGCCAGTTCACAAGGTAAACAATCTAAAGGAACAATTTTCTGACTAAAAGCCGACCGTTCTTATTATCTTTGGTCCTAAATGTCGAGTGTGATACACAGAGAAGCAACAATTACAGTTTCAAGTATTCGATGCGACCCTGCAGGGATCGACGCGGATCGAATCCATGATATCTTGCACGCATGGCGAGCAAACCTAGGCGTTTGTCAATCTATTAATGAAGAACTATACTATACATTAGTTTAAAACTTTAAAACTTAAACTTAGTTAATCGATGGTTTTACAGAAATTTGCAAAGCACTAAACAAAAACAAAAATATAAACTAATGCAATTTAAATGATACACGTACTTACTATATACATGTGGAATTACGTTTTTTGTTGTTTTTTTTTGTTGTTTTTTTTTTTAGATTATATAGTTAGTTAGGCTAACTAAACATGTTGGTTTTTATATAGAGAATCCAAACAACACAAATTTTCCTTTTGAATAAGTTATCAGTGAAAATTAGAAAATCGTCAAAATTATAATGATTCTAATGATCCAACACGTGTAATCCTATACATATTTAGAAAAATCTGTAGGAAAAGAAGTCAGACAAATTTCTCCTTAGTTAATTTTACACCAGGACTATTGTAATTTTTTCAATCGTTATTAACAGCTTCGAGTTCGTATTTTCATGATTATTGCTTCATAATGTATTGCCACCGTTACTGCGATTTTAATAGAATAAAGTGTGTTCTTTTGTTGTACTGTACCAGTTTAGGGGCGGGAAGTGTTTGTGCCTTAAAACTAGTTTAACCGCGCCACTTTATATATTTGCCTGTCCCAAGATTTGTTTTTTCGTTCATTATTTTGTACATATAAGGCCGTTAATGTTCTCGTTTGAACGGTTTTACATTGGTCTTTTCGGGACCTTTAATAGCTGACTATGCGGTTTAGATTTTACTCATTGATGAAGGCCATAATGTGTCTTATAGATGTTATGTTCTGTCATTTGATTTATTGTCGAGAGTTGTTTCATTGGAAATTATACCACATCTTAATTCTTAATTGTATTTTTTTTTTTTTTCATTAAATGCTGCATACAATTATTCAAAAAAAAATGTGAGTTCTTTTTTTTTTTATATTTTTGCGGCAACTATTCCGTCGCAATTCACAAAAATTAAGAAAATAGTATCAAATACATTTCTGAACTTTTCAAGTGTCCAACCAATAAACAGTACGTATTATCTATGAACGTTTGACCATCCCATAAAATTTTGATAAATTTAAACAATTTTGGTCTATCAATTAAGGAAAGTGTACCTTTTTGTTGCTTCAATGCCAAACATATGGAAATTTTATTTAAAATAAGCAGCTTTTCCGCTTTGAATACAGTGAAACCTGGCTAAACCGAATTCTGTATAAACCGAAAACCTGTATAAACCAAACATTTTCTAAAGCACCGTCATAATAAATTTTATGCGTTGTGAACCTGATAAAACCGAACATCAGCCAAAATCGAACAAAATCTTAAGTCCCGAAGAGGTTCGGTTTAAACAGGTTTCACTGTAAACAGGTTTCACTGTACCTCATATCTGACTAGTAGAAGACAGAGAAGTATGGCATGCAGTTCTAGCAATTTCTTTAAAACCAGAATATGGATAAAGATATTAATTAAAACATAAAACAAGTATAAAAATGACGAAGGTTTTGGATTGTTAAGGATGTTTGGGACTTTTTGTAGACAGTAAACGACACCACGTTCAACTCTAATCTTAAATATTTGGTATGGTAATTAAATAATCACTAAGAAACCGGACATGTTATCACATTATCAAAACCCCCAAGAGGAGGCTCCAAACTGAATCAAATCGAAAAAAATATTATAAAAAGTCTAAATAAAATTGGCCAATTATTATAATAATGTCGTTTTATTGTAAAATGCAAGAAAATTATTTAATTCTTGATGTAAGTAATATTTACCGAGCCGTTCCACGTTCCAGCATGATCGCTCCATTTGAGTAAACTTGCGTCAGATTCCGGACACTGTGCTGCACAGGCAGCAATCAAAATAAAATAGAAAAGGAACTTTAACAGTTCCATTTTGAAAGTGATTTTTCGTTATAATGAATTCGGGGTACTGGTATCTTTTATATTATAGATAGTCTAGGGGGTCATCACGGGTTTAATTTAGACCTATGTCTTCTTAAATGTGCTTGTTGAATAATACCATGTAAAATTATAATTAAGCTTCTTGCGTTTACAATAAGTTTGAATTAATTTTAAGTACAAACTGTATTCACTGTCTACTGTTTTTATTCAATGAAAACAAAATGAATGATAGGTACAAAATCCTTATTGGTACCTCTAAAAGTTAATTGAATATATATCACCGATGGCTGTCCAAGTACCATGTTATAATTAAATCAACCATGCCATATTCTTTTCTAAACGTTTAGTTATTGACGTACATGTTTTGATAAATAAATGAAACCCGCAAATAGTTGTTTAGAAGTCGTGATTTTGAAAAGTGCTGACCCTATCTAATGGTCATTTTAACGATTAAAAAAATAAGATTGTAAAGTTATTTAGGGTTCAATGTCAAAATTGTTTTTGTTTTGTAAAATTTATATTTCGTCATATATATAACATCACAGTACCCGAATTGCACTCAGTATCAAGTTTGCACCCAGTTTGTGTTACGGACATCTGGGTTTCTTAGGGAGCTTCCATTTGATTTTTATGGGGGACGGGGGACAAGATTCTGTCTTTTTTAAGTTGTAATCTCTGACTCTGCCTATTTACTTTACATTCTTTTCGGTCCTGACTCATTTTTGAAATTAAAACACCTGTCCTACCGTTTTTTTTTTCAAATTTTATTCTTTATTTAACCCGAGTTTTACTATGCGTACTCCTGTGTGTTTGTTTTTCTAAATTGGCTAGAGGTATTAGGGGAGGGTTGAGATCTGACAAAAAAATGTTTAACCCAGCCGCATTTTTGTGCCTGTCCTGCCAGGAGCCTATGCATGGCCTTTTTAAATCTTGTATGATTTTTAACTTCAGTTCATTTATATATTTTGGAGTTTAGTTTGACGTCTATTATTAATGAACTAGTACACATTTATTTGTATTGGCCAGCTAAGTCACACATCGGATTGCCGGATTTGTTTCGCTGTATTGGTGGCCTTATGCTGTGTTCTGCTCTTAAGTAGAGTGGTTGTTTCTTTGACACATTTCCCATTTTCATTCTTAATTTTATAGACACTTTTTATAGGTGAAGACCGGTTGGTAAACGTGTTGCGTGTTTTATCCCCCACCTACGATAGTAGAGGGGCATTATGTTTTTTTGGTATGTGCGTTCGTCTGTTCGTTCGTCTGTTCGTTCGTGCGTTCGTCTGTTCGTTCGTCTGTTCGTTCGTGCGTTCGTTCGTGTGTCCGTCTGTGCGTCCGATCATCCGTCTGTCCCGCTTCAGGTTAAAGTTTTTGGTCAAGGTAGTTTTTGATGAAGCTGAAGTCCAATCAACTTGAAACTTAGTACTCTTATTGCTTATAATATGATCTTTCTAATTTTAAAGCTAAATTAGACTTTTGACCCCAATTTCACGGTCCACTGAACATAGAAAATGAAAGTGGGAGTTTCAGGTTATAATTTTTGGTCGAGGTAGTTTTTGATGAAATTGAAGTCCAGTCAACTTGAAACTTAGTACACATGTTCCCTATTTTACCTTTTTAATTGTAATGTCAAATTAGATTTTTTACCCAATTTTCCGATCCATCGAACATCGAAAATGATAGTGCGAGTGAGGCATTCGTGTACTATGGACAAATTCTTGTTCTGTTCTGTTGTTGTTTAACTTACGGACGAAAAATGCTGAGCTAAGCATAATTCAAGTGTATACGTGATTGTACTTCTTTTTTCTTTATATATATGAGGATCTGGTTGGGTTTTACAGAGTTAAGAATAATTGGACTTCTTTAAGAGTTTAGAAAATTGTGCAAAAACAGTAATGAATAGAGAAAATAGACCACAATAGAAAAAAGATAATAATGGGTACTTAAATATAAGGAAAAGGGAATAATGACCATAACAAATAAAGACTATAGACATACGTTCTAAACCTTCAACGAACACAGAAAAGAAAACACTCAAATATAAACAAATCTTAACATAGATCAGTCTATATCTACCGGGTAATAACGTGTGGCATATTATCATTGGCAGGTGGCAGTTAGGTCCGCTGCTGTATGCCCTGAGGTAATCGGTGCCCTGAGGTAATCATGGTAATGCGTCATTGATTAAATACGCACGAAAATATAGTTCTTATTTAGATAGATCTTAATACCAAATTTTAATGTGACCAAATACCAAAGATGTCAACAAACTTCCCAAATGATTTTATTATTTGTATTCACCGATCGTTCATTTCGTATGTACGTGTAGGGTGGGGATGGCTTGTAAAATTATAAACTTTTTTTTTTTTTTTATAAAAGTTCAATTAATGATCTGAAGTATTCATTCATGACAGGGTTACCTGAGGTAACCCCAATTATAACAACAAATGCAACCATTAAACTCAAGTCAACTGGGGTAACTTTATATATAATCACATAAACAATACAAATCTATGAAGTCCTACATTCTAAATTAAGAAATTGTGTAATTAAAATATAAATGTATACACTAGCAAAGTATGTACTAAAAATTCTTTCATAACAGGGTAACCTGCGGTAACGCAAACAATAACAGTAAATACAACCTATTTAACTCAAGTTAATTCAGATCACTTTTACATATACATCACATAAACAATATAATTTCAATGAATTCCTACATAACAAAAGAAGAAAGTGGTTTATTACAGCATAACTGCATATACTAGCAAAGTATCTACTAAGTATTTTGTTATGACAGGGTTACCTCAGGTAACCCATAAAATAGCAACAAGTATTATCCATTGATATCAAGTTAACTAAAGTCGCTTTTCCGATATATCACATAAACAATACACATCTATGAGGCCTACATGTAAAATAAAGAAATTGTTTGATTACAACATAAATGTTTTCACTAGCAAACTATCTAATAAGCATTCTTTATAACATGGGTACCTGAGGTAACCCCAGACATAATTACAAATATAACCCACTTAACTTAACTGAAGTAAACTGAGATCACCTTTACATGTACATCAAATAAACAATACAACTTTCACGAAGTCCTACATTTAAAATAAAGAAGTTTGTTTATTACAATAAATGTAAACACTACCAAAGTATCTACGAAGTATTCATTCATGATAGGGTTACATGAGGTAACCCCAATAATTACAATAAATACAACCCATTCAACTCAAATTAACTCAGGTTACATTTATATATACCTCGCATACACAATACAAATTTATGAAGTCCTACATTTTAGATTAAGAAATTGTGTCATTACAGCATAAATGCATATACCAACAAATTATCTACGAAGTATTCTTTCATAACAGAGATACCTCATGTTATTTCAAAAATAACAACAAATATCCATTCAAATGAAGTTAACTAAAGTCGCCTTTCCTGAATATCATATAAACAATACTTATCTATGAAGTCCAAAATGAAAAAGTAAATGGTTTATTAGAAGTTAAATGTATACTCTGGAAAACTATCTACGACGTATTTTTACGTGATAAGGTTACCTCAGATAACCAAAACAATCACAACAAAGATAACCCATCTAACTCAAGTTCACTCAGGTTACCTTTAAATATATATACATCACATAAACAATACAAATCTATGAAGTCCTACATTTCAAATTAAAAAATTGTGGAATAACAATATGAATGTAAACACTAGCAAAGTATCAACTAAGAATTCTTTCATAGCAGGGTTACCTGAGGTAACCAAAAACAATAACAGCAAATACAACCTATTTAACTCAAGTTAATTCAGATCACCTTTACATATACATCACATGAAATATATAACTTCAAAGAATTCCTACATTAAAAATTAAGAGGTTGGTTTATTACACCATAAATGCATATACTAGCAAAGTATCTACTAAATATTCTGTCATGCACTGTTACCTCAGGTAACTCATTAAATCGAAACAAGTATTATCCATTCATATCAAGTTAACTTAAGTCGCCATTCCAATATATCACATAAACAATACCCATCTATGAAGTCCTATATTTAAAATAAAGAAATTGTTTGATTACAACATAAATGTTTACATTAGCAAACTATCTAAAAAGCATTCTTCATAACATGGGTACCTGAGGTAACCCCAGACATAATTACAAATATAACCCACATAACTGAAGTTAACTGAGGTCACCTTTACATGTGCATCACATAAACAATACAACTTTCATGAAGTCCTACATTTAAAATAAAGAAGATTGTTTATTACAATTAATGTAAACACTACCAAAGTGTCTACGAAGGATTCATTCATAACAGGGTTACCTCAGGTAACCATAACAATAATAACAAAGATAACCCATCTAATTCAAGTTAACTGAGGTCACCTTTAGATATATACATCACATAAACAATACAACTTTCATGAAGTCCTACATTTGAAATAAAGAAGTTTGTTTATTACAATTAATGTAAACATTAGCAAAGTATCTACAAAGAATTCATTCATTACAGGGTTACCTCAGGTAACCATAACAATAACAACAAATACAACCCATATAATTCAAGTAAACTCAGGTATGTCCTTTAAATATATATGCATCACATAAACCATACAAATCTATGCAGTCCTACATTTTTAAATTAAGAAATTGTGTAATTAAAATATAAATGTATACACTTACAAGGTATATACTAAGAATTCTTTCATAGCAGGGTTACCTGAGGTAACCAATACAAATACAACAAAAACAACCTATTTAACTCAAGTTAATTCAGATCACCTTTACATATACATGTACATCACATAAACAATATAAATTTTTTTTTAATGAATTCCTACATTAAAAATGGAGAAATTGATTTATTACACCATAAATGGATATACTAGCAAAGTATCTACTAAATATTCTGCCATGACAGGTTACCTCAGGTAACCCATGAAATAGAAACAAGTATTATCCATTCATATCAAGTAAACTGAAGTCGCCTTTCAGAAATATCGCATAAACAATACAGATCTATGAAGTCCTACATTTAAAATAAAGAAATTGTCCGATTACAATATAAATGTTTACACTAGCAAACTCTCTCAAAAGCATTCTTCATAACATGGGTACCTGAGCTAACCCCAGACATAATTACAAATATAACCCACTTAACTGAAGTAAACTGAGGTTACCTTTACATGTGCATCACATAAACAATACAACTTTTATGAAGTCCTACAGTTAAAATAAAGAAGTTTGTTTATTACAATTAATGTAAACACTAGCAAAGTTTCTACGAAGGATTCATTCATTACAGGGTTACCTCACGTAACCATAACAATAACAACAAAGATAACCCATCTAACTCAAGTTCACTGAGGTCACCTTTTAATATATATACATCACATAAACAATACAAATCTATGAAGTCCTACATTTTAAATAAAAAAATGGGGAATTACAATACAAAGCTACACACTAGCAAAGTATCTACTGCGAATTTTTTCATAGCAGGGTTACCTGAGGTAACCAATACAATAACAACAATACAACCTATTTAACCCAAGTTAATTCAAATCACCTTTACATATACATCACATAAAGAATATAATTTTAATGAATTCCTACATTTAAAAAGAAGAAGTTGGTCTATTATACCATAAATGGATATACTAGCAAAGTATCTACTAAATATTCTGTCATGACAGGGTTACCTCAGGTAACCCATGAAATAGAAATAAGCATTATCCATTTATATCAAGTAAACTTAAGTCGCCTTTCAGAAATATCACATAAACAATACACATCTATGAAGTCCTACATTTAAAAAATAAAGAAATTGTCCGATTACAACATAAATGTTTACACTAGCAAACTATCTCAAAAGCATTCTTCATAACATGGGTACCTGAGGTAACCTCAGACACAATTACAAATATAACCCACTTAACTGAAGTAAACTGAGGTCACCTTTACATGTGCATCACATAAACAATACTACTTTCATGAAGTCCTACATTTAAAATAAAGAAGTTTGTTTATTACAATTAATGTAAACACTAGCAAAGTTTCTACGAAGGATTCATTCATTACAGGGTTACCTCTGGTAACCATAACAATAACAACAAAGATAACCCATCTAACTCAAGTTCACTGAGGTCACCTTTTAATATATATACATCACATAAACAATACAAATCTATGAAGTCCTACATTTCAAATTAAAGAATTGTGGAGTTACAATGCAAAGCTATACACTAGCAAAGTATCTACTAAGAATTTTTTCATAGCAGGGTTACCTGAGGTAACTAATACAATAACAACAATACAACCTATTTAACTCAAGTTAATTCAAATCACCTTTACATATACATCACATAAAGAATATAACTTTAATGTATTCCTACATTTAAAAAGAAGAAGTTGGTTTATTACTCCATAAATGGATAAACTAGCAAAGTATCTACTAAATATTCTGTCATGACAGGGTTACCTCAAGTAACCCATGAAATAGAAATAAGTATTATTCTTTCATATCAAGTTAACTTTAGTCGCCTTTCAGAAATATCACATAAACAATACACATCTATGAAGTCCTGCATTTAAAATAAAGAAATTGTCCGATTACAACATAAATTTTTACACTAGCAAACTATCTCAAAAGCATTCTTCATAACATAAGTACCTGAGGTAACCCCAGACATAATTACAAATATAACCCACTTAACTGAAGTTAACTGAGTTCACCTTTACATGTGCATCACATAAGCAATACCACTTTCATGAAGTCCTACATTTGAAATAAAGAAGTTTGTTTATTACAATTAATGTAAAGACTAGCAAAGTATCTAAGAAGAATTCATTCATTACAGGGTTACCTGAGAGACAGGGTTACCTCAGGTAACCTAATAATAACAACAAATACAACCCTTTTAACTCAAGTTTACTCAGGTAGCATATATCTATACATCGCATAAACAATACAAATCTATGAAGTTGTACATTTTAAATTAAGAAATTGTGTAATTACAACATCAATGCATATACCAGCAAAGTATCTACGAAGTATTCTTTCATAACAGGGTTACCTCAGGTAACCCCAAAAATAACAGTAAATATAATCAATTCAAATAAAGTTAACTTAAGTTGCCTTTCCTAAATATCATATAAACAATACACATCTATGAAGTTCAAATTTATAAAAAAAAAGTAAATCGTTTATTACAACTTAAATGTCAATTCTGAAAAACTATCTACAAAGTATTCTTACATGACAGGATAACCTCGGGTAACCATAACAATAACATCAAATAAAAAATACAAATCTATGAAGTCCTACATTTTTAAATTCAGAAATTGTGAGATTAAAATACAAATATATACACAAGCATAGTATCTACTAATATTTTTTTCATAACAGGGTTACCTGAGGTAACCCAAGTAATAACAGCAATTACAACCAATTTAACTCAAGTTAATTCAAATCACCTTTACATTTACATCACATAAACAATATAACTTCAATGAATTCCTACATTGAATATGAAGAAGTTGTTTTTTTACACCATAAATACATATACTAACAAAGTATCTACTAAGTATTCTGTCATGACAGGGTTACCTCAGGTAACCCATAAAATAGCTACAGGTATAATCCATTTAAATCGAGTTAAGACAGATCGCATTTTCTAAATATCGCGAAAGCAATTTACATCTGTGAAGTCCTACATGTAAAATAAAGAAATTGTTTGATTACAACATAAATTTTTACACTAGCAAACTATCTAATAAGCATTCTTTCATATCAAGGGTACCTGAAGTAACCCCAAAAATAATTGCAAATATAACCCACTTAACTGAAGTTATTTGAGATCAACTTTACATATATACCCCATAAACAATATAACTTCAATGAAGTCCTACATTCAAAATAAATAAGTTTGTTTATTACAATTAATGTAAAGACTAGCAAAGTATCTACGAAGTATTCATTCATGACAGGGTTACCTCAGGTAACCCCAATTATAACACCAGATACAACCCATTTAACTCAAGTGAACTCGTGTAACATTTACATATAATCGCATAAACAATACAAATCTATGAAGTCCTACATTTTAAATTAAGAAATTGTGTAATTACAGCATAAATGCATATACCAGCAAAGTATCTACGAAGTATTCTTTCATAACAGGATTACCTCAGGTAACCCAAAAAATAACAACAAATATAATCGATTCAAATCAAATTAACATAAGGTTGCAGTCTTGTTATTGACTGCTCCATAGGCTCACATGCAAAACAGCTGATCTTAGAAAAAAATTCATGTTCATATCATGGATGTACCAAAGTGAAATTGTGATTTAATTGAAAAAAGGGGGTCTTGCCACGAAGAATAAAACGTTATGCAATCCTGAAGTCAACTCATTTTTTCTACTTTCTGTTTGCTATTTTTACTAGACCTCACCACTTCAAGTAAACATGATATCCTTCCACTTTCCTGGAATGATATCCCCAAAAGATGCAAGATTTTTTAAAAAGTCTATATTTATGTTTCCATTCACCATAAACCTATAAACAAACAGAAAAAAATGAGTTCAGAAAAAAATTCAGTCTACTAAATTATCTGTAAATCTCATTCTTGTCTATCTTTATGAATAACCTGACCATGCACAGTTGTACAGTGGTTCCCTGAGGTAACCTGACCATGCACAAGAGTACAATGGTTCCGTGAGGAAACGTGACCATGCACAGTTGTACAGTGGTTCCCTGAGGTAACCTGACCATGCACAGTAGTGCAATTGTTCCCTGAGGTAACCTGACCATGCACAGAAGTACAATGGTTCCCTGAAGTAATCTGACCATGTACAGTAGTACAGAGGTTCCCTGGGGAAACCTGACCATGCACAGTAGTACAATGGTTCCCTGAGGTAACATGACAATGCACAGTATTACAATGGTTGCCTGAGGTAACCTGGCCATGCACAGTAGTACAGTGGTTCCCTGAGGTAACATGACCATGTACAGTAGTGCAATGGTTCCCTGAGGAAACCTGACAATGCACAGTAGTACAATGGTTCCCTCAGGTAACCTGACCATGCACAGTAGTGTAATGGTTCCCTGAGGTAACCTGGCAATGCACAGAAGTACAATGGTTCCCTGCAGAAACCTGACCATGTACAGTAGTACAATGATTCCCTTGGGAAACCTGACCATGCACAGTAGTACAATGGTCACCTGAGGTAACATGACAATGCACAGTAGTACCATGGTTCCCTGAGGTAACCTGACCATGCACAGTAGTACAATGGTTCCCTGGGGAAACCTGACAATGCAAAGAAGCACAATGGTTCCCTGAGGTAACCTGACCATGCACAGAAGCACAATGGTTCTATCGGTAACCTGACCATGCACAGTAGTACCATGGTTCCCTGAGGTTACATGACCATGTACAGTATTTCAATGGTTCCCTGAAGTAACCTGATCATGCTCAGTAGTGCAATGGTTCTCTGAAGTAACCTGACCATGCACGGTCATGACGGTAGTCCAATGATTCCCTAATTACTTACCATGCACAGTAGTACAATTGTTCCCTGAAGTAACCTGACCATGCAGAGTAGTACAATGATTCCCTGAGGTTACCTACCATGCACAGTAGTACAATGGTTCCCTAAAGAAACCTGACCATGCACAGTAGTGCAATGGTTCCCTGAGGTAACCTGACCATGCACAGTAGTACAAAGATTCCTTGAGGTAAACACACAATACACAACAGTACAATGGTTTCCTGAGGTACCATGACCATGCATAGTAGAACAACGTTTCCCTGAGGAGACTTGAACATGCATAGTAGAACAACGTTTCCCTGAGGAGACTTGAACATGCACAATAGTACAATGGTTCCCTGAGGTTACCTGACAATGACCAGTTGTATAGTGGTTACCTGGTTTAACATGACCATGCACAGTAGTACAATGATTCCCTGAGGTTACCTACCATGCACAGTAGTACAATGGTTCACTTAAGAAACCTGATCATACACAGTACAATGGTTCCCTGCAGATTAGTATAATGGTTCCCTGGGGTTACCTGACCATGCCCAGTTTTACAGTGGTTCCCTGAGGTAACCTGACCATGCACAGTAGTACACTGGTTCCCTGAGGTAACCTGACCATACACAGTAGTACAATGGTTCCCTGAGGTAACCTGACCATGCACAGTAGTTCAATGGTTCCCTACGGTAACCTTAAAATACACAGCGGTACAATGATTCCCTGAGGGACCATGACCATGCACAGTAGAACAATGATTTCCTGAGGAGACTTGACCATGCACAAGAGTACAAAGGTTCCCTGCACAGTAGTACAATGTTTTCCTGAGGTTATCTGACCATGCCCAGTTGTACAGTGGTTTCCTGAGGTAACATGACAATGCACAGTAGTACAATGATTCCCTGAGGTAACCTGACCATACACAGTAGTACAGTGGTTCCCTGAGGTAACCTGTCCATCCACAGTAGTACAGTGGTTCCCTGAGGTAACATGACCATGTACAGTAGTGCAATGGTTCCCCGAAGAAACCTGACAATGCACAGTAGTACAATGGTTCCCTGAGGTAACCTGACCATGCACAGTAGTACAATGGATCCCTGAGGTAACCAGACCATGCACAGTAGAACAGTGGTTCCTTGAAGTTACCCGATCATGCACAGTAGTACCATGGTTCCCTGAGGTAACCTTACCATGCACAGTAGTACAATGATTCCTTGAGGTAAACTCACAATACACAACAGTACAATGGTTCCCTGAGGTACCATGACCATGCATAGTAGAACAACGTTTCCCTGAGGAGACTTGAACATGCACAATAGTACAATGGTTCCCTGAGGTTACCTGACAATGACCAGTTGTATAGTGGTTACCTGGTGTAACATGACCATGCACAGTAGTACAATGATTCCCTGAGGTTACCTACCATGCACAGTAGTACAATGGTTCACTTAAGAAACCTGATCATACACAGTACAATGGTTCCCTGCAGATTAGTATAATGGTTCCCTGGGGTTACCTGACCATGCCCAGTTTTACAGTGGTTCCCTGAGGTAACCTGACCATGCACAGTAGTACACTGGTTCCCTGAGGTAACCTGACCATCATAGTAGTTCAATGGTTCCCTGAGGTAACCTGACCATACACAGTAGTTCAATGGTTCCCTGAGGTAACCTTAAAATACACAGCGGTACAATGATTCCATGAGGGACCATGACCATGCACAGTAGAACAATGATTCCCTGAGGAGACTTGACCATGCACAAGAGTACAAAGGTTCCCTGCACAGTAGTACAATGTTTTCCTGAGGTTATCTGACCATGCCCAGTTGTACAGTGGTTCCCTGAGGTAACATGACAATGCACAGAAGTACAATGGTTCCCTGAGGTAACCTGACCATTCACAGTAGAACAGTGGTTCCCTGAGGTAACCTGTCCATCCACAGTAGTACAGTGGTTCCCTGAGGTAACATGACCATGTACAGTAGTGCAATGGTTCCCGAAGAAACCTGACAATGCACAGTAGTACAATGGTTCCCTGAGGTAACCTGACTATGCACAGTAGTACAATGGATTCATGAGGTAACCAGACCATGCACAGTAGAACAGTGGTTCCTTGAAGTTACCCGATCATGTACAGTAGTACCATGGTTCCCTGAGGTAACCTTACCATGCACAGTAGTACAGTGGTTCCCTGAGGTAACCTGGTCATGTATAGTAATTTACAGATGACCTGAGGTAACCTGGTCATGTACAGTAATTTACAGATGACCTGAGGTAGCCTGTCCGTGAAAAAAAAGAACATAGATGTAATCTGGACTGACTAAGCTGACGAAGGGGGTTATGAACATTCAATTGTGGTAACCTGAGGTTTGTAGAAAATTAGCGTTTTGCAAAGTTTATCTGTGGTAACATGCAGCTGGTACAATGACCATGAAGTTGTGACCTTAGGTTACCTCAACATATTCTTATATACAGAGGTATTCTGAGGTTACATATTTATATACAGTAGTTAAGAAATGACATTAGTTAACATGTGCACTTGGCCATGTATAGAAATGCAGAAGTGCCCTGAGGAAAACTAAAAAAATAATGTTTTGTAAAGTTTATACAAAGTGTTGTAATACAAGTATGTGCAGTAATACAGAGTAACCTCACCATGTACAGCAATACAGAGGTAATATTAGGTAACCTCACAATATTCAATCATACAGAGGTGACCTGAGGTAACCTCACCATGTGAGCAATCATAGATATGATCTGAGATACAGGAAATACACAGTAATTTAGAGATGACCTAAGGTTATCTGACCATGTACAAAAGTCCACTGGAGATGTGAGGTTTTTCCTTGAAAATATCCAACATCTCTCAAATAAGATTGATAAAGACAATTAACATTTTAAAAAAGCAGTTATATACTATATAACCTGTGCTTGTAACTACGTTACTTTCAAAGTAATGTCAAATGAAAAAAAATAGATTACTGTTCGTACTACAATGTTTCTCTTTTTTAATACTGGTGAATAAAATCCTTACAGTGTGTACTGGCTGGTCATCATCGCGTACGATACGATTTTGATACTCATACACAGTTAATGAATATTATGCATGAATATAGATAAAGTCAGCACGTGTAGCCATAGACTGAGAGTTGTAGATTTGTAGTGTAAATATATAGATGCAGTCTATAGAATACAAAATTAGATCAGAAACATAGTTATTAAAATTGAGAAATGAAATGGTGAATATGTCAAAGCGACAACCACCCGACCATAAAGCAGACAACAGCCGAAGGCAACCAATGGGTCTCCAATGTAGCGAGAATTCCCGCAGCTGTAGGTGTCCTTAAGCTGGCCCCTAAAAATATGCATAATAGTTCAGTGATAATGGACGTCATACTAAACTCCGAATTATAGACAAGAAACTAAAATTAAAAATCATACAAGCCTAACAAAGGCCAGAGGCTCCTGACTTGGGACATGCGCAAAATTGCGGCGGGGTTAAACATGTTTATGAGATCTCAACCCCCCCCCCCCTATACATCTAGCCAGTGTAGAAAAGTAAAAGCATAACAATACGCACATTATAATTCAGTTCAAGAGAAGTCCGAGTCCGATGTCAAAAGATGTAACAAAAGAACATAAATAAAATGACAATAGTACATAAATAACAACAGACTACTAGCAGTTAACTTACATGCCAGCTCCTGACCTCAATTAAACTGATTGAAATATTATGTGTTCATCATATGAATATCAGGCACAATCCCTCCCGTTAGGGGTTTAGTATCATACTATCATAAAATATATGAGAAGAACATAACCCGTGTCATGCCAACAACTGTTTTTTAGAAATAGATGTGTTTAGTTCCGATTCAAAGACTCTATCAGTGAATCAATATTAAATCCAAAATATGCAATCTTTAATGACCTGACAACAGTATCGTAACTATATCCCTTTTTAATAAGTCTATTTAAAGGTTTTGTTAGTTTCTGAGGAGAATACTGACATTTTTGTTCTTTATTTAGAATACTTCCATAAAAAATTGGATGTGAAATACCCGAACGTATAAGATGTCTGCATGTTGAGTTATATGTACGAATTATTTCCTTATACTGATGATAAAATTTAGTAAATGTTTTGACCAGTTTGTGATATCGAAAACCCTGGTGTAATAATTTTTTAGTAATACATAAATTTCTCTCGCTCAATCTAATACGTTGTTACATACACGAGAGAATCGTACAAGGTGAGATATATAAACACCATTAGATGATGACAAGGGAACGTCACCATCTACAAATGGATAATTTACAATGGGAAATGAAAAAACATCTCTCTTATCAACAATTTTTGTATTAATCTTCCCGTTTATGATATAGATATCAAGATCGAGGAAAGGGCAGTGGTCATTGTTATCATTAGCTTTAATTAAAGTAAGTTCTACAGGATAAATTTCTTTAGTATTCATACGGAAGTCGTTATTATTGAGAGCCAATATATCATCCAAATATCTAAAAGTATTGTTGAATTTTTGTACCAAATATTGTTTAGATGGGTCTTTGCTAATTTAAGTCATAAATTGTAACTCATAACAATACAAAACAGGTCCGCAATAATTGGTTCACAGTTAGTCCCCATTGGAATTCCAATAACTTGATGATGTACGGAATCTCTAAAAATAACAAAAATGTTATCAAATAAAAATTCAAGCGCATAAATAGTATCAAAGCATGTCCAATTGACATAGTTCTTTTGTTTATTGCTACTAAAAAATGATCGCAAAGAGTTTGAACATATGTACTCGCATTCCGACTTTTTAAATGCCCAATTAATCAGGGATGTGATTTTTTTCTCAATAAGAATATGAGGCAAAGTGGTATATAGGGTAGAAAAATCAAAACTTTGAACAGATTTAAAATCACCAATATATGCATGCAATTTATCAAGTACTTCCAACCAGTTTTTGACACTCCAAAAGTAATTAATTCCACTATTTTCAAAGGCCTTATTTGAACAATTTATTATCAGGTTTTTTATTGTACCAAGTGTACTAGTAAGTAAAACAGACAATTTAGTAGTTGAACAATGGACAGTGGCGGGTCCAGGGGTGTTCTGGGTATAGGAACCCTTTTTTTTGGAGATCAATGCATTTGAATGGAAACATATAGTTGGAACCCCTGGATTGGGAACCCCCTTTTTTTTAAATGGATGGATCCGCCGCCGCCCCTCATGCAGTCGGACAAGATGGACTGATTTTCATTAACCTATCTATTTTATTTAATGTTATCGTTTTCTACTTATGTTACTTTAAAAGAAGTAACCAAAATCAATATATGCGTAATCTGTCCATATGTAAGTGTCATATATTCAACAGGACATTCACGAAACTTAGGCAGCAATCATTTCATTTTCAGGGGGGGGGGCTATGTTTTTTTTAAAGTTTGTTTCTAATTGTTCTGCCACTATATGTAATGCTAAAATTGAAATGAAAGAAAAAAATGTTTTCGACCTGTCTCCAAAATATTGTCTTTCGCCGAAGAAAAAAAATCCATACCCCCCCCCCCCCCCGAAAATCAAATGTTTGCTGCCTTATTCATGTGTTGATAACTTTTATTCTTTAATAGTTAGTTTAAATAATTATATATACATTTATTTACATAAGTCTCTATGAAACCAGTTTTTGACAACTATTATTATAAAAGTTTAAATCGCCATTCAAAAAGTGTTTTCTTTTTAATTATTTTAAGTCATTTACGTTTCACTAAATAAAAATCTGTTCACGTTGCACTGATCACAAATAAATCAAATATTTGGATTTTTTTCGTGAATTATTTGTCGTAACTTATTGTAAAAAATTGTATGTGTTCCTGTTTTCTCCTATTTTTCGCACAAATACTGTCAGTCGAAATAGAAAGTACAATGATGTATTTTTAGTTAATTCTATTTTTAGATCATGTTATTACTACGCATATGGGCACTATTGCCACGATTACCTGAGGGCACCGATTACCTCAGGGCATACAGCAGCGGACCTAACTGCCATCTGCTTATCATTGTGACATCTCCATTGGATAAATGCGATCATGTGAATAAAACGATATCTCCGATAACACATCTCAGATGTGATCGGATCGGTTGAATTTGAAGATTTAATTCCAATGACAGATATTGCTTGCATATTAAGGACGAATACGAAGTAAAATAACCAGATATCGGTTGATTTTTTTAAGTAACTGCATGTATATATAAATAGCCTGATATGTGTAAAGGCATTGACCGCTGCACATTTTGAATGAAACTCTTCATACAAAAAATGTGTACACGGTCAATGTTTTGTAAACCTATACACATACACAAAGGAGCATTCCATTCTTTCACTAGTGACATGTTAAGCTGTAACAAATAAACTATAGTTCTAAAGTAAATCAAGCTTTTCGAAAGTTCGTCTTTTTCTGAGTATAGTTGAGCCGTTGTTGTGGAGAACATCATAAATGTTGCATCTTATTTGAAAATGATATACGAAAAGCGAATTTCTCGCGATTGTCGTTCACCAGCCCTGTGTTGACTTGAGTTATCATTGATTCGTTCATAATAATAAATTAACTATTAACAAAACTTTGAATGTTTGAAATACTAAGGCTTTTCTACCTCAGGAATAGATCACCTTAGCTGTATTTGGCAAAACTGTTAGGAATGTTTGGTCTTCAATGCTCTTCAACTTCGTACTTTATTTGGTCATTTAAACATTTTTTGATCGAGCGTCACTGATGAGTCCTTTGTAGACAATACGTGCGTCTGGCGTAAATATAAAATTTTATTCGTTGGGCCGGTTTCACGAAGCTATCCTAAGACCTGTCCTAAGATATGTCTTAGGACATGTCTTATGATCCTCTTATGACTATCCTAAGACATATCTCAGACCTCGTCTTTAAGCTGTCTTATGATGCTCTTAGCTAAGATATATCCTATACGCAAGTTCTATAGATTTTTATATATTAACATGTATAGGATTTATTGAAACATTTATGTAAATGTAGTATGTGGTTCCCATAGATGATCATAGATTACTATACGTATTGATTAATATTCTATTATTAGATCATTTGAAAAACTAATATAAAACAGTAAAAAGAAAAAAAATTATAAAGTGATGATCATTTTTCTTTTTTGGTGAAAGTGAGTTGAATTCATTTTGAATATAATATAATTTTGATAGAAGCGTGTATTTTTGCGCCTGTCCCAAGTCAGGAGCCTCTGGCCTTTGTTAGTCTTGTATTATTTTAACTGTTAGTTTCTTGTGTACAATTTGGAGTTTAGTACGGCGTTTATCTTCACTGAACTAGTATATATTTGTTTAGGGGCCAGCTGAAGGACGCCTCCGGGTGCGGGAATTTCTCGTTGCATTGAAGACCTGTTGGTGACCTTCTGCTGTTGTCTGTTTTATGTTCGGGTTGTTGTCTCTTTGGCACATTCCCCATTTCCATTCTCAACTTTATTCTTCCTAAACACATATCGAATGTTTTTATTGATCATGTGAATCATTTGATAATTCGTCAACCTATAAAGAATTAAATAAGAGCAGTAAAGGGAGATTTACTAATACGATAATAGATAAATGATTTGCAAAATTGATATAGAAAATAAGTGTAAATTATATAGATAAACGTATGACTATCCTAAGACCACCATAAGACACTTCTCGTGTAGTCCTAACTTTATGACCAACGTTAAGAGATGTCCAAAGTTATGACCTCTTTGTGAAACCCACTTAATTAGGACTAAGATATGTCATAAGACCATCCTAAGACATGTCTTAAGTCCTAAGACAGCTTCGTGAAACTGGCTCCTGGGCCCAGTTTCACGAAGCTGTCTTAGGACTAAGACATGTCTTAGGATGGTCTTACGACATATCTTAGTCCTAAGTGGGTTTCACAAAGCGGTCCTAAATTAGGACATCTCTTAACGTTGGTCATAAAGTTAGGACAACGCGAGAGGTGTCTTATGATGGTCTTAGGATAGTTATACGTTTATTTATATAAATTACATTCATTTTTTATATTAGTTTTGAAAAAAAAAAATATCTTATTATTATCTAATTATCTATTCTCCTGTTTCTGCTTAAAACATATATACATTGACGGATTATCAAGATTTGTCAACAATGAAAATTCGATGTTTTGATATAAAAAATGCACTATTTTATCTCTTAACCTTTTATAACCAATAAAGTCGAAATTGAATTCAACTCACTTGTACCAAAACAATGTCATAATTTTATATTCTTTTTTCTTAATTTTGCATTGAAAATTTCATATTTATATTGATGTATTGTTTAAAGATAATTTATATATAAATTACTTTTATTTTTTTTATATTTATTTTGCAAATTATGTCATTATATTAATCAATACGTTTAGAATAATTTATGGTAAGAAATACTACATTTACATGATTTTTTTCCGTAGATCATATTTCTATTTGAAAATTTAAAGAACTTGCGACAGGTTTAGGATGTCTTAGCTAAGATGATCCTAAGACAGCTTCGAGACGAGGTCTGAGATATGTCCTATGATAGTCATAAGAGGATCATAAGATATGTCCTAAGATATGTCTTATGACATGTCTTAGGATAGCTTCGTGAAACCGGCCCCTGATATCTATGATGAGTCTATTGCTAATCAAAATTACGGAATTTATGTTAAGTTGGGTCAGGTAAGAGGGGTCCGTCAAATCTGTATTCTAAAAATAAAACTTTATGATAGGCCATTTTTCTATTTATTTACGTTTTCTAAATTATTCTGTATTCTTTATATTTTCGCATTTCATTTTTCTCTGGGGGTTTTTTTTTTTTTTAATTTTTTGTTCCATCTTCTGTATTTTTTATAATTTTCCCAATATTTTTATTCTGTAAACGAACCATTCACACCCTAATAAAGATAGCATCAGTCTGACGAACTCAGTAGTAAAACAGGCAGGGTGTTACCGAGGGATCACGAAATATTCATACGGTAAAAGATAATTAGACAACATACCTCGGATGCTTCCTAAGAGATATTTTGAAAGCTAACACTCAAGGGCGGATCCAGCCATTTAAAAAGGTAGGGGTTCCCCACCCAGGATAAAAAGGGGGTTCCAACCACATGTCCCCAGTTAAATGCATTGATTGTCCAATAAAGGGGGTTCCAACAAAATTTATACATGTATTGAAATTGATATTCAGGTATAACCACTCATGGTACTTCATCTTGTCGACACTAAGTCTTATATAGTGGAATATATAGAAAATAGGTCATTTTTTTCTCAGACCGCTCATATCGGCTGTAATCTTACCAGGGGCGGATGCAGGAATTTTCGAAAGGGGGGGTGCTAACCCAGGGCACCCAGGGCAAAGGGGGGGTGCAAAACATATGTCCCGATCCCGATACAAATGCATTGATCGGCAAAAATAAAGGGGGGTGCGCACCCCCGGAACCCCCCCCCCCCTGGATCCGCCGCTGTAATCTTACTTTATCAGAGGAGTATTAATTGATATTTTAGTTTGGGAGGACATGATTTCAGTTATTAGCTGAAATTGGGCTTCGAACTAGTTTTTAATACAAGTTGTACTTTAGATATTCTATCTAAACTCATGTATTATGATATTAAACGCTGGAACCAGTTGCGAAATAAAAAAAAAAAAGTTATTAAACTTAATTTCAATGGTATTTTAATTATAACCAGTGGTTATAAAAATTATAAAAATCAACCTTAAGCAGTTACAAGTAAAATAGCATCGTTCATACAGCGACAGTAGATAACACAGTAGATAAAGTTATATTTTGACAATTATGAACTTGGTGTGACCTCTAATTCTAATTTACGTCAAAGATATTAGTCCGTTGAAGACCGTAATGTGACATTTATAGACCGTGATGATGAAGATTGCTTTTTTTTTTATTATCTTTGTTGGATGGGTTTTTAATTGTCTACATGTCTCCTGATTGACAAAAAGAGACCACTGATTCTTCAAGATTTTATTTTTTCCACAACGGAAATGTCAATGAGACCGTGGCAAGCATATCCGACTTCCCTAAGCAGTCTTGATAGTAGCAGATCCAAGTCGAAGCCCCCCCCCCCCCCCAAAAAAAATATTGTAAAAAAAAATCGTTTCGCTTCGTTCTCTAGAATATTTGAATATTTTCCAATTTCAGGAATTACCCCTCCCCTTTTTCATAATTCTGGATCCGCTTCTAATTCAAACTCTAGATCCATTACTGTAGTAATATACATATATTATTGTGCAAAGAAAATGTAAAGAAATGTCAAAAAGGGGGGGGGGGGCTTGAAAAAAAAATTAACAGAAGATCCAGTGTTTCCTCTCAATGACCAGTCCTTAATTAACATGTTTGATCAATACGAAATGATAACAAAGATCATAAAAATCAATTATTATAATATAATAATTCATGAATAGCAAAGTACCTTTTAAAAGTATTTTGACTCAGGACTTTTTTTTTTTTTTTTTGTAAACTCATTTATACAAAATATTCTTTTGTTAATTATTTTTTACATATTCTAGTATTCTAGAGCATTTTCAAGACGATTTACATGTACATCTAGTATATAAAATACCCTTCAGGAGCCCCCATCACGATCATGATCAATTGGTTTTTCTCCAACATGGCGGATCATGTTTGTAGTGTTTAGGAAGCTGATCATTCTGTTTATCAGGCACGTATATCGTACAATTTACAGTATCAAAATAAACAAGTACATTTGTAAAATAATCATTTCCAACAAACAATATTTACTGACAAAATTAAATGCACGTAAAAGGCTGACAACGCTTAAATGATTTTAATGACCCCTTTTCCCGACCGACTTTACAAGGTGACAAAGACCACAACAATCATAATTTTATCATAAGTAGGTCATTATGTAAACAATATGTTACTCGTTTTACTTTGTTTATTTATAAGATATGCACGATTGGTTAATCAGAAAGTTGGTCCTCAACGCATGCAAAAAATGTTAAAAATGAACATGATTATGTTGGCCTTGATCCGTCATGCTCTGTGAATCTCTATGTAAATACTTTGTATTTTATTGAGGGGCCATGTTGAGGGTAAACATCTATTTATAATTATGTACATGTTAATTTTGAAATACCATACTCGAGAAAATTCGGATTGATTAATATGTATTGAGACAGAGTTGATGGCATGTAATAAATGAAAACAAACATAACTTATGGGTATGTGTATTCTAATAACCATGGAGGCAACTGCTGAAAAGGGGGTATCTTTCTACATTTTAATTGTTCAAAAGTGTTTTTATTTTATTTGATCTTGTGTATTTATTGCCTTGTTTAAGTCATATAAAAAGAATTTGAAATGAAAATACACAAATAAAATACAAAATTATAAATACGAAGGAACGGTAGAAGTTGAACAAATATTTTTGGAACTGTTATAAAAATAATTTACGAGTCAGTTTACAATGCATGCAGATTCTAAAAATTTCTCAATTTTGCAGTGAAAAAAAAATGTTGTTACTTTCTCAGTTCTTAGCTGAATTATGTTTATATATTGATGCATGGATGGGTTTTACAGAATAGAGAATAATGGGCCAATTCTACAGAAAAAGGGGCCAAAAAAAAAGGACAGGGAATAATGGGGTGTTAAATTATAATCAAGAGAATAATGGGCTAAATTTATAAAGAATAGAGGAAAGTTGGTTTAACAATATAAGAATACACAATTGGTATGAGTTTTAGGTCCGGATTCATTTCTGCTTTCTAGGTCATTTGAAAATGCCTGTACCAAGTCAGGAATATGACAGTTCTTGTCCATTCGTTTTAATGCGTTTTGTTATTTGATTTTGCCATGTGATTATGGACATTCCGAATTGATTTTCTTCTGAGTTCAGTATTTTTGTGATTTTACTTTTCACTATGCCCAATATTCTCATTTTTTTAATATCTTAGTAAAAATTGTCTCTCTCTATTCCTTATTTTTAACCCTATTTCTCACTATTTTTTTTCTTTATATTTGGTCCATTATTCTCCATTGCACAAACTCTTCCATCCTCTATGATGCATGTAATATTTGCCACTGGACCTTACACAATAATCCATCGTCGTCGTCATCATGTTTACCAGAGACATATAATATGTCTCTGTGTTTACTAACTATTTTGTTTTATTTTTTTTTAGTTGATAAGATGGACCAACAGAATGAAGAATCGAGTAAAGGAGATCATAGCATTGGTAATATTTTAAAAGAGAGTCAAAAGATCAGCAAGACAATAGATATAAGAAGATGTGGTATGAGTGTCAATGAGACAACACTCCATCCAAGTCACAGTTAACCTTCATAAGTCAAAGTACAGTCTTCAATCTGTCAATACGGAGCCGTAGCTCAAACTGAACAGCAAGCTATAAAGGGCACAAAAATGACTAGTGTAAAACCATAGAAACAGGAAACCAACGGTCTAATCTGTATACAAAAAACGAAAAACACTTATGAACCGCATCAACAAATGACAATTACTGAACATCAGATTCATAAAAGAGTCGAAAGAGAACAAAAGTAAATTAAAACATCAATGGTCGAAAATAAACTGATAACGCCATTTCTAACAAAACGAAAATGACTAAAACAGACAAACAACAGTACACAAAACCAACATAGAAAACCCAAAGACTGAGATAAAAGAAGTCAACATAAACCTGCACGGGGGATGATCTCAGGTGCTCCAGAAGGATAAGCAGATCCTGCCCCACATGTGGAACCTGTACGTCGTGTTGATCATGTTAGTGTGTAGGTGTATAGTTTAATTAACGCATTGAAACCTATGGCATTTGTCTCTGGAAAAAAGTACGTACTAGTATAAAGATTGTACTTTATCCAAACTATCTTATTTATGTAAATAGGTAGAAGCTTGCATCATTTACAGTACATGTAGTTCAGCATCTATTTAACCGCATACAGGTTTTTGACTCTTGTCAGTTTTATCACAAAACCATCGGAAAAAATACAACTTCGTGGTTGGAAAAGACGAACAAAAAAGGCAATAGTCCTAAAAACAGTAAAATGAAGATTGAGATTAATAGCAATATTCTACGTTACTAATCTCATTAAAAACCCGGCGAGAAGAACACTAACTGTCTTGCTCATGTGAACAAAATGTATCATAAAAGCTGCATGTGGTCATTAAAGAGGAAAATCAACTCACCCGTGGTCATCACTAACTCAGATTCAAATAAAACCATAATATTATGAACGATAAAAATGACGAATTATTGTGATATAGGTTTTTGATTATTTAATTAAAAAAAATCCGTTACAAATGATTTTGTTTAAAATTTGGGTCGCCAGTTGTAGAACTTTCAATGTAGCAAAAAGTACATTGAATTAAATATTATTTGGCCTTTTATTAGATATAGGAAGATGTGGTGTGGGTGCCAATGATACAACTCAGTCTCCATCCAAATAGCAATTTATAAAAGTAAACCATTATAGGTCAATGTACGGCCTTCAACACGGAGCCTTGGTCACTTTAAGACTTTTATGACTGTTGACTATTTCGTGTCGACTTGTTTTTATTCATACCTCATCTCACTCACTTAAAGAGTGATACAGTAGTTGGCCTACTTAAGTCGACGGGTCATAATTTTTAATTCGTAACTTGTCAATTTGTAACTTGTAGTTGTATTTACACCAGAGAACACTGATATTAGTATGAATTTTCCAGCTCCGTCTCATATTTCATGTATTTCGTTTGTTTTTCCCAGGTTTGGTGACGAGTACAGTAAATATCATATATGTTTATTCGAGGTTCTATCATATGTATGTGCTGTATATAATTAATTTAAATTAGTTATGTGTACATTCCATATGGAGGCGCTCCTACTTACAGAAGAAGAAACCGAGCACCATCTGTCGTCATAATGATCGTTAGCATAATACAACGACAACATTTATTAACACTTTGACATTTCACACATCGACATTTCACGAATCGACAAGTTACAAAACATCAATATATAAATTGACAATTAAACGATAAAGAATTTTGAAATCACACAGTTACAAGTTACAAATTGACAATTTACGAATTAACAATTTTGAATTATAAATATACAAGTTACAAACTGACAATTTACGCATTACGAATTATGAAATTACACAACTACAAGTTACGAATTGACAAGTTACGAATTAAGAATTTTGACCCCGTTGGCTTTCCATACTCGACCACCTGCCCCTTCTAAATTATATTATACTTAACTTGCCAAATAATAAATATTTTTTTAACCGTCCAATCATGGTGCCCAAAATTGCCCAAAACTTGCCGCAATACAATCATGACAATCAAACAAATGATTTCACAATAAAGAAAGTAAATGATTTGAATGATTGGGATGATTGGGTGATTGAAGTACATTTTAAAATCAAAAACATGTACTAGTATACACATTTAAACAAAGTAACCTATAAATAATGTCATTGACAAAACATAAATGACTATATGTATGAATAAATATTCACCTTCGAGTGTTTTATATTTCAGATCAGAAATCGTTTAATTTATTTGCAGAAATGGCCGAACAATCTCAGAACATGCCACCAGAAAGTCCAGTTCTTATGTCGGATTTCAAATGGTGCGACTCAGCAACTGCTCTGATGTTGAAACTTTATCGTGAAAAGCAAATGAAATTCAATAATCCTCACGTGAAAAAGAAAGTGGTTTGGCGGGAAATAGCAGACGTGATGCAACAAAATGGATACGCTTTTGACGCAGATCGTTGTGAAAGAAAATTTTTGAACCTTAAAACTAGTTACAGGAATACAATTCAGCATAATTGCATGACTGGAAATATGTCTAGAACATGCGCATTCTTTTCCGAATTGCACGAGATTTTTCAGATGCAGATTGGTATTGACGATGGAAAGACACCAGTGAATCTCCAGCCATCGCCAATTCGTCTGATACCGAATGCGAATAACGTACAAGTGGTACCAGTTTCTGAAGGAAAAGAAAGAAGTTCTTCTATTACCTCTCCACCTACCGACCACTCCGCATATCGATTTCCTACACAACGTCAACAAGGGCCTCAACATTCACCCCTTCCTCAAACGAACTCTGAATCACCATTTGATAAAAGATCGAATAATACACCAGCACATTCTGTACCAAATTCTAGTCCAAATAGTCAGTTCTATGTTTCTGCATCCATGCTTTTAGAAGCTTCCGCACAACGAAATAGTTCTAATGGCAACAAACAAATTTCACAAGGGCAGAGTCTTGGACTACAGAAAGCATCAGACAATCATACCGAGAGGCGTCTATCCAGTCACCAATCATCTAGTTTTCAACAGAGAAATCCACCTCCTAGTCCCATACAAACCACGACCGCGCCATTATCACACCCCACCGAAAACGGTCGCCATAATTATCAAAATACATCTGTTATTGACCTTTGTAATGACAGGAAACGTTCAAGTTCTGAAAATGAATCAAGACAAGAACGAATTAAAAAAAGCAAAAATAACGACTTACAAACACTATTGGCTAGTTTCGAAAAATACCGAGAGGAACAGAAAATTCGTGAAGATGACCGAATGAGAATGATGAAAGAATTCCATGACGAGGAAATGAAGGTCACGAACCGGTTTCTGGACATAATTCAACAGTGTGTCCAGTATAATTCTGATGATTAAAAGATTGAATTGCTTTTTTTTTCTCTAAAACTTGTCTTCACAGTTTAAGATATTGAGAAAAAAACGATACAAAAGAGTATAGAATAATAAGGTGCAAAAATTAAAACATGTAAACTGTTTACCAAATAAAGACAACAGTAGTATACCAATGTATACCGCTTTTCGGAGGTCATAAATCGATTAAGAGAATAAAAAAAAATTCGGGTAACAGACTAAAAAAAGCCAAAAACACATCAACTATAGGAGGAAAACAATGCAACAACAGAAAGACTTAAATGCAACAACAACAAAAACAAACATTCAGCTGATAACCACCTTTGGTGAGATATTTTCTCGCTGCGTTGAAGACCCATTGGTGGCCTTCGTCTGTTGTCTGCTCTTTTGTCGCGTTGTTGTCTCCTTCACAATTTATTTATAGATATTATTTTTTACAAAACTATTTGATAACAACTGCCATATTCCAGACTTGGTACAGAACCATGATTTTGGTTAGTTGAACCATGTGTTATAGCAAACCAAACCTCCCGCTTATATGGCAATGTTAACAAAAGTATCTCTAGAAGGATTACCCTTCATGACAAAAATACAGTAAAAACAAACGCAAGAACACTAGGCACAAATAAATGCATAAATTACTTTGCTTTTCAGAACAATGTTTATATGCATCAATTTTGGTACACACCAATATTTGAACAAGTCAAAATTTGTACGCATCAATGTTTGTACACACCAGTATGTGTACATGTCAATGTTTGCAAGAACCATCGTTATCTTTATTAAATTGACACTTCACAAAAAGTTACAGAATTTATCTTTGTTTCAAACAAAGAAATATTTGGCATGAGTAAAGTTTTACTCCTGTCAAGTACTACAGACTAAATTTCTCATAACATATGATTGCATACGATAAAAACCATCAATGGAGGTTAACCAATCAAAGTCTCATCACTTATTTTCCTATCTATAAGCTTAAGTAACCATGTAACTTTAAGTTTCCAAAATATTTTTTTATAAAACCTTCAAATCAAAACGAATTGTGCTTTTAAACAGCCAAAATATATATTTATGACTCAGAAATTTGCGTGATCGCACATCACGCATCAGATAATTGGAGTTTTGCTTGAAAAAACACAGTAGTCATGACCTTTTCCAACAGAACACGAATAATTTTTCATGATCCCGCCGTAGCGGAGGGGGCATTAAGTTTTACCCTTAATTGGCCTTCTGCACGTTCGCACTTCCCAGTGTCTGTTCTCTTACTTAAGCTTGCCTCATACAAATGTTATGAAACTTTACAATACTAGTATGCTTATAACCACGAAATACAGACCAAGTTTGATTTTGGGTAGGATTAATTTTACCATTCTAAAGTTATGGTCTTTAAAAATGGAAAAAAAAGGCTGAATTTTTCGTTTCCGTTCTCTAATTTTAGTTTGCCTCAAGCAAATGTTATAAAACTTATATACAATGCTTATTACCACAAAACACAGAAAAAGCGCAAATTTTGGTTGTGTCACTTTTTCTGTTGTTAAGTTATGTCTCTTTATTATCTTATATGCAATCAGCTGGGGCATCATCTTGTCAGTGTATGGATATCTCTGACATTGTACCACAAGTTTCCATATCACAAAATGAAAGATGAGATTGAGTGTTGTGGATAAATGCCTCAAACATCAGAAATCAGGGACAAAAAGCATTTGCTAGTTTCCTGACAATAACTTGAGGGTAATTTCTTCAAAGTGGGGATCAAAAAGTCGGGGGGGGGGGGGGAGATTTGTTTTCCCAATTTGTTTAAAAAGTTAATATTCTTTTTTTCAAATTGTTTAAAACAATAGATTTTAAAGATCATTGGCCTCATTTGTTTTGTACCAGAAACCTCTATTATGTAAAATAAATATTTGATCACAATCCAAATTCAAACAGGATCAACCTTGAATGATGTGTCCAAAACTTGCTGCAGTTGTTTTCGGTTCTACCTCTGTGGTCGTATCAGGCTGCGCACGAAGCATTTTAAAACTCTTAAAAAAAAGTTAATTGCATTTATTTTTTTTAACAAACAAAAAATTGAGTTTACAGTTCAGATTTATCAAATACGATAAGTAGATAAAGGAAGATGTGGTATGAGTGCCAAGGAGACAACTCTCCATCCAAATAACAATTTATAAAAGTAAACCATTGTAATTTAGTGGTTGTCGTGATATTTGTTTTTCGTTCATTTTTTTAAATAAATAAGGCCGTTAGTTTTCTCGTTTGAATTGTTTTACATTGTCTAATCGGGGCCTTTTATAGCTGACTATGCGGTATGGGCTTTGCTCATTGTTGAAGGCCGTACGGTTACCTATTGTTGTTAATGTCTGTGTCATTTTGGACTTTTGTGGATAGTTGTCTCATTGGCAATCATACCACATCTTCTTTTTTATACATTATAGGTCAAGGTACGGCCTTCAACACGGAGCCTTGGATCACACCGAACAACAAGCTATAAAGGGCCCCAAAATTACTAGTGTAAAACCATTCAAACGAGAAACCCAACGGTCAAATCTATATAAAAAAAAACGAGAATCGGGTATAAATTACATAAATAAACGACAACTACTGTACATCAGATTAAGTGTCTGTATCTAATGATATCGATGATGAAAGCTAAATAAATCCCTGCTCTTCTTAATAGGCTGACATACTAGGTCGGACTTTTAACGTTTTTGTCACGGTAGTAAGATATGGGATTGACATATTATTCTGACCCGCTCAGTCTACTCTTCTCTCAAATGCCGTTTGCTCGGCGGAGAAAAAGGCTAAGAACTAATTTCCGTTTGACCCGGTCAAGTTCGTGGATACCGTCTGCCTATGACGAGGCCACTGATATTCTTGATGTGGGCACAAAATAATGTCTCGTTTTCTTTAAGGGTCAAACAAAAGTTTTGTTGTTAAAGTTACATAGATTCAGAAATGGCTTATGGAAACGAATGTTTTTTGCATTAATTGGATGTGTGATAATATCATCAATGATTAAGGTCACTATTCAATGAATATAAATAAGAAGATGTGGTATGAGTGCGCCAATGTATTTTATTTCGTTTGAAATAGGATTTTTCCCGTTTGGTATTTGTAGTTATTATTTATAGATGGGAACTAGTATAACTAGTTTGGATACTGGTTTTGTAACAGTATGTACTATTTATAAATTTGACGTTAGGTGCAGAAGGCACGAGGAAAGTTTTGGCGGTTTTTTATGGGAAGGGTTTAATGGTACTATATAAAGTTTGGCATTTAAATGTATTAGTATCGAAGGTGCTCGCAGTTACGTCGAATTGAAGTTGGTCACATAGGTATATGTGCAGTTGCTGCCGCAGTATGTTTATTGTACGTACAGGCGTTGGAGGTATTAGCCGAGGAAAAAGAAACGATGCGAAAGAGGAACAATGTTATATGCCATGTATTTATATATTGTTTCAATCGAAGAAATATGTACAATAAAGTAAAATAAAATATTGTATCGCAAAAGAAAATAAGATGTTACTGCGAGCAATTAATTCTATATCTGTGTTTGTCTTGTTTATAGCCTATTGAATTTAGAGATTAAATACTTTAAATTCGGACGAGCAGGACGAGGGAGAATTTAAATGAGACAAATCTCCATCCATGTCAAAACTTGTAAAAGTAAACCATTATACGGTCTTCAACACGGAGTCTTGGCTCACACATAACAGAAAGCTATATATAAAATGTCTTTTTTTACCTATTCTGACATCGGACTCGAACTTTTTCTTTGTGCATCGTTGTGTGTTTTTATTTCTATACTGACCAGAGGTATAGGGGGAGGTTGAGATGTCTATAAACCGATGTTAAACATGCATTTTTGCGCCTGTCCCAAGTCAGGAGCTCCTGGGATTTTTAGTCTTGTATGAATTTTAGTTTCTTGTTTATATTTCGGAGTTAAGAATGAAGTTCATTATGACTGAACTAGTACACTTTTTTGTTTACGGCTCAACTAAAACACACCTCGCTGCATTGAAGGCCCATTTTGTCTGCTCTTAAGTCAGGTTGTTGTCTCTTTGACACATTTTTATTCTATTCGTTGTTGGTTTGCTGCCAATGAATAAGTAAGTTTAAGGAAATTTGCAGTTTTTTTGCCCCACTAAAGTAGAGTGGCATTATGTTTTCTGGTCTGTATGTCCGTTCGTCTGTCTGTGTGCCCGCTTAGGTTAAAGTTTTTGGTCAAGGTAGTTTTTGAGGAAGTTGAAATCCAATCAACTTGAAACTTAGTACACATGTTCTCTATGAACTGATCTTTCTAATAGAATTTTACTCCAATTTCACGGTACATTGAACATAGAAAGTGATAATGCGAGTGGGGCATCCGTGTACTATGGACACATTCTTGTTGGTTATTATCTTGTATATTATTATAGAAAGAGACGAACTGATAACAGCAATAATGTTCAGCAAAGTAAGATCTACAATTAAGTCAATATGACCAAAATGGTCAAATGACCCCATAAGGATTTATTGCCATTTAAAGTCAATTTTTACCATTTTTTTTTTTTTTTTTTTTTATTTCTTTTACAAAAATCTTCTCCTCTGAAACAACTGAGACAAAATTTACCATACTTGGCTGCAATCATCATTAGGGTATCTAGTTAAAAAAATGTGTCCGATGACCCTGCCTGCGTAGCCTGCCAACCAACACGACAGACAAGGCTAAAAATAGAACATAGGGGTAAAATGCAGTTTTTAGCTTATAACTCTTAACATGCTGAAACTAAAGCAAAAGTACAACGGCTGCATTATTTCATGCATCAATTGTAAATCAAAATATCAGGTGAGCGACACAGGAGCCTCTAGTTATTAATAATATTTGCTCTATCAAATATAATGATAATAATCATAGTCTTTTATTCAGAAGCAATACAGCTTATAGAATTTACATATACAAATATAATAGCATCATTGAATAGTTACATACATGTTTTATAAATTACAAATAATCCGCTTTACTGTCTAAACGACGTTAACTTTCAATTCGTATTAACAAAAGCGTATTTCTAATGCGAATTAGATAATTCGAATCAATTCGACTTAAAAAAAAAAGATGAGTATTAACTTGCATAAGAGGAGCGTTTCCAGATAACTCCTCATGCAATTTGAATGCTAACAAGTTTTCATTTTACTGGCTGTTTGTACATATATTAAAGGTGTGCATATGGCCAGGGTTTTTGATATTTATTAATATTTGCTCTTTTGGGAGATAGCGGAACTTTGTCAATTTTGGGGAATAAGCGGTTAAATTTTAAAGTTATTTTGTAATAACACTTTGCATTTGTTGGGGCATTATATCTCAAAGAAAGTCCTATACATTGACTTTGTTATAATTAGTTACTTCAGAGTGGAGTGCAGGGTATCGATATCACTATGTCTAGTTTTTTGTTATTTCACCCTTTTTAGTCTTATCTATCAAGACCTCTTTTGTATCTCAGGATACCTTAAAATAAGAATAAAAACTTATTTCGTTTTGAAGCCATAGTTTATTTGAAAAAATATCAAGCCAATTTTGGTTAAATGTGTTTCAGTAGTTTCAGAGAAGAAGATTTTGGTAAAATATTACATAAATTTACAAAAAAATGTTAACATTTACTATAAAGGGTTAACCTCCTTAAGGGTTCGACTGACAATTTTGGTCATGTTGACTTATTTGTAGATCTTACAGTGCTGATCATTATTGCTCTTTACAGGTAATCTCTATCTTTAATAATAAGATCATCATAAAAACAAAAAAATTCCTTAAAATTAACAATTCAGGGGCAGCAACCCAACGACGGGTTGTCCGATTCGTCTGAAAATTTAAGGACGGATACGTATTAACCTGATGAACATTTTTACTCAGATTTGCTCTAAATGCTTTAATTTCTACTCAGATTTGCTCTAAATGCTTTAATTTCAGAGATACAAGCCAAAAACTGCATTGTGTCCCAATGTTTATTTTAGCTGTGTTGGTTGGCAGGTGGGGTCATATTGGACACATTTTTAAACAAGATACCCTGTTGGTGATTGTGGCCAAGATTGGTTAAATTTGGCTCAGTAGTTTTAGATGAGAAGATTTTTGTAAAGGTTAACAGACGAAGACGACGTAGAACGACGAACGCCAATTGATAAGAAAAGTTCACTTGACTTTTTAGGTAAGATGAGCTAAAAAGGCATTCAATTCTTAATTAAATACTGTAAATCGATCAATTCTTATAAACAATTTGCACACAATTGCAACCTTTGTAAGAAAATAAATATCATGAATATAAATATGTTAATTTAGGATCTCTTTTATAAATAAATCAGCAATGTTGGAACAATGCACAAATTTTATTTCTGCAAAGTCTTCAGCTATAATATCCGAAAACGAATGTATCCACAATGTTGATATTCAAATGAGCATTCATGTTAATGTCTAAAGTTGGTTTGAAACAAGCTAGCTTCCATTTTCTATAAATATGATGGGATTTTTAAACGGCAAAATTCAATAGAGCTATATTTATTTGACATTAATAAAGTATAATTCACATGTTGGATGCATGACTTTAAAAGGCCATTTTGAGTTTTCTTTAGAAAGAAACATCTACTGTATATAATTTACCAAGCCCATCTTTTGCTCCTTTACCAGAACATCCTATTTGTAACTGGCACTTTTGATCTATATTCAGAGCCAAAGGTTTCTCAATACCATGATTTTTATTCAAACTAGTGATTAGCAAACCTTCCATAGATAACATGTGAACAGCATTGCTGTTTCTATCTGATACTAATATTAAACCTTCTTTTGTTGTAATTAGGTCAATAGGTGCAAAATTGAATTCAGAGTTGATACTAGGCTGCCCCTTATATGTCCATTTAAGATTTCCATACAAACCAAGGACAACTACCCTCCCTTCCCACGTGGCATTCACATGATCTATTACACATATATCCTCATTTATATTGGTTGATATTGTATCTGGCAAGGTAAATAATCTCTGATTGTTTGTGTCATACTCATATGTTCTCATATGTCTACAGTTATAATCATATACAAGTATTCCTCTTCTACTTTCGTTTTGAAGTGGGAAATTACTTCCGTGCTCTCTAAATCCAACTAGAATGTTTATATCAGTAGCATGAATTCCTCTGGCAATAAGTGGCGAGATAGATGTTAATGTTACAATTTTACTGTCCCCTTTGAAAGTCGATAGGCATCTAATTTCTGATGCAGCAACCGTGAACAGTAATTTATTATCCGGTGTTTTTGTCATGTCAATAATATTCACTTTGTTATTTTTTGCTATACTTGTCGTGATACACTTTGAATCTTTAAGTTTAAAGGATTTGATGGTTGTTTTGTTTGTTAAAGATAAGACTTTAGCATTATTTTCAAAAGTTTTAATCTTGTAGATGCCATCTTCCGTATCCGATGTAAATGTTCCAGCGATTCTGAACTCTGGAATGGTTAATGTTGACCCAAAGATTTCTTTATTATCATCAAGATTTCTTGTTTCTGAAAATATTAATTTTTGTTCTGATATTATATTTGCAGGTCTTGTAGGCAAATCATTGTCCAGTTTACCAGAAGCTGTAAAAATTACTGTTGCGTTGTGGGATTGAAATGTCTCTTCAATTTGAGCTTTGTTTCTTGCAAGGGCTTCATATTTTTCTTTAGCATCCTTCAACTGTCTTGACATTTCTTCTTGTCTTGGCTTCCACAGCTTGTCTAATTTTGTGATGAGATTTTCTCTTTGTTTAGTGATATTTTCTTTAAGTTCACTTTCCTTTTTCAAGATTCTTTGTTTTATGTCTGTGTACTGATCATTTTCGACAGATTTAATCTGTTTCATTTCTTTTTCAAGGTCAACATAGAACGACAACTCCTCACAAAGTTTACTATCCAACTCCTGGAGTTCTTTTACCTTCTTATGATACACTTCTGTGATTTTTGTCAGATTATGTGTTCTATGGGATTCTAGTAGACAGATGGCACACAGCAACACCTTACAATCCTCGCAGTAAATAATGCAATGTTCCGCATTGTGAATCAAACATTGAATATCTTTCAGGTCCAAATGACGAATAGTTTCACTTGCCCCTAAGTTACTGAATTCTTTTAGATCAAGCACCTGGTGAACTTCAGTTTTCTTTATTTTTGTATGAATTTTAATTTTACATCCCTCGCACAAAATTAAATCACAGTTTACACATTTATATTTAGTTTCATTTGAAGTTTCACAGAATTGACAAACCATTAAGTTCTGAGCCATTTTAAACGGTATATGTTTGCTATCAGATGAATACCTTTCAGACTTTGCACCTTATAATCTGTTCCATTTGATGTAATACAAGCTGGTAAAACTAGTCGGGAAAGTATCTTTTCTAGTTTTATTTCGCTTTCCCGGAATTCTTCTGATAAATCGTTCATTTATTTTAATCCATATCTTTAAATTTTATTTCTTTTGTATCAGGCGTAAAGAATTTTAAAATAAAAATAAACTGACATTAAACTAAATTACCCATGAAAAAATAAACCAGTCCTATGATCAGATTTACTTCCTGGTTCAAAATGTATTTATTACTTTTTACCTGATCAATTAGCATGATTAGTTCATAATACAGCTTTATATATACGTTGTATTTTTCTGTATTGTAGTTTTCCCAAGATCAAGCACTGGAACATTTTTGCTGATAAAAACACACTTTTATATTGATTTCGCACTATTGTTTCAGATACTGAGATAGAGTGATGTTGTTACATGACTTGCATATTAAAGATGTTCAGTAGTTGTCGTTTGTTGATGTGGTTCAAACGTTTTTCTCCTTTCTCCTTTTTATATAGATTACTGTTCTATGCTTTTCCTGTTTGAATGGTTTTACAATAGTAATTTTTTGGCCCTTATATAGCTTGCTGTTCGGTGTGAGCCAAGGCTCTGTGTTGACCGTGTTTTGATCTATAATGGTTTATTTTTATAAACATGATAAATTGTGATTTGGATGGAGAATTGTCCCATGGCACTCATATCCCATCTTATAGATGAAACTCATTTTTTCTTGAAATGAAATAAAATTGTAATAAATCTTTACGTTATTAGCTTGAAGTAGATGTAAATAATATATGTCTAGAATACTTTAAATTGTCCGAAACAGATAGATTACAATTGCTTTTATCTTCATTTAATATTATGCAGCTTACTGTTCCGTTCATTGAAAAGTCATATGCACTGAGGGGAGTGGACACAACACTAAATTAAAAAAAACCACTGGTCCGAATTTTATTTTGATGAAACCTAGGTGAATTGTTGATATCTATTGACATAAGCTCTCTTTTGATTTTTATGTACTTCTGATATGACATGGAGGTGTTTTATTTTTTTCGAAAACGCGACGGGCGTATCATGCTGCTCATAGCGCAGTTCTTAATTATGAATTAAATACCATAAGATGTAGAAATGTCTAAAAGATATTGTTTATTTGGCCAACATTTATTCAGACTCTCTTTTATTTTCTGCTGAGGTGAACACAAAAATGTATTTCAGGAAAAGTTTGCGATGCATTCTAACAAAAATAATACTGTCAAAATTTGCATTTGTGTTAAAACAATCCGAAAATAATAACTGTGTCGTCATCTCGAAAAAAATATATGGCCAAATAAACAATTAAACTTCAGACAATTCTTGTATTTATTTTATATAAATTGGACTCATGATCATGTGCTTGTTCAACATTATTTAAACAAATAGTTGAAATGATGGGACACGTTTTGAGGCAACTTCGATTATGGGTCTGTTTGACTGGTGAGTGAATTAATATGCAGTAATATCCTGGTAGATTGGGCTAGTTTAATAAAAAAAAAAATCTCATGCTTATGGAGTGCCAATGTTTCTGAACATTAAAGAATTCTTGCAACAACGTTAACTCTTTGTGAGATAAATGAAAATAACAAAGGGGTAGGAGTTGCAAGGGCCCCCTATATCAAAATGATAAGTGAGAATATGAAGTGCAGTGGATGATTCAACTTTAGATATTTTCACCCACAATAGGCAAAAATATAGAGTTTGGTGTATTTAAACCACATCACCTGGTCTTTATAAAAAAAATTGAGGCCCTTAACCGCATGTTGCAACAAACTGAACATTCAAGTATTTATTTGTGAAAGCAGTCTTATATATTTTATAAGATCTTTTTTGCAAACAGTGTGTTTTAGCTCACAGATAATCAAAATTGGCCTTGATTCAATAAATTTTTAGGGAAAATTTCAATTGAAGCTATTTGTGATTTCACAAAAAGAATGGCTGATAATGTACTTTCTATCAAGTAAGCTATTACTAGTACTTATATGCATGTTACACCTCGTTCTTGAATAAATTTGTAGCTTACCTGACATAAAAAGGGGTAAATGCAGTTTGTATCTCTGAAACTAAATTATTACGAGTAAATTTCATTTTGACATACAGTAAAATGTTGATCAGGTTATTGACCTTTATAGTAAATTTCAACAATTTTTGTGAATGTTATACAAAAATCTTCTCCTCTAAAACTACTCACAAATTAAACCAATTTTGGCCTCAATCACCATTAAGGGTATCTAGTTAAAAAAAATTGCTGACACGGCAAAAAAAAAGAACATAGGGGTAAAATGCAGACTTTTGCTTATTTATCGGACACTAAAGCATAAAGAGCAAATCTAACAAGGGGTAGACATATTCATCAGGTTAAGATCTATCGGCCCTTAAATTCTCAAGTTGCTGCCCATGAATTGGTAATTGTAAGGACATATCACAGTGTTTGGTTATTATCTTAAATATTATTATAGATGGAGAAAAACTGTAAAAAGCAATAGTGTTCAGCAAAGTAAGATCTACAAATAAGTCAACATGGCAAAAATGGTCAATTGACCTCTCTAGAAGTTATCTACCTTTATAGTCATTTTTTTTACAATTTTTTATGAATTTTTGTTATCTTAATCAAAAACCTTCTGAGCTAAAAAGAATTAAACTTAAGTCACAATTTTCGGTAGTGTTTTTTGATTGAAAAATGTATCGATGACACTGTCATCCAACCAAAATGGCTGCCATGGCTAAAAATAGAACATAAGGCTTCACTTTATAGATGTCTACGGAAAAATTATTTGAAAACAATTTCAAATGGTCAGAACTTGAACACCAATTTAAAATGATAACAGGTCTTAAGTAACTATTGCAAGACTGCACTGGGATTAACTGCTTTTAATTTAATTACTGGTCCAAATTTAACCACTTGGCGACACAGGCTCTACAGTCTAATTTTTGTATTGTTATGAATCACAGTTGATGACCCAACTCAGTTAAGACCCATCTAAATTGCATTTAATAATTGATAAATTCAACAACACTTACCGTTATTTTGATGATATTTTTTCGTAAATTAATCAAGAATTTTCTAAATATATTGCTGAAATTTACTCAAAGGAACTTATTTTAAATAAATCAAATTTAAACGGGAATAATTGTCCTTTCTTAGATTTAGACATTTCGGTTTTACAGGGAAAACTCCACACTAAAATTTACGACAAAAGGGACAATTTTTTGTTCCCTATTCTTAATTTTCCCTTTTTGGTTGGTGACAGTCTTACAGGGTTTAAATTTCACAACTAGTTCGCTATGCCAGTGTCTGCTGTGACATTTTTGATTTTGACAAATGTAATATAAGGTAAATTATTAAGCCAGGGATTTTGTAATAAATTACTTAAAACCATTACTACATTTTTCCATAGATATAAAGATTTGGTTTTGAAGTTTGGTTGTACCTGTAGAAAATGTATTCCAAACAGAATGGCACATCGTGATTTTTACGGAAAAGTTGTTTACCGTGCCCTAGTAAACTTATCGATCCTTGAAAAAAAACTTATTCTAAAAGGTTACTAATTCAACACTATAATTAAATCATTGGATACCATAGCTTGTTTACCTTTTTCTTGTGTATTTGTTATCTAATCTGGTTTTCTTTTAAGAATTTGTAAACTGGAGTTTTTCTTTGCTTTGTGTAGTCTTTGAATGATTGATTATTGTTTGCTTAATTTCTAGTGGCATTTGTTACCTATTACATGTAGTCTGTTTCTATATGTGTGTTGGCATTTGTTTTTGTTGCAGTTCAGTGTTTCTGTTGTTCTGTCGAATTTTTTTGCTTAATCAAATTAAGAATATTGAATATTGAACAGTGATATACTACAGTAACTGTTGTCTTTATTTGGCCTTTGTACATGGTTTTGTCTGTTTTTTTAGATCTGTCTTGTTTTTCTGTTTCTATCTCCTGCTTTCAGGAAAAATGAAACAAATGAAATGTCAGTACTCGAAAGAAAAACCCCCTGGATGTAGAGTGCAATGGATTCATTCATTTTCTTTACTACATGTACCAATTTTTGTGGATTGAGGAAAAATTATACATTTCAATTCATAGTTTTGCAAAAGTCAGCTACAAGCATACTGAAAATTTGTACTTCTTTGAACATGTCAATTTTTGGTTTATCTTTACGCTGGAAAATTGAGAAATCATAATAAATCCACAGAGTGTTTGGGTTAGGCTTAAAATTACGTAAATAATCAAAACAAAGTAGAATAAATATATTTAATGAGTCAACATTTTGGATTTTGTATAAAAGTGAAATTTTTAAGACAAAAATAGTCTGATGTAGATACATCTTTTCATGGAAACCATTCATAAACAAACATACTAATCTGTTAAGTTACTCTCTTACAATGTTAAAATAATTGTTCCCATAAGTACACCACATTTAAAAGTACCACTGAAAGAATAATATCTAACTGAACAATCTACATACTGCTGTTGGTAACAAAATCTGATTGTAAAAATACAACGTATTGTATTTTCGTAATTTTATGGAAATTTCAAGTCAAGCATATAGGAAATTTATACCTTGTTGAACTTTGAATATTCAGAATTGTCTTTTATTTACAAAATCCTTGATAATTGGAACCCAGCCAATAATATTTAATTCACATTAGCTAGATTTCACTCTCACCACACGATTGATAAAGTTTCTACTATTTGCTGGTGAGAGACCTGTAAAATCAAGGTTATTAGAATATCTGTCAATTCGCCTATTCAGAATCTAATGCATTCTGGGTAATATTTTCAAAAATGTACCCCATAACATTGTGATTGGTTTAAAACGTTCTAAACAATGGAAATTCAACCAATGATGTAACGTTATTTTCATTTTGGTGTACGAACAATAATATTACCCATAGTCCTTTAGATTCTGAAAAGACGAATTACAAAGTACAAAATGGACTACTTACTAATTAGATAACTCCATCACTGCCTCCCCATAAGTCATGAAAAGTACAATTCATTGATATTTTATCAGAAAATGAACTGTCAATGATATTTTTAAATGCAGTGCATGATGTATATTAGTAACAATACATGAATTTCCCCAAAAATGAAATTTTGTATAACATAAAAACAGCACAAAATCTAAAATCCAGTAATTCGATTTTAATTTATTCTCAAAATAAGATATTTGATGCATTATTTGGTAAATTTTCCAAGGTAGGTCACAGGTTCAAAGATCAGAATTTTTATCACAAATAAAGGTTATTAGTTGATTTTATTGTGAATCTTCATCAATAAATTAACACTATATTATACTAAAATATAGTATACTAAAACATGTGAGATCATTTGAGAAATATTACTTATAAAAATATTTCTCATATGGCCTTGCACGTAATATTGTTCTATATTCTCACTGAAAATCAATTGCACAATTTTTAAAAAGAATTCTCTCAGAACCTTATACATGTACTGTAAATTAAGAAATTGTTTCAAAGCTTTTACTAATGGTAATAATGCAACACTTTTGTGCTCACTTATAAAAGATTAAGCTCAAATTCATAATTTAAGTAGCTAATTTCCTTCACAAATTTTTTGCAATCTCTTAATTAGATTACGCATTTTCACTAGTACTCTGAGGTTTTGCAAAAATATAACCAATGAAGAACTCAGATCAAAGAAATAAGCGTTCATTATAAAAAGATAATCGAGTGGTCAGAAAATTATAAATCGACTAAGAATTACAGAAAACAAATATGAAAGTCTGTTCACTAGTTAGACATACATAAAAACAATTTACGATTTGTCTTTCAGTTAAAAAAAACCCAAGAGGTCATAATAAACAAACAAAACAACATAAACAATGCTTTGAAAATCTAAGCTTCAATTGCTTTTGTAATACATGTACAATCTTTCAGTCTAGAAAACAACCCACTTTCGCATCTTCCAATCAGGAGGAAAATTGGTTTTTTTTATCTTTCATTCTAAAAAAAAAACGAAACATTTTCTTATCTTTACATCCAAACTCCAATAAAATTACTATTGATTCATAATTATTCATTTGATACCAATTTTGTTGGATAACCTGGGTATTGTTGAACGTTTAACAAAGCATAAAATGTAAATTGGCTTGTTTGCAGACTGTCAAAACCACCCATGAAAATAAAATCTTACCAACATATGTCATAATTGCAAGAGACAGTTATTCAATAGCATTTTCCTCCAAAACCAGTTATACCATAAACAATATGAACAGTTTTATATCAAATTTGTTTGCCTGGGCTTTACAAAAGGGGGAAACAAGCATTTTAATATTTACAGCAACAATATTCAGTACCATAATATACCATTAAATGCGGAGACCCTTCATCAGTGTAATCAAATCCACAACTCAAAATTCATTATTAAAACATAATTAGTCACCCAATAAAACTGCAGATATTTTGTTTATGTGATGAATATCATACTTTGTGATTTGATGTGCACATCTAATATTAGCAGGGATACATGGAAGTATACTGTAAATTCTGAACTATTTGTGTGAAGTTTTTATTATTGCAAAGTTTTCAATGGGACAGTTTCGCAATAACAAAAACATGGAATTAAATTATTTTCTGCATTTTTTGTAAGCATTTTTTTCTAAAATTGTATAAAATAACTATTTAACCAACAAAAAAGTCGTGCAATAATTTCTAAATTTTCAGTATTTTCATTTAAATGTAAATCAACTTATTGCCCCTTTTAAAATGACAATACATTTTCACTTCGATCAAGACAAAATACACAAGGTATGCCGAAGAAGAGATTTCTTAGTAAAAAAACAAAGGACCATGCACTCATGAGCTTGATAATAATAAAAACTTAACAAACCTACTTTTATTTCCTCACTCACCTCAAAAATACTCAATCTCAAGTTGAAGTTCAAAGGAAAATCAACTACTGTAAACTAACTGATTTTTGTAAGGGATTTAATTTTGCAACTTTTGCTTATAGGAAAACAACATCTATATAAATTGTTTTAAATACAATAAATGTATGTCTTCCATTGTGAAAAGATAACAACAAAATTTTGAAAATCTAGAAAAATCTAGAAAATAGAAATATACTTTCCCCTAAAAAAAGTTGGTTTACAATATACAATAATCATGTATTTTGATACAAAATGTAAGAAATTAAGAAAATCTCCATATAGGATAAATAGAACTTCAACTTAAGTTTAATATGTTTGTTTTTCACAAATTTCAAATTTGTCAAACATAACAAAACATGAAAAATAACAATTCCGTGTATTTTTTAATTGTAAAAAAACCCAAAGAATTCAACCATCAAGACCAGAAGTGTCTGTCTTTCATATATAATCAGGTCAACTGGCACAAAGTTTATGTCAGTCGTAGTAAACTCCAATGATATGAAAATAGTTTTTTATCAAGCTCTCATCCATACTCCCAAAGAATCAGTTATACATCCCTCAGTCACACAGCACATCGTCCTAATTATATCATTCATCACGAGAAATGATCCATCTGTAACCCATTATAAACTGTCTTAACTGTATCTTGGTTTAATATAGTTTTGATACCTACAAATAAAATAAATAATTAATATAAATAATAAATATAAATCTCAATTCTAGGATAAAAGGTCAGTTCATATTGTTATTGTCTATGTCTAGTGTCTTTGAAGTTGGGTTCATGTGGCATAGTCTACAGTTTCTATGTGGTGTTTTGTAGACTTTTTGTCAATCAGTCATTTTGTTTTTTACTATGTTTTTGTCAATCTCTTCAACTTATTAATTTTTATTGTCCCTGTGATTCATCCCCCTTTATTCAGTAACTAGCGTTTCCTTAGCTTGTGATTGAAAAGTGCCTAAACTGATGTAAAAATATTCTAATCAAATTTTCCATCACTGATGAAACTACTAATTTGCTTTCAATGTACTGTGTATTCTAGTCTTAGCAGTTGTTTGTTAGTTTTATGTTTAACCCACTTTCAGTTTCCTCCTTATGGTGAAAGGGAGGCGGAAGACTAATAACCAGAGGGAATTATCAACCTTATCAGTAAACATGGCAATCCATGACATTCAGATCACAAGAATTAAGAAGCTGTACATGAACTATAGTTGTTAAATACTAAAGTTATTTTTTCTCATGTAGAAACTTATCTCATTAGCAATCATACCACATTTTCTTATCTTTGTAGAGAATGCACTTAAAATATATATATAGATTTACCTTCTATTTGTTCATAAGTAAGTGTTATATCTACAAACCCATATAGAAACAGGGATGGGCACGATTACTGTCAAATGTAATCGATTACTAATCAATTACATGAAGGATTTTGGTGTAATCTATTAATAACTCATAGGCAATCATACCACATTTTCTTATCTTTGTATAGAATGCACTTGAAATTTCTATAAACATACCTTCTATTTGTTCATTAGTAAGTGTTCCCTTAGGGAAATCAATATCAAAAGTCACAAATAAGGATCCTTTTACGTTGTTATTTTCATAATTAGGCATCCCCTCGTGTGATTTTCTCATCCTGGCTCCTGGCCAAGTTATTTTATCTCTCTTTATATTTACCTAAAAGAATACATAAATTATAAGTAAAACTAATAACATGATAAAATTGAGAATAAAAATGAGGAATGTGTCATTTAGAGTCAACAACCCGACTTAAGAGTAAAAAAACAACCCAAGGCCATCAATGGGTCTTCAAATTAGCTAGAAAACCCTGCACAGGGGATGGTAAAACCATGAAAACATGTAAAAAGATGGGTTTCTATTAATAAGAATTAAATTAAATATAGATATCCTTCTAAAATTCATTATTTACTATAAAAGCAGCATATTTTTTCTTCACTTTAACCAGAAAATTAGTCTTTTTCATACTGAGGAAAGTGAAGAGAGATTTCCAGGTTTGATGAATATCTGTTTCTAGTATCTGTAAACAGGCAAAAGGACACACAAGCCAATCTTTTATAAATAACCTACCATATGATTATCTAAATGTTTTATTTCCATTTCAAAACCTGTCAGTGCATCAGCTAGTGATACAGTTACATTAGTAAACAAGTCGTCTCCCCTTCTCTCAAATTGTCTATGTCTGAAAAAAAAAAGATTAGAAATAATAGAATTGTTTGTTATTGAGTTTATATTTGCCAATTATTTATCAAAACTATTCATGTTGAAACCCTAATAAAAGGCAATTGTAGAATTAAGTTGTCTCCCCTTTTTTCAAATTATCTTTGAGTAAAAATAGAACTATATAGTGTTACAAAACTTGTCTATTTTAAAATAGTCCAGTTGTTGTTGTTTGTTGATGTGGTTCATAAATGTTTCTCGTTTCCTGCTTTTTTTTATATATAGATAAGACCATTGGTTTTACACTAAAAAATTTTAGAGCCCTTTATAGATTGTTGTTTGGTGTGAGCCAAAGTTCCATGTTGAAGACATTACCTTGACCTATAATGTTTTACTTTTACAAATTGTTATTTGGATACAGAGTTGTCTCATTGGCACCCATACCACATATTATTATAACTGTCTATCTACTGACATTAGAATACAGGTATCCAAGATTAAGAAAAAATAAATTAAATTGTACTTACTTAATTTGTTTGATTTTAAATCTTAAATCTCCAGGTTCCCCATCTATATGTGGCTCACCTAAAAAACAGAAATAAGTGGGTGGAGTTATAACAACAAGATATTCCATTCAAATGGACGCAAGACTGGAGGTAAAAGGCCTATTCCATTAAAATGGATGTGGGAGGGTAGGAAAGGAATTTCAAAATCTCCAACAACCAATAACCAGTCAGGGATAATAACTCTATACTAGACTATAGCATGTGTTATTACAGATACTTTCATGAGTTGTCTACTCTTAAATCCTTAAATTTACTTAATCTGTAATAACATATGTTTGTTATTTGTAAAACATATCATTTTAATTTTTAGTGGGCTCTAGGGAACTCTTAAAACATTGCGCAGAAACAAAATGCATAGCCTTGAAAACTAATTGTTTATTTAGATTAATACATTTTTCATTAACCATGGTAACTCAATGAGACGAGGCTTTTGAGTGATTGACTTAGCTGTAACAACAAGGCTAAGTTATTAAAGCATGTAACTTATTATATGAGACACTTGGGAATTACTGGAAAACTTGCACAGAACCTCATTACATGCTCTGGTCATTATTTCTTACAATAAATTAAAATATATTGTAATTAAGCATGATCTATTTCTGGGCAAATGTTTTGAAGTGATGTAGAGAAGCTGAAATGACACCCTTTAGTTGTTACAGGCATATTTTTTCTGTAATAACATAGGTATGCTATGTATGATTGGCAAACTATGAACTTTTACATTTCACTATAACATCTTATCAATGATTGAATGTAATGTCAGCCATGTAGTTGAGAGGAAAAATAAAGAACTGAAGAAGGCCATTGGCCGAAACGTCTTGAAAAATTGGTTTATCTAAACAATTATATAAAGTATGTTCCCTATTGGAATTTTGAAAACAAGGAAACTATGAACTGTTACATCTTTCCATAGTTACGTATACATAAAGACAATGGTAATATCAATAGAACTTCTATACTATAAATTTTAACAATTAATAATGTATAGTGTCCCTTTGAAACATGTAAGATACATATGTTATCACAGTTCTTTGATTTTTTTTATCCACGATAACAAATGAATGTTATTTTTCTCTAATAACCCTATAGAGTTATAATCTTTAAAATAACCTCTATTGTAAATTCTTGATATACTGTAGATTAATTTATTTTTGTGTTTTCCAAAAATCACAGATGAAATATGTTTATGTTTATATTTGTTTCATTGTTTTATCAAAGTCTACATACATGCCTAAGGAAAGTTTTCACTTCATATTGAATATTTGATATAGTATGGATTTTGCTCTTTGTTGAAGGTCATATGGTGGCATATGGTTGATACATACACATCATTTGTTCCTCTGATAATTGCAATGTTCTCCCCTGATATTTCATTTAGGATCCTTGTAAACATGGAAATTTGAAATACAATCTTGAATCTTGAAATTATAGCATCACATCCATAACCCAATTCATCAGGAAACTAATTTAGATAGCTTCACATTCAAGAAATATAGTATCAGAATACCATCATGCTAAAAGGCCCTTGGGAAAACACTGGTTGTCTCATTGCAACCATACAAAATCTCCAATTGTTTTATTTAATCTTATATTGAAGTGTTATTCCTATAAACAAAAGTGTTTCAGCACCATTCACTCTCAGCAGTAAACTTCATACTATGGATTCATTAATATTTGTTGGATACCAATTTTTGGTGGAAACAAATTAAAATGTTCAACAAATGACAAATTTTCTATAGGCTTTGCATGAAGAGATTGCCTAAACCACGAAAACAAATTAAAATGTTCAACAAATGACAAATTTTCTATAGGCTTTGCATGAAGAGATTGCCAATACCACGAAAACAAATTAAAATGTTCAACAAATGACAAATTTTCTATAGGCTTTGTATGAAGAGATTGCCTAAACCACGAAAACAAATTAAAATGTTCAACAAATGACAAATTTTCTATAGGCTTTGTATGAAGAGATTGCCTAAACCAGGAAAACAAATTAAAATGTTCAACAAATGACAAATTTTCTATAGGCTTTGCATGAAGAGATTGCCTAAACCACGAAAACAAATTAAAATGTTCAACAAATGACAAATTTTCTATAGGCTTTGCATGAAGAGATTGCCTAAACCAGGAAAACAAATTAAAATGTTCAACAAATGACAAATTTTCCATAGGCTTTGTATGAAGAGATTGCCTAAACCACGAAAACAAATTAAAATGTTCAACAAATGACAAATTTTCTATAGGCTTTGTATGAAGAGATTGCCTAAACCACGAAAACAAATTAAAATGTTCAACAAATGACAAATTTTCTATAGGCTTTGTATGAAGAGATTGCCTAAACCACGAAAACAAATTAAAATGTTCAACAAATGACAAATTTTCTATAGGCTTTGTATGAAGAGATTGCCTAAACCACGAAAACAAATTAAAATGTTCAACAAATGACAAATTTTCTATAGGCTTTGTATGAAGAGATTGCCTAAACCTCGAAAACAAATCAAAATGTTCAACAAATGACAAATTTTCTATAGGCTTTGTATGAAGAGATTGCCTAAACCACGAAAACAAATTAAAATGTTCAACAAATGACAAATTTTCTATAGGCTTTGTATGAAGAGATTGCCTAAACCAAGAAATCAAATATCCATGAAAATACAAGTTTTCATTAATCCATGAAAATTGATACCCACGAAAATAAATGAATCCACAGTATCTTAACCTGTATACTGTAAATAGGTTGTTTACCTTCAGCTACAAATGGGTATTCTTGTCCGTCTCTCATTCCAGGTTCTATTTCTACTTCTAATACCTTCTCTTCTGGTACCATTCTAAGAGGAAATAACATACTCATTATTAATTGTCTTATGCTTTAGTAAATTTTATAATATGGGTGGTTTGGGTATCAAAAAAGTGCCTCCCATGTCCTATGCATCTAAATCTGGAACAATATCTAAACAGCAAATTAGCAAGAATGTGTCTATAGTAAATGGATGCCCAACTCTCACTTTCATTTTCTATGTTTAATGGATTGGGCCAAAAACATAATGTAGTTTAATTTATAACAGGAAATTAAGAGAACTGCTCATGCTTCCCAAACCTATTTTTCAACTACGGGTATACTTCAATTATTATCACAAATTCTTTAAAGAAATATGTCTACGAGCCTATGGTTGTCTTTCATTTATTTTTTTAGTAAATTGTATTGTTATAAATTAGGCCACTAGTTTTTCTCGTTTGAGTTGTTTCACATTGAGGGTTTTTATAGCTGACTTTCCATTACAGTTTTTTCTCAATGTTGAAGGCTGTACAGTGATCTATAACCTGCATCATTTGAATTCTGGTAAATCATTGTCTCCTTGGCAATCTTACCCCATCTCCTTATTTTGAAATAATAACTTACTTGACATTAGGACAGTCATCACAGACCTGCTGTTGTGTCATCTGGAATCGACCAGGACCTAATGACTGGGTTACCATTTCTGTTCTACAATTACATTTTCTGGTTCCCTTGGCTGGTTTGGCTACTGGTTTATACCTTATAATCTATAAAATGTAAAATCAATTACACTACACTTACTTCAATAAGACAGAAATATATTTGCTGTATCATTTGTAACAATAATTGTTAAAAAATTTAAAGAATGTTGATCTTTTATCAGAAACAATCAGAATTGGAGGAGGGGAGATAATCAGAAACACTTGACAATATTTTGAATTATCTCCCTTGAACTATTATCCTAATAATTTTCTGTTTTACAGGAAGTGTCTTTAAGGAGGCACAATATATTATTGGAATTCAATAAGGTTAATACTGTGTAATCTTATTTTTTTTTGGGTGAATACCTGTACTAGTTTTTCCTTGTGCATTTACATATACAGTGTATACATTATTCATGTTTCTTTGCTTGAGTGTTTCTATAAAGTGCCAATTAGTTATCTTTATCAAATAAACTAATTGTTTTTTCTTCTTCTGTTCATACAAAAGTTGGACAAACTTTTATTAAACTATAACTCATGTAAATTTTGTCATCGCCATTGTGGTAAATTAACATACCTCAATAAAATTTCCATTATATAATTCTTCTAAAGTGACATCTAGGTTCATAGTAACATCTCCTCCTTTTGGAATCTCTCTGTCTTTTTCCTGGCCTCCAAATCCAAAACCAAAATCAAAACCACCGAAAAAACTGAAAAATAAATAAACATATGTCAGACATTTGTTAATATTTCTTAAAAAGTATCTATGTTTATATTAACTAGGAGACTGGAAGGATTTTTCTATTTTGTACCATAACAGCTGTTCAGTTTATCCCAAGTCCTTATTTTAATGTTTAAATCATCTTGAAGAAATGAAATAATATTTTCTATTAATTTCCTTCTTTAACCATGGTAACATCAAAAGTAAATGGTATGAATGCAAATTAAATAGTTCCACCAAACGATGTGTACATTGCAACTGTAGGTCACCGTATGGCCTTCACAAATAAGCAACATTGCTAGACAGATGTAATGCCTAGTCTTGATGTCATATGACACAATCACAATCACCTAACTATCATGCAAAATGAAACTATAAATTTCTATTCTCTTAAGGTCTTTAAAAAAAGAAAATAACATACAACCATGGCAAAATAAGCTTAATTAACAGAAGCCAGGCACTTTCCACCTACCAATGAAACAAAATCTGGTAAAAAACTCCAGTGGGGAGGTTATTTAAATTTCTATAAAACAGAAAATGTATAAAATCAAAAATATATGTAAATGGGTTTTTCTAAAATTCTAAGTTCAGACATGTCAGAAACTGAAAGTAGTATTATTTTTCTGGAGAAAAAAAAACTTTGCTCATAAAAAAATGTTTTCCTGAAAAATATAATTTTAGAAAGGGTCATTTTGAACGAGTTCAATTTCATGGATTCCTTTCAAAGGGGTTGATACTAACACAAGATAACTTTATACATTAGACCGAAAGAATGCAACTTGAAATTTCTACTTTGGATAGATGTAAAATATTATGTTATACAAATTTTAAAACGTATTTTTGACTCCAAAATTTATGAGAAGAGGAGAGGGGGTAATTCTATCAAATGAAATGAATGAATATATTAATTTACCAGCACTTAAGATGTTGTTACACCTTCAACATTGTTCAATGTTAGGATTGAGGGTCTTCTAAATTTAATTTACTTATATACCAATCATTTTTACAAATTAGTCAAAATCTAAAGGAGACTAGAAGGGCTGACTTATTACTATAGTAAGCAAATTAAGCAAATTCTGCTCTACTTAAACACATGTCAAGCTGCTCGTGGTAAATTCTGAAAGCAAAAAACCTATTCATAAAACAGACAGCCAGGTTAAAAATCAATCTACTGCAAGTAGAGAAAAACATTCATCTTTAATTTATCAATCTTCATCAGTTGAAAATACAATGACTTAATATGTGTCCAAGCATACATAAACACCTTCAATTTATTCACGTTCTCATCATGTCATTGGTATGTTCTAGACATGCTAGTTTTGGATTTTATGGAGTTGAAAATTTGATACTCACAAAATATTTAACTCATTCTACTACGCATTTGATTCAAAGCATACTGAGACTTTATAAGTACTTTTTCATTTTATTTTTCACCAAAAAAACATACTCTAAGTAATGTTCATGCACTGATTTGTAACTACACTACAATCCTTCGTCCCTTCTTACTGTTTTACTTTTACTTTTCGTCCCCTCCTGTGAAATAATTATTATGCATATCTATCATGTACTATAAAGTAATGGTTATATCAGAATTAAAGCGCAATATATGGAGGGGGAGGCTAAAAGGACCTCATATGAAAATGTTAGTAGTGGGTTTACAAAACAACTTTTAAGGAAAATGATACATTAAATTCTATTTCTTATCAAAAAGAATGGAATCCTACGCCTTCCCTCTACATTTAATTTTGGAATTGCTCACATTACATCACAAACAAAGATGGCATATTATTGTAGATAATCATTTAAAGTGCAAACACACACATAATCATCTATCAACTTTACATTTCCTCACCACTGGGATGAAAATTTAACATACTAGTATTTGAAGGTAAAGTTTTGAAAATGGGCCAAAATGAAGTTGAAAATTTCTGAAACCTTGCTTCTATATTTGAAATGATCATTTGTACATGGTTACAAAAGAGTTAGAAGACACATTAAGCTTGAATAAAATTTGGACCCTGTTTTGTGCCAAGTTAAGCTAGTTGTGCTTCTTTCTGTTCTTCAGTGCTATTTAGTCAGACAGTTTGTATTGGTGCATTAAACCAGAGTGCCCAGAGAGAACCAAATCCTTATGGTAGGAATACTGATAATCCTATACAATTAATATTGGAGTCAAATGCATCTGCCCTGTGCCAGATTATAATTTACAACATCAGTGTAGAATGGTAGACAGGCTAATGGTGTAATACATAACACCAGTCTTCACCCTGAACCACAGGCCCAGCAGCCCAGGCTTGTAAAACTGTCTTTGGCCTGTAAAAATCATAACTACATGCCAACAGAATCAAACAATATTTTTTCTCCAAAACAAAGAGTTCCGGGCCTGTAGATTTAAAAGTAAATCATGAAGAGTAGTACATCACAGCCATGTATCAATTTACCTAGAGAAAGGATCACCACTCATGTCTCCTTTTTTTAAGCCTTCTTCTCCATGCTTGTCATAAATCTTTCTCTTTTCTGCATCAGATAAAACCTGCAAAACAAAATTAATTGGAGATGTACAATTAGAAATATTCCAATAACAATGAATGTGGTATTGTGGGAAGGATATCAGTGATTTTTTTTACTGTGGCATAAAATGTAGGGAATTCAAGGTTGTCAATTCTTATAATATAAAAATAAATATTAGTCATAGAAAGTTTGATGGTTTTGAGAGGGTTTAATAAACTCTGTTGTTTAAAAAGATGTCCTTTCATGTCCAAAATATTTGAAATTATAACTTTATAGAACAATGTAGAAGAGGCATGTTGTCAAAAAAGTATTGTATCATAATTTCTATTTTTTCCAAAGCTACATCATACATGTTTGAATTGTTTTCAAATTAATATGAGTACAAATTTGTTCATTTTTTTTGGTACAGTTTTTAATACTTTACATATATATTTTTAACATTTTTAAAGTAAACCTTATTCATTTTGTTATTTGACATGTTTGAGGAAAAATTAATATTCATTCAGGGAACTTCTCAAAATTTAGTGTGTTGTTTACAAACTGTCATAATTTGCATGATTAGCAGCATACATACCATGCATACCTGAACATGCAGAATGGCATGTTCCAAGTTGCTGGAATTATCTTACTAGTAATACATACCTCGTAAGCAGCTCCAAGGTCCTGGAATTGTTCGTTAGCTTCTTCATCATCGTCTCGCCTTTTGTCAGGATGTAGTTCTTTAGCCATTTTTCTGTAGGCTTTCTTTATCTGGTTAGTTGTAGCACTTTTTGAGACCCCAAGGATCTTGTAAAAATCCCTCCTAAAATAAAACAAGAAAAAAAAAATTATATATCAATCTAATCACCTGGCATGACTAAAGCTTGAGAAAAATATAAGGTACAAAGAATGTTGATCTTGATAAAATACTGAACATACTGAACATACTGAACATGGTGAAGAGCAAGCTGAATTTAATACCTATTACCTTTTAACATGTTGAAAGAAGGCTAATTTTGATTTTTAGTTTGAACCAAAAAACCCTTCTTGATTGTATGATGACATGGTTTACATCAATCAGTCAATAGACCACTTTCATGGTCATCCATCACCGGAAAAAACTCGTCAATTATGCGTGCCTTTTTGACGTCATTTACCAGATAAAGGAGATTGCCTGTATCCCTGCACTATTAATGTTCATCAAGTGTCTGAGTGATCCTCATTCTGCAGGATAAACTAGAAATAATGTTTGTTCCTTAAGTAATTAATCACAATTCCCTAATGACAACAGTGCTGATTGATAATTATATGATCATTCAATTTGCCGAATAATTTATGCAATGTAGCTAGCATCATAGTTTTCCAACCACTTCTTCAACATTGCAATGGAAATGACGACGCCCCTAAACACACAAATAATGTTCACTCAAACCAGAGTTTTTGACGGAAATGCATCAAACTCGAAACTTGTCTATTAACATGATTAACAATTCACTCCAGGTCAACCTGTGTAGAACTCTTTCAGACAACAATTCGACCATGATTAAATGATTTAGCATAATATCTTCCATAGAATTGAGAAGTGAAACCAGAAATGTTTCAAAGTGACGTAAACCCTGACCTAACAGGAAAAAACATACCAAGACAAATCCACAACCTTCAGGAACTTCATTTTTTTACATAAATAAGGCTGTTAGTTTTCTCGTTTGGATTGTTTTACATTGTCTTATCAGGGCCTCTTATAGCTGACTATGCGGTATGGGCTATGCTCATTGTTGAAGGCAGAGTACAGTGACCTATAGTTGTTAATGTTTGTGTCATTTTGGTCTTTTGTGGATTATGTGGATAGTTGTCTCATTGGCAATCATACCACATCTTCTTTTTTATATTACTAATATTATTAGTCTTAGGATTATCAATTTACCATGTTTACTGAAATGATAAATCAGTGTCAATATTAAAGGATTCTGTAAACAGACCACCAAACAACATGGAACATTGCTTCATAGATAGACCTCTATGTTATGGTACTAGTCTTTCTCTTGGTACTGATATTTATTTGAAACAATTTCATTTGAATACAAAAATAGACTGAAAATACAAATTTCTTCAGTTTTTTCAAGAACCTATAGTTATAATTTGTGCTACAATTTCAAAAAAAATATAATATAAAACCAGAATTATTATTTCAATAAAAACAAAAATCAACCAATCACAGCTCTCCACGCCAAAAAGTTGTCTGCTACAGGGAAGAATAGGTGGAAAATGTATATTTTTCTCAGTAAATGCTTTAAACTGTAAGTAAAAAACACGTGGAAATGGTAATGTGAGTTTCTGGTGTCAATAGACAAAAAATTACGAACCCTCCTAATGTTTGAACGATCAAAATCAACAAAATAGTCAGTGACAAAACTTGTTTCACGCCGAAAGCAGCCATGTTGGATGTTGAACTGGTTACCTATCAAGCCACGTCGTTCCAGTTTTAAATCAGATAATCAGAACCAGTCGAAATAAAATGGTTGATATTGAACTTCCGGTCAAAAATTACAAAGACGCAGTGATATTTTCTCCTAAAAATTACATATTATTGATAAAATATGACCGATACAGACCAGGGAAACCTGTCAACAGATGAGAGCATAACTTCAGGGGATCAACAGAATGAAAACTTAAGGGCTGAATCTAGTATTTCCACAAGTAGCAACGCCATTCACAATCCTTCATCATTGTTGCAATCAAATGAAATACGAACACAAGGTTATTTTACAAATTCATTGCATGATTTTGATAACTCAACAGATAGATAAACAAATAAAATAACTACTTCCATATATACTTTCCTTACCTTCAACGTTACACCTTTATATTTTTTAATTTCATCATCTTTTTTTTACACTCAAAGTTTCAAAGTCAAAGTATCATACACCTTATCGCTATTTGTCTGCCATTACTTGATATCACACAGGTCCTGGTAAAATTTTGATGTCATTTAACAAAATATCTGAAGTGGCTGGTTCAGCCGTGATCAGCAATAAGTTTGTCTGACCATAGTCCAAATAATTATGACGTCTTGAAAGGCTATTATAATTTTTTCTTTGACGCCTTACATCGACGTCATAATGCTGAAGCCACTATTTTCGGTTGGACTTTGAGAGCATATTTTGTTCTCAACTTTGAGACCCAATTTAGCCATCAAATTTTCATTGAAGGCTAAAACAAAATGCATATATAAAAATTCTTACCTTTTATGTGTTTGTTTGTGCAAAATATTTCCAATTAATCCCTACAGAAATAATAATGTAAGGAAAAATTCCATCCGAGGCGGGAACATGTCGACTGCATTTTTTAAAACGTTTGTCTGATTTCCTTTAAGGAGATTATAAAATAATTTTTACATCAAACTCGGTAAAACCCAAATTTCCGGAACCATTGTTTTACATTATCTGGAAATTCAGGTCAGCTAAAATGTACTGAGTTTGGTTCAAAAATATATTTTATACACCTTAAATGAAGCATCTTTATGAGAAATCAGCTGAACGTTTTAATAAAGCAGCAAATTCCTTGTCAAAGTCCAACTGAATATATGAGTTTGGCGTTATGGCGTCGATGTAAGGCGTCAAAGAAAAAAATTATAATAGCCTTTCAAGACGTCATAATTATTTGGACTAGTCTGACCAAAGAGTCTGTTTCACTTAAACTTTTGACCTCATACAAGTATCACTTTTCACTTGGGGCGTCAGATATTTTCTATTATGACGTCAAAAAAGGGACCTTTTGTGATAAAATTGTGATGGCCAGTCCTGCCTCAGGCATTATCTGTAAAAGGTGACAAAGACTGTATGATATATATTTTTTTAATTCTAACATATACCTGATATACATAATTTATAATACATGTACAGCCATTGGACAAAAGTGAGTTCCCAGTCAAAAAAAAATCCTATCATTTCAACTAAAATCAATATTTTTCAAAAAATTATTACGAAGTAACAGTATGAGCGATTTTCATATAGATACCAAAAGATGTAGAAATGTCTGAAGTTTTATTGTTTATTTGGTTATACATGTAGTATTATTCATGCTCATTTTAAATTTCTGACGAGATGAACACAAGAAACAAAAATTCTTGAAAAGTTTGCTATTTTTCTAACCAAATTAAAATCATGGAAAATTGCATTTTTGTTTAACTCATCAGATGATGAAAATGAAACTCAAGAAAAGTATGACTTAATAAACAAATAAACAATAAAACTTTAGACATTTTTACATCTTTAGGTATCTATTTTATAAAAATCACTCATACAGTTATTTCAAAATAATTTTTTGAAAAATATCAATTTTAGTTGAAATGATAGGACTTTTTGGGACTGGGAACTCACTTTTGTCTCATGACTGTATAGTTTACTTCTATTCTGTTAAAAAAAGAAATGGAAATTAACATTTCCAATCTTGGTTCTATTGTTAGTAATTTTAGTTGTTACTTTATTTAAGATTTGACGTCCTATTCAATGTAAACAAAGAAATTTACAGGTAGCAGTTTTACATATCAAAGAATGATTAAAAATGAAATTGGTATTAATTTCCTTGCTACTAGACTACATATAGCTCATCAGAAATATATATTTTACTTCAAGTCTCATGCAAACAAAACCAGGAAAAGGAGGAAGATATCTGTGCAAATGCAGGAAAATAAAATATATATAGCTAGCTGTCAGTCTTTTTGTTGGATGAATGTATATAGGTATCGCCAAGATTTCCCTTTCAATGTACTCCAATATTTGATAATTTTAATTCATGTATGTAATCTTTATAAGTTTACTGCATGCCATGCTACCATTGTTTCTAATTGTCTATTTCTCTCTCAAACTGACATATATGGACCATAATTTGCTATTGGGCTCCGTTTCCTATAACTATAGAAAAGTGATAAAATGTGAATTACTGTAAGAAAAGTTGCAACTACATCTAAAGATGCCATTATTTTTATCAACATACAAGTGTATGCTCCTCTTCCCTAGAATTTTTTTTAAAATATACAAATTTCAAAGATTCTACAACCGTATTTTTGTGTCGTTTCTCGCGTTACTTATTGCTTCCGAAGAGCATAACGCTGACTGATTTATAGATAATCGTCACCGGCAAATTCGTAACTTTTGCTTTCAAATAACAAAGAACATCGACCAATAAGAATAGTGAGAAGAAAATGCCGAGAACTATAGGTATTTATGTAGCAGATGTAAGAACAGTGGCTTGATTTTTGTGTCCGATTTCATAACGCAATTTTTAGATGATGTAATCTGCTTTGTTGTAATAGAATTCTTAAAAACAATATGCAAATATGAACTCTCGCGAGATGTTCAAACAGGTAAATCCGAGATGATTTACATTATTGTTTTGATCTTCGTAATAATTAAGTAAGAAAATTACGTTGTCGTTATGCGTTACATTTCACACGAAACAGAAGTCCAGTTTTTTATTAAAATTGTTTTTGTCCTTAAGTTCTAATCATTTCCAGTCATACATGAAACATGTGACTAACATGTGATAACGCCATTACGGCCGGATGTACGAAATACTATGTCTAAACATTGTTTTTGTTTCCAACGAGATGTTAGCAAACATAATCTGTAGACTTGTTTCGTCTTGTTTCAAACACACTTCGTTTCCCGATAATGACGTGAAGAGTCCTTGGAAAAATCAATCGAAATTACGTCTCTTATCATTGTACCAAGGCTCGTTGGATTGATTTAACTTCAGCAGTAAATATTACTGGATATTTTAGGTGAATAAATATAATTTAATAACAAATACATGTTAATATACCGTTACACTTAGAATGTACAAAGTTGGAATCTCTGTCACAGTTTTTAATTAATATTTTTTATTCATGTTCTGCAAACACTTATCAGAAACGCAATAAACTTGTCAAAAGAGAAGTAAACTTTTACCATGCATGACTTGAAAGGAAGTACTTTATTGATTTTAGCCCACTAAAGTAGGTTAAAATGTGGAAACCATGTAGATGGTGTACAGGTCACAAGTATCACATTGTGCCTATTTTAAAGATTTTAATTCCAAGTTAAAAGTTTTTTTCTTTACTGGATTTAAAGAATGTTACATTGCCAATGATTTGGAATAAATTGTATATAACTGGAATATCAAAACCAAATATAAATACATTTTTTTTGCTTAAACATCAAGATACAACGATTATGGTATCCTGTATCAATGGAGAAAATATGGAAAATTCTGAATAAATTGTACTAATTGTTTTCAAAACAAGCACATATTTAGGAGTTTTATAATACTGTTACATTTAAGATGGATTTTAAGAAAAAGTATACTGTTCAGATTATTTTAAGCAGATTTTGCAATGAAATAAAACTAAAAAAATGCTTTCGGTTTCTTATGGTTTCCTGTCAGGTTTAAAAAAAACTTTAATATAACATTGAAAATAGATTTTAAATATTAACATGAAGCAATTGCAAGTAACACAAGTAATGGTGTTTATTTATGCCTTTTGAATTATATTGTGCAAAATAAAGAAAATAAAGATTGGTTTCCTGTTTGGTTTCATGTCACGTAAATGGTGACTCAAAATGTATTAATTTTTTCTCGAAAAACTCAATTGTTCCATTCATACTATTCTAACACCAACACAACCCACAAAATAAAAGTTAAAATTTTAGAACTTATAAAAAAGGATACAAAAAGAAACCAAAGGCCGAATACCAAATTATGGTCCATATAATTAAACTTTTATATTGTAAATATATATAAGAAGTGCCAATGAGACAACTCTCCATACAAGTCACAATTTGTAAAAGTAAACCATTATAGGTCAAAGAACTGTCTTCAACATGTAACCATAGCTCTACTCTGACATGCCAAACAGCGAGCTTAAACAATGTTTAACATGTTTACATGTACTTTAAAGGGCTAAAAAAAAAAACTAGTGTAAATATCTTTTTCTTTCTATTTTAGCATCATATTCTGCCTCAGTATCTAACAAACCTGCCATTATACAGGCAGGCACTTCAAGACCTAGTCGATCCGCCTTTTCTAGAAATCAAATACTACAAAATACTGTCCCAGAAAGACGGAGCTCCTCGCGATCCATCAAGCGAAAGAAATTTGACGATGAACTTGTAGAAAGTAGCTTATTTAAAACAGAAAGAACGACTAGAATGAAAGTCCCTCCTCCACCCTTTACTGAGAAGGAGAGAATAGAACCAATCGTCAAAATCATTAAAGAAACTCCAGTTGTTATACCCATTGAAAAGAAAAAGGTTTGTTGCACTGTGAAGTTTTTTATGGCGTTTATAATTTATATGAATCGACAAATGATCCTGTATTTATAATTTCAAATGCTTGATTTTGTTGTTTAAGGAAATTCCACCTTCAACATGTTCAACTGACACAAGCAACAAGCCTTTGAGAAATATGTATTTTATTGAACGCATATTCTTGGTTCATGTGTAATAAAGATAAGTACCTCCAGTGAATCCAACATGTATTGTTGTACTATTAATGTGGAAATTAACCTTTTGATTAAGTTTTATATTGTGTTTCTTTTGGTTCATGAAAATTAAATCTTTTAGACCATTTTTTAAAATTTTACCTGTAATATATAATTATTTTGTTTTTGTTTTGTAAGGTACATGTATGACGTTTGAAATATGAGCTTGAAACCATTTATAAAACTTTCGACAACCAGACACCAAAGATGAAAAACTCAGATTCCGCTAACCACTAAAGTGCAGGCACTTTGATTAGGTTACGAATCACCCTTGCTGTCATATAATCATGAAAGAAGCTATAACTATGATATATTTTAGTGTGAATCACTCAAGTCCTACCATCATCCACTGACATTTATATTCTATTTGGTTTTTTACTGAGTCTTGTTGTGTGTTTATTTTCTTCTGTAAACCAGACCCAATCCTTCATCTGTTTAATTTCTTTTTCAGACTTCTAAATCATCATCTGCTGTAAGAAGAGCAAAGAGACAAAAGGTAACCATGTTATATATAGTGGTAGTCTAACCCTAAAGATTTATGATATATTAAACATCATGAGAGTCATTAACTACGGCTAGGGGAAAATAGCAAAACCTCGAATTACTTACCTTAATCTTATTTGTGTTATGTGGGGAGGAGGGGTAAGAGGTAATTGATGATTCAGCTTTAAGGGAAACTATGTGTGCAAAAGAACACATTTATCGGTCAATAAGTAAGATATATAGATATAGACTATAGAGAGAAAAATATTATAAAAAACATTTACATGTATGAAACACTGAAAGGTATCATTGTAGACTTATTAATTTACGTTAGAAAATCATATTTTGCAAATATTACTCAACACATCCTAAATCTTTCCAACTGTATATGGAAATTAAATGTCTGATACCTTGTTATGTTGGGTTATCAAATAATACAAATGAATGCAACATTTAAAAGTAATGATAAATATTGACAACAACACTTCAAATGGTCTGCATATGAAAATGTACATATAAAAAAATATGATATTAGTTTTGTTTGCGTAATATAAAAAAAGTTTCAATCACTGCCTATTTTTTTTCAAAGACTAAGAAATTACCTCCCTATTTGGCTATAGTTTGTGTTGTACACTGTAAAAGAGCAATTTAAGTTAATATCAAATAACTGGAAAATAAACTGAACAGTTTTTACAAAAAATAACATTACATAGAATAGAAATAAATATATTTAAATGTCAGCTGCAACTCATATTTATATGAAGCTTTATATATAATCTATTTTGTATGAAAATATAGATTGCTACTTATTAATATTAAATCAATATCTTTATAACATGTGTGTGGTAGATCAACTTAATATTAACCCAAGTGACCAATGTTCACTCTTATTTATGAAACTAATATTTTAATAATATGCCTACTTTATATTTATGAATGTATTAATGTTGTTATTGCTCTCAAATTTATAGCACCAGACAAGTAGAGATCGTTGCGGTATGGGTTTTGGTCATTGTTGAAAGTTGTATATTGGCCTATAAATCTAAAATTTCTATTAATTAGTCTCTGGTGGAAAGGTGTCTCATTGGCGATCATTTTTTTTATTTTTTTTATAAGCAGAGAACTATTGATATGTTAATTGCATCAGACTTTTTTAAATGTCAAAGTATTGTAAAATGGGAGATAACTCATGTTCATAATATTTACAAAAAATATTGGAATTTACCACAAGTATTGAACATAAAATAAAAAAATATATCCTTGTATCAAAAATTCTAATAGGGAACATTTATTACATTTAATACCAATTTTCAAGTTGTTTCAAACCATCTTAAAAATTTGTTTAATTTATTACTACAATAAATTTTTTTTACCAAAAGGAGACAAAACCATGATTAAAGTCAGAAAATATGGATATGATGATTGCCATTGAAATAAACTCAGAAAATATGGATATGATGATTGCCATTGAAATAAACTCACCATAGATACTAGAATCGAAATTGTGCCAGATTTGCATATGGTCTACAAAGGTTTTAACAGTGATGCTTGAAATAAAAAAAAAAATGAACAGGCCAAATAAAAAATGAAGTTAAAGAGCATTAAGGACCCAAAAGTACTGAAAGTTTTGTTATAAACGTAATCTATTCCTTTTTTCAGAAAGGGAGATAACTCATTAATTATTAATGAAAATACAATTTTATATACATGTGTTTAACTCTATTTATTGTAGCCAACAACTCCAGCCTCCACCAAAGATCTTGGAAGATGGAAACCACAAGATGATCTGGCATTGATAACAGCTGTACAACAGGTAAGTTTACAACAATGAATGATCAAATAAAGGGTTGGATGTGACATAAATGAGTTATAATTATTTCCCTTGGTTACCATTTTGGATTTGTAAATTGCGAACTTTCTTACTTGACTAACCAAATTGATACATGTGGCCAGAGAACACAGTTGTGCATTTCTTTTAGACAATAAATTCAAATTAAAAAAATTGCATCTGCTCTATCTCAAATATTTTTTTACAGTGGTATGTACTACTATTGGGGAAACTAGTATCAAAGTTATGGAAAAGTCTGCACGCTCTGACAAGAAATATGGACTATTCTATGTTAAAATTCAGTTAAACGGTTTCAGACATACCAATTTTGTACCTTTTTTAACTGGACCAAATCACTACTTAACATAAAGATTCAGAACCCAAATTATTTTATCACATAATTTCATCCCCTTACTTGCATGATTAATATTTCATTACTGAAAAATCATGAATTAAACTGGGAAGGTGTATGAAATTCTTTTGAAAGTTATACACTGTTTACACTAAGGAGACAACAAAAACCAAAGGATGATAACTGTGTCCTTTGACCATGTGATGCAAACATTTCTGATAAGATATTCTTCTAGATTGTTGTGATGAATTAAGCAAGACTTGAAAAATTAAAAAATTGTGTAGAAAACAATTTTTTCATCAGTCTAGCAGACTGTCAGTATAACAAGTTCAATAAGGCTGATTTAAGAAGGAATTTGTGCGTGGAGACCTCCAACATGGCAACACAAGGGAATTAACTCTTGCTCAAAGTGAGTCATCAAAAAATATCTATGGTCGAAAAATTGTCAAAAAATGGCTAGACAAAGAAGTCTAATAGAATGTTCCCTTAAAAGGTTGACTAACCTGACAGTGAAGATTTTGTTTGAAATCCACTAGTCAATCATTTATATTAAATGCCTTCTAAATACAAACAAAATAATATTTTATTTGCCAATCATGGCACCCCAAATGAGCAGAATAATTACAATATAATTTTCAAACATAATGTAAAGTTAATTAAAAATAGGTTTAACAATAATATGATTGATTTTGATTTCATTGATTGATATAAAATATTAAAGCAAATAAAGTAAGCAATTTGTAATAATAAAATAATATATTATAAATATGACCCATTGTCTGTTACTCTGGTCCCTCTATCTGAATGAATAATGATAGAAGATTTGTTTAGGATGTTGCAAATGGGAGATAACTAAGTGTTGATCAACTTTGCTTTCAGTTTTGATAGGTTGAATGGGTTGCTGGTAGAAATCATTGTATTTTTTAAATTAAATGATTTTTTTTTTATTTTACAGAAAGAACAATATGATGCAAATAGAAGCAATTTGATATATATAATTAATCATATATAATAATCAGTATTTATGATATAAATATTTATTTCAATTTTTTTTAATTTGTGATAATTTTAACAGATAAAAATAAGTGAGTATGATGAAAGTTCTAAACATTAAGTACACAAAGTTTGTTAAACAGTAAAATTCTGATATTTATTTTAGTAAACATGACATGAATTTATATACATGTTTAAAAAATATACAATTTTTAAAAGCAATTTTTTTATGTTTTTTTTTTTAAGTTTTAAACTATGTTATCATATTAAAATGTTTTTGGTAAAACTTTAATTAATCAAATAATCTTATCTAAATATTTTTAAATATTATTCAGACCCTTGTATAAAAAGTTTTGATAAGCATTGTTATCAAAACATTTTAATCAAAATATTTTAAAACAGAAATCATTAGCTAAAACCTGACTATCCAAACATTGTTAATGAGGATGAGAAACACTACTTATTCAAGAGTACACATCAAGTTTGAGTTTTGATTACTGTAAATGGATAACTACTCAGATGTACTTGTTTATATATATACAACTTGCCAGGTGAGAAGGCATATCATTAATCAATATCAAATCATATGCACACAATTTCAGAAAATTGTAGTTTGTTTGAATTTTTACAAAACTGGTATCTTATTGATATATATGTATTTGGAACCAGTGGCAGTGAAAATTACCCTTCATTGATGCAGTTACAGTGAGGTTTTTGCTTATGTTTCAAAGATAACACTTTTGGTAAGTTACATTTTTTATATAAAACCTTTTTTATGAAAAAAAATTCAATATTTCAGTTTATTTGTTTAGGGAAAAAATGTGCATATTTAAAAAATAATAATTTGATTTTTATGAAATTGAAATATTTTAATTATAATTTAAAAAGAAACTGCTTTGCACTTTTGAATTATTGCTAATGATCTTGTTAAAGAATGAAAGATTACCAAGAAATGTGAATAGTTTAATTGATATCAATTTCTAAACATAGAAAAGCTTTTAGATTTTATAATGAATCATATTCATATTTATCGTTTATAAGCAGTTTTTAAGATTTTCATTTAAAATATTTAAGATACATTTTAAATCTACATAATATTTAGCCAATTTGATTCTTTTAATCATTTTTCTTTCAGACCTAGGAAGCAGTTGACCATCTAACACCAATGGCTGCAGTTTGTTCTACCCACAATTCCATGCTCTGTTACCTGGAGACAGCAATCAATGACATCCATGTTAACTTGATGAAAATTGACACAGAGGTCAGTCAAAATCTGTCTCAAGGCCACAGTCCGCAAAGTGCTCTCTGGACATGCTGGACACCACAGTTTTTCAAAGAACCATCAAAAGAAAGTTGCAATCCCACAATTCCCTTGGATGGAAGCCATGATGAAACTATTTGCTCAAGTTGTGTTGAGGAATTACCCAGAATCCTTTTCACTGTGAAGAAAGAAGTAGATCGTCATGTTCAATATGTTGACTTTATTCAGGAAAAAATGAATGCAGTTTCCATGTCAACTGCAAAAGCAAATTTGACTCCTAAATCTCATGCTAATTTGAATCGCAATGCATCAGTAAGGAGAAGTAACATAAGAACCAACCCAAGCTTTCCTGTTCTTCATTCACAAAAATCACATGGTGCGTTATTAACCAATCTGAACAGTTCTGTACCAGATACAGAGTCTTTAAAACATTCATTTACTCTAGAGAGTCAACCATGTGTTTGCTGTGAAAAGTGCTCCAGTGTTTTACATATTTTCTCAAAGACCGTCTGCACTAGGGTGAATTATCTCAAAGATCAATGCAAAGAACTCAAGATGAGGCTTGTTAAAGAACTTCAGGAGAAAGAAAAAGAAAGAAATCTGTGGCTCTTACAGATCAAGACTGCTAAAGAGAATGTAAGCAGTAGCTTCTGTCATCTTGAAAACTTAGGTCAACAGTGTTTAGTCATATTCAAAAATCTTCAAGATAAGGAAGATAAAAATTCGAAACAATATGATAATTGTGATGGCAACCAGTCTGATGTAAGATCTGCAGCAGACGGTCAGTCATGTGACAAAGAAATCACCAATCAGAATACAGGATTACTTTCTTATTCTAATGAATCCACCAATAAGAATACAAGATTGCCATCATCTTCCAGTGAAGGATCATACACGCTTCCTGTTGGTTTGTCACATGAGGAAAATTATGAGGGCGATGCAGAATATAGCGTAATAACTGTGAGTGATATTCATGGCAACTGTCAGATTGGTGCTGATGATGAAGATAAAATTTGCATTTATGATGAACTTGTGTTTCCAACTCAAATTGATCAGCAGGAAGCAGAGTCAAAACAGTCACATGATATTTCTGTATCATGTGACATAGATAACAGTCCATTGCCAGAACTTATTGAATTCCAAAGGAAAAGATCTGATTCTTTGAATCGAACTGATAAATTATTTCAAAGGGAAGATTTTCGTAGGCGTTCCCAGAGCAATCCAGTGTCATTCAAAACTAGAAAAACAATGAATGCTTCTGGTCCATATTATACAATTCAGGAGGGAACAGACGACAGCCTTATCCAGGATGGGCCTTCTACAGATCTAAATTATGCCAAGTCTGAGTGTGATATTAATCAGCCCGATACAAAGCAGAAAAAGATCAAGAAGTCTAAAAGTTCTATCATGGTTCGGGCTACAAAAATAAAAAAGTTCATTACCAAGAAATTCAAGAGGAAAAGTTGGGGTGGTAAACCTCAGAGAAAGTCAACATCATCATCATCTGTCCAAGCCAGTTCAACAGGGGTTCAGTTCTTTGAGTACGACTTCTCTGACGACGGGATTGATAAATCGTTAAATGCTACATCAGATAGACTTGGTGATCTCTCATTCCTAACTGGTATGTCCAATAATTTAGAGAATAGTATGTTTGATGTGGATTTTAGTGGACACAAACTGGACTTCAGTGGACAAAATTTGGATTATAGTTCAGAAATGCATTCAATTTCTGAAGATGAGACAGAATCCTTCCATAAGTCAGAAACCAACTTCAACCACTGGTTTAATAAACAGATTGCGTCAATAGAAAGACTTTTGAATGATTCAAATGGTGGAGAGGACATGCTTGATCATCAGTTGACAGAGGACCAAAGTCCACAATTATCAGTGAACCCAAGAAATAGAAGCCCACATACTCAGGATCATATTCAGATGGTGTTGCCACCAAAACATAGAACACACACAAACTTGTACTACAATGACTTAGCAATGGAGAGAGCTCCTTTGGAAAGTTTGTCCGCCATTTCCTGTATTGAGCCAGTTGATCATATAACTAACATTGTTGATGACACTATGGACAATTCATTGTTTGAGGAAGCTGAAGAAAGAGTTTCTGGCTTTAGTTATAGAAGTGCGTCTCGGAAATGTGAAGTGTTTGATGCAGAAAGGAAAGTCAGCAGCTCCAGTGATAACTCTGTCAGTTTAAATGACAACCGAGGCTTTGATGTAAATCACGGATATGGAACCAGTGATATCTTCAGAAATAGAAATAATATGGTTGATCCTTACTTAACTGAACATGCTATAAACAGTTTTCCTATACCTAGTGATCAAGATTTAGTGTACAGAACCAGCCTAGATCACAGGGAGTTTATTGATCCTTTGAGATTTCATCAACTGGAGTGTCATCATAATATGGAGAAACTGTGGCACATCAAACCATATCTTCTACAAGGAACACTGACTGGTACCTTTCTCATGCACCTTATAAACAATTATCCACACAATTTTCTAGAGGTACCAGGATACAATTCTGTTACTAAGGAGATCTCCATGGAACTGGTTTTGAATGTTTTCTCACAGAGCTCCAAGCCACACATATTTGCCCGTGATCTTGTTTGGCATTTATTCACATTGTTGGAACTCTATGGTGGAAAATCTAAATCTGGCAAAAATACAGACTCTCTAGACAATGATCTGATTGTGGCCATTAGAAATGCTACTGTTCAACAGTACCACATCACTACCCAGATCTGGCAATACAAGTGTGTCAGTTTTATCCACCAATCTATCAACGACTTATTCAACCAGAAACTAAGACTTCCTGTGTTTCGTGCTTTATTTCAACAGAGTGATTGCTAGATTAACTTTGTGGTTTATTTAAACTGTTGTGAAAACACGGAAAATATGAACATTGTTTTGGGCAGATTTGTTATTTTATGAGTTTTTTATATTCTGATTTATTTGTTATATTTATAAAGTTCTGTGAATAGAACATTTGACCTTTAACCTGTAAAATAAATTACCTTTACTTGTAAATTGTATATTTATATAAATTATTTATAACTTATATAAAGTATGTGTATATGAGATATTTATTTAATTAATGCACATTATTTTAAACTGTTTATTTATTGATTTATGTTCTATGAACTAATTATGTACATTTGCTTATTTATTTATAAATTCATGTATATACAATTTCATTCAGATAGAAAAGAAATTATAAATATTAAATAAAATTTGAAAATATCACATCTTTAGTAGTATTTATCGTTAGGGATTTATTACTATCTGACTACACCACTGAAATCAATGATTTAGATATTGATCAGTTTGTGCACATGCACTCTACAAGGGGTATACTTCAAATAGACAGCACTCAAAAACACATGTACAGTTAAGAGAAAACAAAATATATTCTGCTGTCAATTTCAAGATAAAATCATTTTACTTTATGGTTCTGTTACATAAATCTTCCCACAAGAGAGCTGGTCTTTGAATAATGTGAAATACTAGCTTAGGAGCAGCAATACTGTAGCTCTTATATCTGATCAACACATAGATTGGACATACGCATAGGAATTTCCCAGCCAAATAGATTGTACCTGAATCATTCTATTTGCCAGGAAATACCTTGTTGAACATAAAATACACCTTGATATATTTGTTGTATGTAAATGAGTGATTTGAGGGCAACTGATCTTGAGATTAGGTTTTCCTGCAGGTTTAAACTTAATCAAAACCAACTATTTTGGTAAGATGTGTTATGAGTTCGAATGAGACAACACAAGATCTTCACCCGAGACCAAATGTCAAAGAAGTTAACAACTATTCTTCATCCTTCAGCCTTCAATAATGAGCTAGAGCTAGACCCATACTGGAGGGTTTGGATAGGGGTTAAATAATTACAGAATAATGCCCTTAAAAAATGAAGATTAGAGAATAATGGGCACAAAAAATGAAGATTAGAGAAAAAAGGGGTTAAATTTTTGAAGATTAGAGAAAAAAGGGGTTAATTTCTTAAAGATTAGAGAGAAAAAAGGGGTGAAAATTAAATGTTTACAGAATAACAGACCCCCCCCTCCAGACCCTTATACTGCATAGTAAGATATAAAAGGTTTTGAATTAACAAATGTAAAATAATTCAAACCGGAATACTAATGACCTGAATTAAGTACAATAAAAGACTAAACATATATGTTATGCAGCAATAAATGACAGTAATGGAAAAATAAGCTCTTAACTTGGAACCTGACTGAAGTCCATTATAACCTCAGTCCTGACTAAATAGATATAGGAAGATGTGGTATGGGTGCCAGTGAGACAACTCTTCATCCATGTCACAATTTATGAAAGTAAACCTTTATAGGTCAAAGAAAGGTCTTCAAAATGGAGACTTGGCTCACACGGTACAGCAAGCTATAAAGGGCCCCAAAAAATTACTAGTGTTAAACCATTCAGACGGGAAAACCAACGGGCTTATCTATATAAAAAAAAACAAGAAACGAGAAACACTTATGAACCACACCAATAAACAACAACTACTGAACATCAAATTTCCGAATTAGGACAGGTTCAAACGTTTTAAAGATGCCAAACCTTCACTCTTATCTAAAACAATAATGTAACATCACAAGATAGAAAGACACACTATAAAATATCAATTTTGGAAGCCTATTATAACCCATCTTAAATCTATTATAGAACCATGCGAACAGTTATAAGGTTATTTTGAGGAAGTTTATTGATGGTATTCTTCATGGGTGACTGAGTCAACTTATAACCTGTATAAAATCTATGGGATTTTTTTTTTTGGTTTGTGAGTAAAATGATGAATTTAAACATCAGTCACGGTAACTCTGTTACAAACAAATAAAATAAGACTCAACTTTTTACTATTTCATGCTAAGTTCTTATTCTGTTTTCTGCAAAGAAGAGATTTGACAGATTCAGTTTAGCTGTATATCTACCATCATTAGTAATTTTAAAGAAAACACAGGATTTATATCATGAAATATTTTTCTTTTTCAGACAAGCGACCTGACTGCTGTACATCTGGGGATAAAGTTTTCCTGTAGATTTACATTGAAGGAAATACAAGAAAGATGGTTTGCCTTGTTGTATGATCCTATTATATCAAAGTAAGATTTTTACTGTCGTATGCAATTCCTGCACATTGATCAAAATACTTCATAAGATAAAGTGATGATAAAAATAGATCAGGGATATGCACCAATAAGAGGCTAATCAAGGGACACAAAACACTAAACTTTTAAATGGACATTATCCACAAAGAAATTACATGTACTTATCACCAAAATATAAGCAAGAAAAGTCTTAATTTATAAATTTAGTGTGATAGATTACTGTGAGAAATTAAGCAAATTAATCAATCTACAGACCTATGCACTATCATGATTTTGGTGTACTATTCCTATTTTCATGCTTCAACTAGAATCCAGATTTTGAGTTTGAAAAACAAGCCACAAATCATTTTGATCTTTTCTCAAGGCAGATAATCTATAACTTAAAGTCATAAGAAACCTCAAATTGAAAAAATTATGCATATGTTTTTTATAACTAAATGGATAGTTTTCATTATACAACTTATGTACATGTACTTTTTTTCTGAGGAAAATTCTTTAATTTGTTCATATTTAGAAGAAGTTTACTTATTTTTAATTGCTACCTGGAACCTTCCAGGAAGCAATTCGCCAACATATTTTTCGGATGCATAGTGACCTGAGCATGGATCTGTCATTAAAATAAACAAGCATCTGATTATAATTTGTATACGTTAAACACATGCTCAATACCCATGCTTTTTGTTATTTGTTTGCAATAAGGTGACAATCAATAAACTTCGGCTTCAAAACACCGCATTTAATAAGCAGCCATATTTGTTAACTCATAACAGATGAGAGAGAAAAAAAATTGAAGATTATACGTAACGATATATTTGCGTAAAAAATGAGAAAATTGTGCACAGAGTAATAAGTCTATGATATATACATCATGTATAATACGTGCATTGGTTCAAGAATTAGATAAACATTATTTTTCACCACTTAATCATTTTTTAGCTCACCTGGCCCGAAGGGCCAAGTGAGCTTTTCTCATCACTTGGCGTCCGTCGTCCGTCGTCGTCGTCGTTAACTTTTACAAAAATCTTCTCCTCTGAAACTACTGGGCCAAATTAAACCAAACTTGGCCACAATCATCATTGGGGTATCTAGTTTAAAAAATGTGTGGCGTGACCCGCCAAACCAACCAAGATGGCCGCCATGGCTAAAAATAGAACATAGGGGTAAAATGCAGTTTTTGGCTTATAACTCAAAAACCAAAGCATTTAGAGCAAATCTGACATGGGGTAAAATTGTTTATCAGGTCAAGATCTATCTGCCCTGAAATTTTCAGATGAATCGGACAACCCGTTGTTGGGTTGCTGCCCCTGAATTGGTAATTTTAGGGAAATTTTGCTGTTTTTGGTTATTTTCTTGAATATTATTATCGATAGAGATAAACTGTAAATAGCAATAATGTTCATCAAAGTAAGATCTACAAATAAGTCAACATAACCAAAATGGTCAATTGACCCCTTTAGGAGTTATTGCCCTTTATAGTCAATTTTTAACCATTTTTTGTAAATCTTAGTAATCTTTTACAAAAATCTTCTCCTCTGAAACTACCAAGCCAAATTAAAACAAACTTGGCCACAATCATCATTGGGGTATATAGTTTAAAAAATGTGTGGCGTGACCCAGCCAATTAACCAAGATGGCCGCCATGGCTAAAAATAGAACATAGGGGTAAAATGCAGTTTTTGGCTTATAACTCAAAAACCAAAGCATTTAGAGCAAATCTGACAGGGAGTAAAATTGTTTATCAGTTCAAGATCTATCTGCCCTGAAATTTTCAGATGAATTGGACAACACGTTGTTGGGTTGCTGCCCCTGAATTGGTAATTTTAGGGAAATTTTGCTGTTTTTCGTTATTATCTTGAATATTATTATAGATAGAGATAAACTGTAAACAGAAATAATGTTCATCAAAGTAAGATCTACAAATAAGTCAACATGATCAAAATGGTCAGTTGACCCCTTTATGAGTTATTGCTCTTTCTAGTCAATTTTTAACCATTTTACGTAAATCTTAGTAATCTTTTACAAAAATCTTCTCCTCTAAAACTACCAGGATAAATTAAAACAAACTTGGCCGCAATCATTATTGGGGTACCTAGTTTAAAAAATGTGTGGCATGACCTGGCCAACCAACCAACATGGCCGCCATGGCTAAAAATAGAACATAGGGGTAAAATGCAGTTTTTGGCTAAAACTCAAAAACCAAAGCATTTAGAGCAAATCTGACAGGGAGTAAAATTGTTTATCAGGTCAAGATCAATCTGCCATGAAATTTGCAGATGGATCGGACAACCTGCTGTTAGGTTGCTGCCCCTGAATTAGTCATTTTAAGGAAATTTTGCCGTTTTTTGTTATTATCTTGAATATTATTATAGATAGAGATAAACTTTAAACAGCAACAATGTACAGCAAAGTAAGACCCAAAAATAAGTTAACATGACCAAAATGGTCAATTGACCCCTTAAGGAGTTATTGTCCTTTATAGTGCATTTTTAACAATTTTCATAAAATTTGTAAATTTTAACTAACATTTTCGACTAAAACTTTTAGGCCAAGTTCAATATAGATAGAAATAATTGTAAGCAGCAAGAATGTTCAGTAAAGTAAGATGTACAAACACATCACCATCACCAAAACACAATTTTGTCTTGAATTCAAATGCATCCTTTGTTTAATATTCACATAGACCAAGGTGAGCGACACAGGCTCTTTGGAGCCTCTAGTTATGACTTTAAAGCAGTATGGCAAGTTACTTGCCGCAAGTAATCCTTGAACACCTTACATGTTTTTTAATTGTACCTTTTAATGTAATGTGCATAATGCTAAAGAAGCAATTGTTCATTTCAAAATCTCTGGTTTTATGGTTTAACATGATTACCATGATTGAACATCCAATTCTGCTAACTTTGAGGCAAACACTGCACATTAGAAAAGAAAAGCTAACCTTTAGAAAAATATGTACAAACTTTTGAAATTAGAAAATGCAATGTGATTACAACAACTTTCAACCAGAGACTGTTTGATGTAGAAGTTAACAACTACAGGCCACAATATAACCTTCAACAATGAGCAAAACCCAAATGACAAGCTATAAAAGGTCAGACATGACAATGTAAAACAATTCATTGAGGAAAAAAAGCAGCCTGATTTATGTAACAAAAAATGAATAAAGTGATGAAGCAGCACATATATACGTGTAACATATTTAATTTTTAGATTGGGAATGCAGGCCATTAAACAACTACATCCAGATATAATATCTAATGTCCAGTCTAAAACATTGTTCAGTAAAGAGGAGGAAAAACTACTGGGAACAGTATTGTCTGTAAGTACCAGTATCATTAACAGTAAAAATTTCACAGGGAACAGTATTGTCTGTATCAGTAGGGGTTAATATGGGGACAAAGTCCCCAATAACTAGAAAAATTAATAAAAAGAAATATTTTTTTTTTATTGTACTATAAATGAACTCAAAATCGTTCAATTTTTTTTATGTCATGTTTTGAATTCCAGCATCTGCGCAGAAATCTACAATGTACTTCCTTTTTCCGGTCTCGTTTGTATGAATCTTTGAGTAAAATATATATTAATCAGTCTAGTATAAAATAGGAAGGAACACTATACCAATTTCATTTTTAATAATTTCTTGATATGAAAAAACGTTACCTGATGATAGCGTTTCTTTGTTTACATTGCATATGACATCATAACTTTAATAACGTCACAACTAAAATCCCTAACAACAGAACCAAAATCAGAAACGTTACGGTATTTCCGTTTCTTTTTTTTAACAAATAGTTACAAAAAAATAACTCATACAGACTTCGTCCCCATTTACAGGTCATGCCTGCCTCATATTAGTTACACAACAGTATTGTCTATAAGTACCAATAGGGGTTATCATTAAACATTACTTTCACAGGGAACAGTATTGTCTGTATCAGTAAGGGTTAATAATTGTCTGTAAGTACCAGTAAGGATTAAAATTATCACACTGAAAAGGGTTTTTAATGCAATGTGGAGACTTCATATGTGAGATTTTTTGAAATACTGCATCTGTTACATGCTGTCTCCTTAAAATGAATATAAGAGCAAGGGTAGGGAAGAAATTTTAAAGATGTAAATGATTTTTTGAAACGAAACACTTAAGATCTGGAAACAACTAAGAAATATTTTAAGGACATTAACATTCTGATCAGCAGTTTGGGCACACCAAACTGGCTTTCACCCTTAAGAATCAGAAAAAAAGTGTACTTAAGGTAATTACAGCCAATTTGTCAAATGAAGAACCTCTGATATATACCTTCTTGTTATTACAATGATATTAAATTGTTTGTTTACTTCCTTACAGACGAGCCAGCCTAATTTAGAAGTATTTGAAGAATTGATAGACAAGAATCCTGAATCATTTTACCCTTTGAGAACCCCTAAATCTCTACACAACCATTGGCTGTTGATGAAACAGTATCATTTATTACCAGACCAATCAGGTAAGAATTGATTGACAAGAATCCAGAATCATTTTACCCTTTGAGAACCCCTAAATCATTACACAACCAGTGGCTGTTGATGAAACAGTATTATTTATTACCAGACCAATCAGGTAAGAATTGATAGACTAGAATCCAGAATCATTTTACCCTTTGAGAACCCCTAAATCATTACACAACCATTGACTGTTGATGAAACAGTATTATTTATTACCAGACCAATCAGGTAAGAATTGATAGACAAGAACCCAGAATCATTTTACCCTTTGAGAACCCCTAAATCTCTACACAACCATTGACTGTTGATGAAACAGTATCATTTATTACCAGACCAATCAGGTAAGAATTGATTGACAAGAATCCAGAATCATATTACCCTTTGAGAACCCCTAAATTATTACACAACCAGTGGCTGTTGATGAAACAGTATTATTTATTACCAGACCAATCAGGTAAGAATTGATAGACAAGAACCCAGAATCATTTTACCCTTTGAGAACCCCTAAATCTCTACACAACCAGTGGCTGTTGATGAAACAGTATTATTTATTACCAGACCAATCAGGTAAGAATTGATAGACAAGAACACAGAATCATTTTACCCCTTGAGAACCCCTAAATCTCTACACAACCATGGGTTGTTGATGAAACAGTATCATTTATTACCAGACCTATCAGGTAAGATACGAATATTCAGCAGTTATTGATAAATATACAGATTTCCATCAGTAATTTGTTTGTTATTGGGTGGGTTTGGGATTTAATAAAATCATATTCCTGGATAGAAAAAGACTGCAATTTCGGTTTTGTATATTAAAAAATCTATAAAATTCAATTTTACATGTCTTTCTTAATTATGACTTTAAAATTTATTTAAGATCAGCAGTAAATTGTCAAAGTCTTTGTCCTCAGCAAATTTTCTTTAAGTTAGTAGAATAATTGATATTCTTTAAGCACTTGAGACAGTAATTTAAAGAAAAAAAAAGTAACTATGTTTCAAGGCTTTTTGTCCCTTTCGGATGGAGAATCACCAGAAAAGCTTTTGTTTTGATTTAGCGGTTTTGTGGCACACATTTTAATGTATCATATCTTATCATTTCCATCAAATCAAAAATAATATAATAAGGAATATGTGGTATTGAAACGAGCCAAATTAATTTTAGTGAAGTTGTTGGGTACCACCTTTATTTGTTTTCTTTTTATTTTAGTTCAACCAATGCCAAGAGGAGATCATGTTTTAAACTTTTCTGATGCTGAAGATATGCTGAATGATGATGATTTAAAGTGAGTATCTACAGATAATGATAAAAACAGTGGAAAATCCCCCCCCCCCCCTTTTTTTATAAGAAAATGCACTTTGAAAATAAAAGAATCCACAGAAATAAAAAATAAATAGGCAGAAGATACCGAAGGGTCAAATAAAAAATCCTTCAAAATAAACAAAACCATAGACACAGAAAATACAATTGAGAACCGAAATGGGGAAACCACAAATTAAGCATATACAGTGATGCATACTGTTAACTTACACCTCTAAGCCAATCAAGTTGGTTTTCAACTCATTTGGCCATCTATAAAATTCATGGAAAACCATTCTAAAAAAATTGAAAACAACATGTTTAATAATTTAATGCGTCGGAAGCGCTGTTCTGGATTTACCTTCATCAGGACCACTCAAGGCAAAATATTTGAAATCTGAGGATGTATAAGTACCGAAACGGTTGAAAAGCTATATGTCAAAAATAACTTTAAATAAATAGCCAAATTCATCTAAATTCAAGTTTGCCTGCAAATTCATCTAAATTCAAGTTTGCCTGAGGGAGTTGAAACCTTAGTTTCTTAATAATTTTAAAATTTATAAACAGACAATTTTAGAAAGGTTTCTTAAATCATGTCAGTACCGAAGTACTGACTACTGAGCTGATACTAATAGTCCACCAGCAGAGGTATCGACCCAGTGATGTGAAAAATTGAAAACAACACGTTTAATAGTTTAAGTTTCCGAAGCGCTTTTCTGGATTTAACCATTCGAGAGAAGACATTTGGGATGAATTTTATTACTTAAACCACCATTTGATGAAATCTGTCTTTAAATTTTAATGTTTGTTTTGAGGTGACAAACCTTTGATAATTTCAAATAGGGTATCATTTGGATCTTTGTTGATGTGACAAGAATTCAAGAACAGTTTTGTTTTATTCTGCAATTGACCTTGATTCATTGATATTTGTTGGATACCCATTTTTGTGGATTTCGTGGGTAAAGGGGAACCATGAATTTAAAAGTTCAACGATTTACAAATTTTCTAAAGAAACATAATATGCAAACTTTGCCAAAACCATGAAATTAACTACCCACAAATATGCAAGTTTTCCTCAATCCACGAAAATTGGTATTCAAGAAAAAATAAAAGAATCCACAGTATACAAATACATATAGAAATATAAATACAATATTTGTCCAGTACTGTGATTCACTGTTATTCCTGAGATATCAATTTTGTGGGAACAAGTGAACCACAAAATCAAAGTTCAACGAATAACAAATTTTCTATAAGCACTGTAAATTCAGAAATTATTGCGATTTTGTCATTTAAGACTAAAATCCTTCTTTTTTTTTGCGATATTGAGAAAAATCCAGTTTAATTTATATGAAAATATCAAAACTGGAGTTTCAATTTTTTTTAATACAACTCTGTCGCATTTTACGCAAGGATAAAAACATCGCAATAATTTCTGAATGGATGAGTATATATTTATGCTAACATTTGCAAAACCTCAAATCAAATATCCCAGGACATAAAAAAAAGTACAAGAATCTGCAGTAAACAGATATTATCTTATGTAAAGTTTCTTGTTTGATTACTAACATTCTTCTGTTTTATTTCAGAGATCCTACAGACGAAATATTAGAACATGGTTAGTGCTTTAATACTATATATGGTTTCAGGGTTTTTATGAGTTGGCTATACCGTGTGATATGTTTTGAGATTCATCACTCAACAACTTCCTGTTTACCATATACTTTTAGCGGTTGGGGTATCATTAGTAAGCAGTAGCTCTAAGATTCATTTGTTATAAATTAATTCCTCCTCGACTTCCTTTTTACTGAATACTTATAATAGGGGTATCAAAAATGAGCAATAGCTCACACAGTTACACTTAAATAAAATTGAGAATGGAAATGGGGGATGTGTCAAAGAGACAAAAAAACAGACCATAGAACAGACAACAGCAGAAGGTCACCACAGGTTTTAAATGCAGTGAGAAATTCCCGCACCCGGAGGGGTCCTTCAGCTTACTTCTTTGATACATGTTGTTAACTTTCAGAGTTGTCTTTCCTAGTACATTTTTATTATTTGATTCTTGAATCTTGCATAATTTTTGCTTAATTTTTATTTTGATTGCTTTTCAGAATTAGCTGTAGCAGACAGAAGGAATAAAAAAGAAATCAGACATTTAGAACAAGAATTACCAAAATGGCAGGTCCTTGTTGACAGTGTTACAGGTAAAAAGACATTTCAACAAAACCTTCTGAAACTAAAAACTGAACAATCAAATTTAGGTGTAGGTTTGTCTACTTGCCAAATGAGTAACTAACTCATGCAGGAGTGATTTATTTTCTCAGCTTTCAGTAGGAGAAAAATCCAAGAATATTAAACGTCGCCAACTTGTAGTCTTGAACCTTTCCCTATAATACTATATCAAGTAAATTTTAAAAATCACAAAATTAAATCGCTGCAAAATGGGCATGAAATGACTTAATGTGAAATAAAGTATCTGCCAAAATAAGTTGGTTTACTTTAAACAAATACAAAATATTAATTGACAGATATATTAATAGTTATCAAAGGTACCAGGATTATAATTTAATACGCCAGATGTGCGTTTCGTCTTCATAAGACGTCATCAGTGACAGAGATATTAATTCATTAACATCAGATAGAGTACCAGACCAGCAATTACAAGTAGCCCCTAGATTTTGTTTACAGAATAGAGAATGATTGGTCAATGATATAAATATTACAGAAAAATAAACAAAACAAATAAAGATTATATTGAGATACACAAATAGAAAGTATACAGAAAATTACAGAAAAATTTGGTCATCGTCTGTTAATTTTGAAACTTTTGATTAGTATCAACACACATGTATGAACCAAAAAAATCTAAAAAATGAGTTTAATTCTTATATAACAGGTATTAGTCCACCTGATTTTGATAATCAAACATTAGCAGTCCTGAGAGGAAGATTGGTGAGATACTTAATGAGGTCAAGGGAGGTAAGTCAAAGTTATATGGCTGTCTATAAAAAAACAAGTAGAAAATATTACATTTGTTTTATACAATTGATATAGGAAGATTTTGTATGAGAGCAAATGAGACAACTCTCCAATCAAGTCTTGTTATAGTAAACCATTATAGGTCAACGTACAGTCTTAAACATGGAGACTTGGCTCACAACGAACAGCAAGCTATAAAGGGCCCCAAAAAATGACTAGTTTAAAACCATTCAAGCAGAAAAACAAATGGTTTAATCTATATAAAAAACGAGAAACACTTATGAACCACATCAACAAACGACAATCACTGAACATCAGGTTCCTGACTTAGAACAGGTGCAAACATATGCAGCGGGTTTAACCCTTTCGCTGATGAGTTTTACTGGGATTCACGCTTCAGACAGCTGACGATGAGTCCCGTTTTACCGGGATCAGAATACCTCTTTTATATTTCCCGCTCAAAACAGTGCAAACATGAGTTATCTTTCTTTGTTGAATACCCAGATGAAAGTGTAAACCTGGCGCTTCTGTTTGTTAAAAACTGTTTCAAAATCAGAGGAAATTTAAGGAATTTACGAGAATTTGGAATGAGGGAACCATTTTTTTTTAAAGAATATGGAAGAATTGAAGCCAAACTAGTATACTTTTTATACGACCGCAAAATTTGAAAAATTTTTCGTCGTATATTGCTATCACGTTGGCGTCGTCGTCGTCGTCGTCGTCCGAATACTTTTAGTTTTCGCACTCTAACTTTAGTAAAAGTGAATAGAAATCTATGAAATTTTAACACAAGGTTTATGACCACAAAAAGAAGGTTGGGATTGATTTTGGGAGTTTTGGTCCCAACATTTTAGGAATTAGGGGCCAAAAAGGGCCCAAATAAGCATTTTCTTGGTTTTCGCACTATAACTTTAGTTTAAGTTAATAGAAATCTATGAAATTTTGACACAAGGTTTATGACCACAAAAGAAAGGTTGGGATTGATTTTGGGAGTTTTGGTTCCAACAGTTTAGGAATTAGGGGCCAAAAAAGGGCCCAAATAAGCATTATTCTTGGTTTTCGCACAATAACTTTAGTTTAAGTAAATAGAAATCAATGAAATTTTAACACAATGTTTATGACCACAAAAGAATGGTTCGTATTGATTTTGGGAGTTAAGGTCCCAACAGTTTAGGAATTAGGGGCCAAAAAGGGACCCAAATAAGCATTTTTCTTGGTTTTCGCACCATAACTTTAGTATAAGTAAATAGAAATCTATGAAATTTAAACACAAGGTTTATGACCATAAAAGGAAGGTTGGTATTGATTTTGGGAGTTTTGGTCCCAACAGTTTAGGAATAAAGGGCCCAAAGGGTCCAAAATTTAACTTTGTTTGATTTCATCAAAAATTGAATAATTGGGGTTCTTTGATATGCCGAATCTAACTGTGTATGTAGATTCTTATTTTTTGTCCCATTTTCAAATTGGTCTACATTAAGGTCCAAAGGGTCCAAAATTAAACTTAGTTTGATTTTAACAAAAATTGAATCCTTGGGGTTCTTTGATATGCTGAATCTAAAAATGTACTGAGATTTTTTATTATTGGCCCAGTTTTCAAGTTGGTCCAAATCGGGGTCCAAATTAAACTTTGTTTGATTTCATCAAAAATTGAATAATTGAGGTTCTTTGATATGCCAAATCTAACTGTGTATGTAGATTCTTAATTTTTGGTCCCGTTTTAAAATTGGTCTACATTAAAGTCCAAAGGGTCCAAAATTAAACTAAGTTTGATTTTAACAAAAATTGAATTCTTGGGCCTCTTTGATATGCTGAATCTAAACATGTACTTAGATTTTTGATTATGGGCCCAGTTTTCAAGTTGGTCCAAATCAGGATCCAAAATTATTATATTAAGTATTGTGCAATAGCAAGAAATTTTCAATTGCACAGTATTCAGCAATAGCAAGAAATCTTCAATTGCACAGTATTGTGCAATAGCAAGAAATCTTCAATTGCACAGTATTGTGCAATAGCAAAATTTTTCAATGGCACAGTATTGCACAATAGCAAGAAATATCTAATTGCACAATATTGTGCAATAGCAAGAAATTCCAATTGGATTTCAATTGGAGTTATCTTTCTTTGTCCAGAATAGTAGTTGAATCAACTTAAATCATTGTTTTATACAATATACAATGTATATTCACTTTTACTACCAACTGATAGATTAAAACAATCTTTACCATTCAGTGATAACAAGCACTTTTTTTACATTTTAATATTTTATGATGTATTTAAATAAGTAGTTATTGTTGCAAACTTCATTAGAAATTTGAATTGAGATCAGTTTTGAAATAAGGGAAAGGGGGATGTGAAAAAAAAATTGGGGGGTCAATTTTTTTCATTTCAGATTTCATAAATAAAAAGAAAATTTCTTCAACATTTTTTTGAGAGGATTAATATTCAACAGCATAGTGAATTGCTCAAAGGCAAACAAATTTTTTTAAGTTCATTAGACCACATTCATTCTGTGTCAGAAACCTATGCTGTGTCAACTATTTAATCACAATCCAAATTTAGAGCTGAATCCAGCTTGAATGTTGTGTCCATACTTGCCCCAACCGTTCAGGGTTCAACCTCTGCGGTCGTATAAAGCTGCGCCCTGCGGAGCATCTGGTTTGACATAAAATGTCGTTTCATGTACAAAACACTTGGAATGGACATCATTCAGTGTAAGGAATTTGTACAGTCTCATTAAATTTTTCAAAATTTTGCATTTTTAGGTAAAAAAAATACTATTTTGGGTCAAAGAGCAGAATTTTAAGAATTTCACCAAGATAATGCCAAAAATTTGAAAATTTGAATATTTCATGAAGAAAAACTTATCAAAACATGAACAAAACTGTGAACATGGTATTAGTGAATGAAATAAAGACACAAATAACTACAAACAAGTTTTTAATGACATTTATTATCTTGGCAGCTATCGGTGAAAGGGTTAATGTTTAAATAGGTACCAACCTTCACCCTTACCTGAAACAATTGTGTAACATCACAACATAGAAAGACACACTATAAAATATCAATTGAAATGGCTTAACTCTATCAAAGACATATTAAGACAAAAACCCTTATATAAAGTTCTGATGTGTTTTGTTATCAGCCCTCATCAATGGGTCTTTTTCAGTTAGTTTGGCATCTGAGTACTATGGACACATTCCTGTTTTATTGGTATTAGTATTAGATCAGTTTTATGTATTAATTAACTATAAAATCTATTTTTAGATAACACTTGGAAGAGCCACCAAAGACAACCAAGTTGATGTAGACTTAGCATTGGAAGGACCAGCCTGGAAAATCTCACGTCGTCAGGGTGTCATAAAGTTACGGAGTACGGGAGAGTTCTTTATATCTAACGAGGGAAAGAGACCTATTTATGTTGATGGCAAACCAATTTTAGGTGGAATCAAACAGAAACTGAATAATAATTCTGTTGTTGAGGTATGAATAAATTACAAAAGCACAAAAAATCAGTTGCAGAAAATGATTTTTAAACAACGGGATAATAATTCTGAACATTGTTGAGGTATGCATAAATGATTAAAGTACAAAAAAGTCTTTCAGAAATTTTATTTAATTGACAGAATAAAAATTATGTTGTTGAGGTGTGAATAAATTATAAAAATACAGAAAGTTGAAGAAAGAAAGACTTCACTTTGGTCAAAATTTTAAGTATCTAATAAGAAATAGGTATACACAACACTACACAGAAAACTAGAAATTGACAAAAAGAACCCCATTGAAAATAAAGGTGAACTTAATTATGTAAAAACGTAAAATCACAAAAAATACCAGACTCTGAGGAAAATTCAAAACAAAAAGTATCTAATCAAAAGGCAAATTAAAAGCTCAAACACATGACATTCCGACTACAAACGAAACCTCACAATACAAAACATTTTTGCAATGGAACTAATCAGGTATTATTTAATTCAATAAAATATGCATGTATATATACAACAGTTATATGGATCAATAAGTTTTTGCTTTTTTTTTTGCAGATTTCTTGTTTACGGTTTATATTTCTGATCAACCAGGATTTAATAAACGTGATACGAACTGAGGCACAGAAACAAGCCAATACATGATACATGCTAAACAAAGAAGTTGGTAGAGAATGGATCTGACTGTTACGATCGGCAGAAATGGATGAAATTTGACAACAATCAAATAGCAACAAAATCATCGTGAGCACATTGTGACAGTTGTGAAGTGACAATGTACAAAATCACAATATGACACTTGTATGCAATTCTCAAATTGCATAAACACAATATGAAATGCTAAATTTGCATAAACACTTTATGAAATTTGTAGTAAATGCTTAATTTGCATAAATGCATTATGAAATTTGTATGAAAAGCTAAATCTGCATAAACACATTATGATATTTGTATGAAAAGCTAAATCTGCATAAACACATTATTACAGATACTCGTATATAGAATCATATTCAAAACAGTGTAGCTGTGGCCATTGATTGACAACCTTAAATTATCCCATTGACTGGGGCAGATTAGGTGAACGTGTGTCCGTAACGACAACTGCTCTTTACTTACTTATTATAGATTTTAAACGGTGGGGTCACCAAAGGTTTTTAACGCCTTTAATATTAAAATAATTCGAAAAATTAATCAGGAATAACTTTATGTTTTGATTTATATTATTGATATAAATCAAAACATCGTGTTATTCCTGATTAGTTTTTCTAATTTCTTTATTTAGGTGTTGAGAACCTTTTGTGACCCCACAGTTTAAGTGCCTTTAACAAGTACATAGTGAGCAGCGGTTGTTACAGACAAACGTTCACATAATCTGCCCCAGTCAATGGGATAATTTGAGGTCGTCAATCAATGGCCACAGCTACACTGTTTTGAATATGATTCTAAGATTTGACCTAAAATTGTGTTGCAAAATAATGTTTCTAATGTTGAATGAAATATGAACTCAATTATGAAGCAATTAAATGGTGTAAACATTTTATTTGAAATTTTATTTATTTATACAGTGGAGTGATTTTTGTTGGTACCTTGTACCATTTGTCCATGATTGAGGATTTCATGGTTCTGCCAAAGTCTTCATATATATATATATACATGCCCAGAGAATTTGTAGTTCACCAATACACACATGAAATATATGAAAATAGTAACATAGGAATTCATTGTTCCCCTACACAGGCAAATTTCACTCACATCAATTTCACGTGAATTTAAATTCATGTGAATCTGAATTTCACCTCAAACGAGCTTATACGTGAAACTCACATGAAATCAGTTTTTGTGAGTTTCACGTGAATCTCATGTGAAACTCATACATGAAACTCATGTGAATTTCACATGAAAATCACGTAAATTTTTTTCATGTGAAATTCACATGAATTTTCAAAATAGAGAATTTCAAATAACATCTAAATTTTCAAATTTAAGTCAAAATCATGAAAAATATCAAATTTTTTTGTTTTAAATTTCACGTGAATTTCTTGTGAAAAATTTCACATCAGATTCATGTGAGTCTCAATTCATGTGAGTTTCATGTATAAGCTCGATTGAGGTGAATCTCTAGTGAAATTTCATCATGTGAATTTCATGTGAGATTCATGTGAGATTCATGTGAAATTCATGTGAGCAAATTTTGCCTGTGCATACTTTGGAAATACATGAAATTTGGTATCCATTGAATGACAATAAATCCACAGTAATTATATTAATTAGAGACGCCAGTTGTCTCTAATAGTATTTAAAACACTTGTTATGCTTAAAAAATGGAGAGAGCATATAGTTATAGCTTTGGCTGGCTGTGTGTCTGTGTTATATCATAATCAAATTAGTTGGTAGATAATGATTGAACAGTGTTGAGCTAATAAACTAGATGAAATATGAACAAAACACGGCATATAGAATTGCACTCAAATCTTTATAAACATGATATGACATTTATATTAGTTATAAATAATTTTATACTGCAACTCGTTGTGTTTATTTCCTAGATATAGTAACATAGCTATATTTTGTATAATGTCAATTTCATCATGGAACACTTTGTCCACAATCAGGGGTCCATTAAGGGATTAAAATAAATTTGACATTTGTGTTACGATTTAAAAAACTATCAATGTATCAATTTAAGTTGCAGTATAAAAACAATATTAGGTGAATGTCATAAAAATATAAACTTTTTTGTACTCGGCACAAAACTGTGGAAGGGCTGGGTAGAATCTGGCCCTTCCCCAGTTTCTCAGCCTCATACAAAAAAGATTATATTTTCCTGACATTCACCTAATATTTTATATTGATTTGGTGCAATATAAAGCTGATGTTGAACAAAATATAAACTTAATAATAAGACAATTCAATGAAGAGAAGATTTGTTTACATATTGTACTGGTATGCTATATTTTTTATGGAAGTTGTCTCCACTTGCATTTGAAACTTTTTTTAGTTGCAAAAGTTGTCTCAACTTGCAGTGGAAACATTTTTTAGTTGCATGGGTTGTCTCCACTTAAATTGAAAACATTCTTGTGAAGCAAGAGTTGTCTGCACTTGCATTGGAAACATTTGTTGCTGCAAGAGTTGTCTCCACCTAATGCATCTTGAGGTTTACTGTGCAATTAATATTCTTAAGTCTCTGGAGGAGGTTACTGATATGACACTAAATGTGATGTTTATGACCAGGTCTGTGCCCAGAATTGGTTCAGCGTTTGTGATTAGGTTCGTTTAAAGGGAATCTCTTTTGATGTTATAAGTCAAAAGAATTAAGCATAGAGTGGTATTTACCTTAAGATATATCATTTTCATAAAGAACATTTGCCCATGTATCTTCAGTCATGGTTCATTGACTTAAAATATTTTGCATCATTTACATGTTAAAGTAAGGATATTTTACTTCTGAATATCACAAACGGGCAAACCATATGTCTACAGATTATTTCTGTAAAGACTAAAAAAGAATTATTTGAGGTATGCCAACATAGATGATACCCATAGAGACTCATAGCACAAAAACAACAATTTTGTTAAATGATTGAACTAAAGTGCCTTGTAAAGTTTTGTTACATTGGGAAATAAGGATAAAAGCAATTGACCGTTTCATTATCTAAAGCACTATGGGTAGTTGCATTGCCCATACCCCAAAATGAAAATAACATCCTATTATTGGTGGAATTTCAAATGTTTAGGACGTTTTTAACCAATCATGATCCTTTGATGTACACTTTTGAAAATATTTCTCAGAACGCATTAGATTCTGAAAAATAACATTTTTTTCATAATTGTTTTCTTGATCTACTGCACCTGGCTATCAGTCAAGTAATGATTGGTCTAAGAAGTGTGTTTACAGTATGACTATCCAAACAATACTTAAGTTGAGAGTTCCAACCTGGGACAGCTAGTGTGTCTAACACCCATCTCATTTGGCCAGGATTATCAGTGTTTTGCCAAACTGGTCAAGATGATAACGTTAAACACACAACAATCAATCAATCATATATAGATTAGAATTGAACCTAAAGTATACTGGAAAACTTATTGTATTTCAAAATAAATCTATGGTTTAATAAGTTGGCACAAGTGGTGAATGTTGTTTTGGTGGCATAGGGGGATCCGCCCCCCTTTTGTGGAAAAAAAAGGTTGATTATATAGGGAATCGCTGGAGCGATCCACCCCCTTCCCCCTTAGAGTAAGAATTGCTGACCTTTTCAGAGTCAAACAGTTCTATATTTGAGTCAGGAATTTTGTTACCTCAATATTTTTACATATATATTTTTTTTTAAAGTGAACATAAAAATCATTAAGGTAGGTCATTGATTTAGTCACTGGCTTTAAACTTTGCTTTGCTACTCCTTCACCAAGCATAACAAATAAGAACACATTGCTTATATCCACTTCATTTTAACTTTAATGGATAGTTGTCTCCGATTGGCAACCATACCACATCTCCTTACTTTTATATAAAGTCGGGTTTGCCTGAATTTATACAAATATGCTCAAGTAGGGAGCATATACCATTCAGAAGTGCAAAAACTGGCTGGCAAAAAAACTAAAAAAATCTATGTCTGGGTAATTATATAAGATGTCACGTTCTATATTGGAATATTTCCTTTATGATATATATTTTTTTTTAATGTTTTCAAGAACATACACAACTAGATTTTATTTGATTCATTATAAAGATTTTTCCTTCTATTTTCAATAAATATTAAAACATCCCTTCTGAAACAAACTACATCGTCATGACTTGAAACAGAATGTTCCAAGATACGCCCATAAGATATGCAACTGTCTTTAATATAGATATTTGCTTTCAATGGTCTTTAATTGCTGCTTCCTTTTAAATCTAGTAGAAAATATTTCAGGGATATTCAGGACAAAAACAAATAAACAAATGGCCTTGCAAACGGCCACTTACGGACCCCTTAGAAAAAATCAAATATATGTGAAATTTTGTCTGTAGTACTAGACAGGATACAACTTTACTCATGCCAAGTATTTCTTTATCTGAAACAAAGATAAATTCTGCACAATTTTGTTGAAAAGTGCAAGCTTAACAAAGACTAAAAGGGAAAACAATGGTGGTATTACACCTGAATGTTAAATGTCCTGATTTTGCAGAAATGTACTTCTTGAACTTCAGTATAGTGTAATACATATATAATAGATAAGACCGTTTACAAGAGACATATAATAATGGTAAGTCAATGACAGTTTTATCAAAATTTGTAAGATCAATTTTGTAACATGTACAAATTAATATTAACTCTTGTTTTTGTTTTGGACACACTTCCTTTGTTTGTTTATATCAGTAATGCACTAATCAGTTTTATTTGGCAGTTTATTTCGGAATTTCTCGTTTTAATTTTTCTCCAACTTTAAAATTCACTGTTTTGATTCGATTGCCACTTTTAGGGTTTTCCATGGACGGAACGCGCGCGTCTGGCGTACCAAATTAAAAGTCTGATATTTTTGATGGGTTGTTCATGTTGTTATTAAGAGAAGACTTTACAAATTAACAAATAGTGCCTTATTGTTCATTTCAGTGGTTTTGTAACCTTATTGTTCATTTCAGTGGTTTTGTAACCGGTGTTTAGTGCTTATCCAAGTTCTTTTAACAGGTAGGCAAATATATTGTATCTATATAAGCGTCTTCAGATGGTGCAGAAATGCATGTGCTATAAAAATGATTTCCTTGCCCGTATTTAGCACAAATTTGGCATTAAAATTAGAACGACCATAACATAAGGAACATGTGTACTAAGTTTTAAGTTGATTGAACTTCACCTTCATCAAAAACTACTTTGATCAAAAACTTTAACCTGAAGCGGAACGGACGAACGAACGGACGCACAGACCAGAAAACATAATACCCTTCTACTATCGTAGGTGAGACATAAAAATAGTTTTGAAAGAAAAGAAATAGAATATTTGTGTGTAAAAATATATATGTTTAAAGAGAAAATGGTATACAAGACAACAACTTAACGTAAATAATCTTAAGAACATCTAGACGATCTAGACGTACGGAAACATAGTTTTCAATAACAGACAGGTGTCTATGCAATATTTAAAAAAAAAGTTCCGAATCGGTTGTGCATAATATCTTAACAGAAAATATCAAATAAATGTCAATAACACCAAATTTTCAATATCTAAACATACCACAACTTTTGACTTACAAAAGGAACTTATAATGTGACTATGTTTAGATACATTACAATTATATGTTTTAGACTCTAACATCTCAAACCTCCCAATTTTGAATAGTATTTTTTTTATTATAATTTTAGTCGTTCAAGCCCAACAACAGTCATGCGGTACACAGAAAGTGTAAGTATTTGTTAGTTTTGATTGTTGGCACATGTAAATATTACGGTAAAGTGGTACTTGGGGTCAATTTTATCTGTATACAATTCAAACCAGACAATTAGAAAAAAAAACCTTCATTTACTACAATTCATATTTTGAAAACGTCTTGTGTGTGCACTGAAGTTTCATCAATTTTATTATAAATCTCAGAGTATGAAACTGGATTTTAAGATGACTAAAAAAAATCAATTTAGTAAATTTTCAAGCATGTTATTATCACAAAAAAACTTTTGGAATGTCAAAAGTGTTAACAAGACCGTATAAAACACATATTCATGGTCTAGTTTTTGGTTAAATGTTTCTATATGCATTCGCTACATGCATTTGCTTTTATTTCAGCACAAACTACCACGAAGATAACGATCAATTACGTAGTGACCTATTGAACCCTGCGCGAGGTTTTTATCAGGAATCATTGACCTCAGCCAGATTTTTCCATCCTTTGACGGTATGAAAATATGTTAAACTTTTTTTTTGGGGGGGGGAGGGGGGAGGGGGGGTTCATATTCCATGTTGCAGTCATATTGCAAACCGTGGCAAATCTGTTTGTATGCATTGCCTAATTTGGTATGTATTCCATATATACCACCTAACATATTATAATGCATCTAACTACATGTTCCACTCAAAGAAAACTCAATCGTCACCAAGGATTAGAACAGTCACAAAATGTTCACAACTGCTTCAAAAATAAAATATTTTTAACCTTGATGTTATTTTTCTTTAAACTCTGGAATACATATATATTTTATATACAGGATGGATGGATGTATGGCTGTTTAACGTCCAGTGGCAAATTAAACGCATTTTCAAGACGACTGGCATCGTAATATAATGTAACGTTGTTTCAAAAACAAGCATTTCAGTTACACATTATGATGTTAGAAAAAAAAAATCTGTTCTATTACACGCTCTAATTTCATCATCATACTGTTTACACATAATAATTCTTTTGTTATTTGTATCGTTGGAGTACTGTTTGGTTTTACACTAAGATTTTTTTTCGCAACTTGTCATTGTAGAAAGATCATTTAGCATGTCTCCGAGATAACCAAGGTTCCAGTCTGATGTTGAGGATGTACAGTTTAAACGAGTTCGCTGATGGAGCTCCTATCACACAAGATTTCTTACAGAAACTTGAACAAGATTTCAAAGCAGCTAAAGATGCCGGGTGGAGTCTTGTTCTCAGATTTATGTACCAAAATGTAAGTTATTTGTTGATATGTTACTATATTTCTGTAAAGTAAACAAGAAAATAATTTGTCCGAACTAAAAATATACGAGAGACAAAGGTTATTGTGATATATACTTTATTAAATTAACTATACCTCTGTGGCAGAATCTATAAGACGCACGCAATACCTTTGTTTTTTTTTTAATAATAAAATTTTGTACATCTAAACAAAGCCAATTCAACAAATTGTTTTACACTTTTGAAACATTATGTAAATTCGTGCTTAACTAATTGACAATCAACGTGTGTAAAAAATCCAACGTTTCAATGTTTATTTCGTTGTCTATTTACCAAGAGTTTGGATACACAATACAACCCTCAGTCAGAACCAACAATAGCTCAAATCAAGGAACATATCAAACAGTTAGCACCTGTTATTACCAGTTATGATGGTGTTGTGGTGGCTGTTCAAGCAGGTTTCCACGGAGAATATGGTATGATAGCATCGAAATTTGCATTTAATATTTAGTGTCTACTACAATTTTATCTGTAAATAATATGATAATTTAATCAGGGAAACAATCGCGGCTGTTCTATTTTAGCAATTTTTATGAAAAAAGAGTCGCTACAAAAATCAGTACCACTAAAATCGCGAATTCGAATGCAGTCGATTATTTGTGATTAAAAGACGACGAAATAATTCCCCGATTTACTGTTAACAATCAGATACGTTTTCAATGACATTTTCAAACATCAACGTGAACTTATGTTTCACGAAAGTCAAACTCGTTAAAGAACATGTGCACTATCTATTTAAAAGATCGAACTAGAAGGGATACCATGGGTGTAAAATAAAAAAGCATTTTAAAGAAAGGACAGGAAAAAAGTATAAGACAAAACAGTGAAAAAATATATAAGCCCAAACCAAACCTCACCAAAAACGGCAAAATGACAAAAACCGACACTAAACAACGCCTCACCAAGCGATGAAAAGACATACACTAGCTCAAAACAAAGCCTCACAAAGAACGACAAAGAGTCATGTACCTGCTCAAAACAACGTCTCAGAAAAAATGACAAAAAGATAAACAACGTCTCACAAAAAACGACAAAAAAACTCAAACCAACCCTTTATCGAAACTGCGAAATGACAAACATGTACACAAATCAACGCAAAAAAAAAAAAAAAAACGGTGAATAGACAAATACCTAACTAAAACAACGCCCGTCTCACAATAAAGCCCCAACATAAAACCTGTGAAATTCCTCGTATGAACTCAGTAGAAATCGTCCAGCCTATTATAATGCAAGTAAACATTCGGAAATAAGTCTAGATTACTTTGGGATAGGCTGAGGATAAGCTATATAAAATGACAACTGCAATGATAATAAATTGTCAGTGGTAATTTAAATACAGAGATTTGTTCCCACAGACTTTGACCGTACAGGTTTACATTATGCACTCCACTTTTGACACATTTTTATAATGTTCCATACGTGCCCCCCTCTATAGTGGTATACTCGTATTCAGTATACATATTCAAACTAACAAAAATATCAATGCATTCGTATTCATGACAAAACAAATGTTATTAGTTGTTTGTCCTATGATAGGTTTTAAATGGATATTCTGATAAGGACCGTTTGATAAAAATATTAACTTGGAACATTTTTTATTACATTCAAACTGGACCACTTTTACGGTACTGCAATTTTCATTGAACACCTTTATCAAAAGCCACTTTACATTTTTAATTTACCAGGTTTATGGTACACACCTGGAACAAATAGTACGAAACAAGATACAGCTATAATTGATACGCTACTCACAGAACTTCCATCAACAATGTAAGTAATAGAATGTATATAGCACTAGTAGTAAAGTTCCAGTCTGAAACGGTAATTTTGGTCTGATCAAGTCTTTATAGACTGGATTTACCGCTAGAGAAAAACGTCAACACTTTTTCAGACTTTCAGACGCGAGTACGATATACTGTGTTAAGTCTGTTCAGTCATGTAAAGATAAACAAGACATATTATGGTTGCGTACTTTTAAGAACTGTTAAGACGGTTTCAGACGAAATCAGATTTGTCAGAAGTGTAAGAAACCAATTATGAAAGTAATCATACATGTACGAAATCAAACACTCGACGATATAGGTATTTTCAAATGTAAACAATGAGACGCAAACCATTGACGCTGTAAGTTATTAAAGATACAATTATGACGATGAAAACATCACCAATGTAAGTAATCACCAATGTAAGAAATTAACACTGTTAATAATCACCAATGTAAGTAATCACAGTGTTAGTTGTCAAAAATGTAAGTAATCACCAATGTAAGTAATAACCAATATAGCTACTCATCACTGTTAATAATCACCAAATGAATGTAATTAATCGCAGTGTTAGTTGTCAAAAATGAATGGTATCACCAATATAAGTAGTCATCAATATAGCTAATCAACAATTAATGTCAGTTTTTATCAATACATACAATTAAGAGTAATCAGGGATATAAGTTAATACACATAGAAGTAATCAACAATGTAAGTAATTACAATTTTAAGTAATCACCAATGTATGTACTCTACAATGTGTATCATCGACGATGTAATTAATCAACAAAATAAGAAATGACTAACTTAAATTACCAACAATGTAAGTAATCACAGTGTAAAAAGTCAATAATGTAGGTAACCATCACTTTAAGTACTTGATAAGTAATTAACTGATGATGTTATACACAAATGATGAAAGTAATCACCGATTTAAGTCATCAACAATATATATACATAGTCAATTATGTATCCTAAGATATAAGTAATCAAAAATGTATTTGATCAATAGTGCAATTAATCGACGTTGGAAACAATCAACGATGTCACTAATTGATAATTTAAATAGTTTAAAGTGTAAGTAATCAACAATGTAAGTAATCACTAGTAAAAGAAATTATGAAAAATTAGTACTAATCGACAATGTAAGTAAACACAATTATAAGTAATTATGAAAAATTAGTACTAAACGACAATTATATAACTGTAAGTACTCGACAATGTAAGTGATCGACGATTAAAGTAATCAACAATGCAAGTAGTCAAAAAAATAAGTTATCGCAAAATATAAGTAATCAACAATGTAAATAATCGCAAAATAAAATAAATCAACAATGAAATGACCAACAACGCAAGTAATCGAGAATGAAAATAATTGACAATGTTAACTTTCAACAACATAGGTAATCAACTATACAGTAATCGAAAACGTTAGAAATCATTAATGTAAGTAATCAGATATGTACATTACTACTAAATAATAATGCAAATTACATCGCAAGTAATCAACGATGTGAGTAATCAACACTATAAAATATCAACAGTGTAAGTAGTCACTAATATAAATAACAAACAATATAAGTAATCACTACACGTTATTAGTGGGAAATCATGTTCACAACTACAGTCAAATTGATTGATTTTCCTGCATTGTTGGGGTTCAGGACCAATATAACCGCAAGTTTCGAAAGCTGCAAATACACATATCATTTCTTTCTGTGTGTATTTATAGGAACAATTTGATAAAGGACTTTACGTTTTGAATTTTCCTTGGGATAAGGCATTTTTGTTATTTTACTTTTTTATACAGCCGGTAAGATAATAGTCTGATTCTTCGTTTCATATCCTCTTCAATCTTTGATATCACGTGAACCGTACTTGCTCGAAACGCGCGTCTGGCGTATATACTAAATTTAATCTTGGTATCTATGATGAGTTTATTTACAACCACTTGGTCGATGCCACTGCTGGTAGAGATTTATTTCCCTGAGGGTATCACAAGCCGAGAAGTCAGCACTTTTTGTGCTGACATGAATTGTCATTGATATTTTTATATTTATAAATTTACTGTTTACAAATTTTTGAATTTTTTGAAATACTACGGCTTTTCTACCTCAGGCATAGATTACCTTAGCTGTATTTGGCAAATCTTTTAGGAATTTTTGTTCTTAATGCTCGTCAACTTCGTACTTTATTTGGCCTTTTTAACTTTTTTTTGGATTCGAGCGTCATTGATGAGTCTTTTGTAGACGAAACGCGCGTCTGGCGTATATACTAAATTTAATCCTGGTATCTATGATGAGTTTATTTACAACCACTGGGTCGATGCCATCTGAATCTTTATTCACTGGGACGATGCCACTGCTGGTGGAGATTTATTTCCCAGAGGGTATCACAAGCCCAGTAGTCAGCACTTTTTGTGCTGACATGAATTATCATTGATATTGTTATATCTATAAATTAAATGTTTACAAATTTTTGAGTTTTTTGAAATACTAAGGCTTTTGTACCTCAGGCATAGATTACCTTAGCTGTATTTGGCAAAACTTTTAGGAATTTTTGTTCTCAATGCTCGTCAACTTCGTACTTTATTTGGCCTTTTTAATTTTTTTGGATTCGAGCGTCACTGATGAGTCTTGTGTAGACGAAACGTGCGTCTGGCGTATATACTATATTTAATCCTGGTATCTATGATGAGTTTGTTTGTCCATGCGCAGCTGTCTTGTCTTTTAACTAGGAAGTTCGATGCTCTCTTTCATGGATGACAACTCATTGTAACCACAAATAATACTAACATGACGTATTTAATTATACACAGGCGATAAAAGATAACTTGAAATATGAACATATAATGCATTTATAAAGACTACAATAGAATACAAATTTACAAATGTCATATACGGTTATTTATCTGAAACTAAAAATGTTGTACGGATAAAAATATTGCATTTCAAAGGAAACTGATAGAAAGTACAGAAAAGGTTTGGGATGACTACTACTTATTTTGACATACTGATTAAGTATAGGCGTTTGATGATTACTGTGTTTTTTTTTTAAATTGGAATCTCTCAATAGGTTATAATTGTAATTATTTCCAGTTCATACTGGATTATACTGGTCATTTGTTCATTCTGCTTTAATATTGAAAACTTGTCTTTTGTCATTTTAATCGATATTTTCATTCACATATCAATGCGATATAATTTCACAATTATAACATTTAAAATAATTCAAGGCACAAACCAATCATCCTCCATGCGTTTTTGCCGGATGGGCGGTTTTATTTTTAGAAAGGAAGTATAAACCCTTTCTTTCCGCAAAAAATAAAGAGGAAGAAGACATTGAATTTTAAAAAGGGGGCTTTTTACAATTAAGAAATATCGTTTTTTTAATAATTTTGTCTTAATCTTGAATTAGATTGTAGAAAAAAGGTAGGAGAAAAAAACAATCTTTCAAATAAAAACAAATAACACATCAAAGTATGCTTAAACAAAGGTGAAAGCACAGAAAAGGCAGAGGAGACCAACAAGCCACCATAAAGAAACTAGAGATTCAAGAACACGACCACATACACAAGGTGTTTTTTCTGGAATGAAATCGCAAGTTTGAAAGGAACTAAAATATATTACAAACAATATACCGGTAGTTTCATTGAATATAGAATGCTTCGCCATGAGTGATTTCGTACATGGCATTAAAGAGAGACGAAAGATACCAAAGGGACAGCCAAACTCATCAATCGAAAATAAACTGAGAACGCCGTGGATAAAAATGAAAGAAGACAAACCGACAAACAATAGTACACATGACACAACATAGAAAACTAAAGAATAAAAAACACGAACCCCACCAAAAACTAGGGGTGATCTTAGGTGCTCCGGAAGGGTAAGCAGATCCTGCTCCACATGTGGCACCCGTCGTGTTGCTTATGTGGTAACAAATCTTGTAAATAGTCTAATTCGGTAGGTCTTATTCATTATAGGGAAGGGGATTGTAGTTACGACGTAAGGAACATATCCGATATCATTGTGAAACGGTTATTCCATAACGGTCCAGTGGCGGATCCAGAAATTTTCATAAGTGGGGGCCCACTGACTGCCTAATAGGGGGCCCGCTCCAGTCACACTTTAGTGATTCCCTATATAAGCAAACAATTTTTTTCCCAAAAAGGTGTGACCCGGCCCCCTGGGCCCCCTAAATCCGCCTCTGCGGTCAACCAACTCGTGATGGCGTCCGTAAAATTTACGAAGAGATGATTTTGGAACTCTTGGTTTAATAGAATCCTTGTGAGCAGCAACCCTCTTTCAAGACAATCATGATAGGAAATGCATAATCTGTTCCAAAAGTTATACAAAAACAAAGTGCCACAATTTTCATAACTTTTCCAGGCCAGTGCAAGTTGCTCACCCAGACTACAAGACAGGAAAGATGACAATAGAGAGGATAGGTACATGAAATTATTTCAACTTTTCAACAATATTTTGTTAACCCTCAGATACTAGACTGAGTGTATTCTGTTTAACTTCGTTAGGCTTTCATCAAAAGATAATAACGAGGTTGAATATTATGTAGACGTCGTTTATTTTTAAAAAGAAAAGTTTCAAAATATTACATAGGATGTTGTTTCATCTACTACTGATAATATTTTATCATTTTGATATCCATATTATTTGTTAATAATTACATTAGATGTATGTTTCATTATAATACGTTATCCTGATTGGCTAACTGCACATCACGTGTTAATCCTTAAGCAATTGCATTACACAATAAAACTTATTCACGATAACACGAGGTCCCACAATAAAGTACACAGGCGAATTAAATAAAAAATTGATAAAATTCCTGTTTTCATGATCGTAGCTAAAAAAATGTAAATATAAGTATTGAATGCTTCTTTTTGTAACTCCATAGGGTTGTAAAAGCCTTGACCGTGCCCACATTTTTAGAATGAAGCGCTTCCGCGCTTCATACAAACTGTACTTCGGTCAACACTTTTACACCCCAATGAAGTTATAAAAAGAAGCATTCAATTCTTAAATGCATACATCCTATGCTTTATGATACATTTTTTACGAATACAAAAATGCTCCTCTATTCTCATCAACATGTTTCTTTAAAGGTATTGGAGGTCTTATAATCTTCAAAGTTTTGTAAAAAATAAAAATAATTATTAGAATGTTAGTGTCGTTACTATCAGAAACAAGAACAAAGCTAACTCAGTCGGTCTAAGAAGTACTACTATATTACTAGCCTGTCAACACTCAGTGAGGTTGTGAGTTCGAACCCCGCACATGGCAGGTGTGCCTGGCTCAAATCTTAATTGTTTTGGATTGTACGTTTTCCTTCCGAAGGGTGGTGGTTCTCACTGGGTAATCCTGCATCCTACACCAATACCATTTGACCGCCAAGAAATATCATAATAGTGCTGAACGTCAAGTTGCGGTAAACAACAATAAATCATAAACCAATCAATCAATCCTTACAATCAGAAGCAAGGACAAACATCCTCTTTTGAACATCACATAAAAGGTTCTTTTTCACATCTGTCTCATTATTTATTTTAACGACAGGTCACTTCCACGAATGTCTGTTAGAAGGTGACACCAATGATCTTAAACATGCCTTTCCGGATCTCTCTACCGATACTGGTGCCTTGTCTTATTTGACGAACGATACGGAAACCAGTGTCATTGGTGGGAAAACCTGTCACCCAGGGGACACTACAAAACCACCTAGGTACAAATTTCGAGCATTCGATATTTATGTTTGGACTATCTATGATAATTTTTGCGGTAGCAAATTTTTATTTTTGATTTTACTTATTAATGAATGATTTGATTTCCAAAGATTAAAATGTATTTGAGTTAAACCAAATATCTCGTAACTTTTCATTCATTTTTTAGATGATAATTGTTCCATTTATCAATTATTTGTTGCTAAATATTTTGTTCTATGAATAGAACCTTGTCTGCAAATTTGAACAAGTAAAATCAAGCTACTTTATCTGCTGGTAACAGTTTTTTTTATCTGTTGCAGAAATTTATGTATCGACTCAGAGAAGTTGTTCAAAAGTTTGCACTTAACCTATCTTAATATAAATGACCCGGATGAGGCTATAAAAAACTACAAAAAATATGGTTGTTTTAAAACACTGTCTGACGTCATGGGGTACCGACTGGCACTTGAATCAGTAAGTATGACCTCCCACGTATGATATAGATATTCGGATGCTCTTTGATTTATTGACTGTTTAACATAAATTTGAGGATTTTTGGCTACAACAATAACGATCATGACGACAACGATGATAAACGACGACGTGTATGACGACGTAATGATTGATGATGATGATGACCGTCCGACTACACCGATATTGAGGATGACGACAACGATGATGACTTCGATTACCATTATGACTATGACGATGATTATGATGACGACAATGACTATGATGATTGATGATTTCGAGGAGGAGGATGAAGACAACGACGATGATGATGAGGTAAACGATGACGATAGTTATAATGATGTTTTAATTTCTATGTTTTAGGTGACAATTCCAGACAGCGTTAATGTAAATACTCCAGTATGTGTTGGTATAACACTATCAAACAGAGGATATGCTTCACCATTTCGTCAATACAATGTATCGATTGTTCTTCAAAATACAGTCAATAACAGGTATTTAATCAGCAGAGTTGTATGAGGATCGTCAATACAATGTATCGATTGTTCTTCAAAATACAGTCAATAACAGGTATTTAATCAGCAGAGTTGTATGATGATCGTCAATACAATATATCGATTGTTCTACAAAATACAGTCAATAACAGGTATTTAATCAGTAGAGTTGTATGAGGATCGTCAATACAATATATCGATTGTTCTACAAAACTCAGTCAATAACAGGTATTTAATCAGCAGAGCTGTATGAGGATCATCAATACAATGTATCGATTGTTCTACAAAATTCAATCAATAAAAGGTATTTAAGTAACAGCGTTGTTTAAGGGTCTGTTAGATTTTCACAGAATAGAGAATTCTAATGAAAAATAGAAAATACAGGACCAAAAAAGAATAGATTGAAATAAGCCAAAGAAATATCGCATAGAGACTAACATGGTGCTAAACAGTTACTATAATTTCTGTGCCATTTGGTCTATTGTGGAAAGTTGTCTCAATGGCAATCATACCACATCTTCCTTTTTATATAAAGAAAAAAAATTATGTGCATGGTGCTTCATTAAAATAAGAGAATAGCCGACGCAATAAATAAAGTTATTGAAGAGGTAATGATTTTCACATCATAGTTATTCATAAGAAATGATGCCAATATTTGTTGTTTAATTTTTTCTCTTTTGATTCATGTTTTAATCGTACAGCATTGTATACGAAGCTGCCATTCCAACAGATACGACAAGATGGCTACCAGGAAGTGATATACATTTGGAAACAACCTTTAACCTCCCAACTAACACTCAAACTGGAACAACTTACAAGGTGCGTTTTTGTTCGCCTCTGACGTAATTTTGTTTTGATAGACTGGGAATTTTGAGACAAACTATTGATTTGACTGTTTTATGTTTTGTATGTTCTTTAACTGGTTTTCGAGGGTTGCGAATGCTCTCAAACCTTTAAATTGAAACGTTTGTCCACGTGCGATCCTTTCTGGAATTCACTAAATTAGTCAAGAGAGAATCTCATCGCTATTTTTTCGCCTTAATTTATAAGATAGTTCCCTTCTATATGTCCTATGTGCAGCAGTCATTATGCAGGGGTCAAAATTAGTTGTTTGATGCAGCAAAACCTGGCAACACCGAATCCTGCATAAACCGAAAACATGTATTAACGAAACATATATTTCTAAGAATCGTCATATCAAATTGTATGCGTTGGTTGTGAACCTGATAAAATCGAACATCAGCCAAAACAGAACAAAATCTCAGTTCCCAAAGGGGTTCGGTTTGAACAGGTTTCACTGTATAAATGACTTTTTAGAATCTCAAGGATTATCATGTGTATATATCCAAAATGAAAATGACGTTACGACAATGGTTTAGAACGTTTTTGACCAATAACAACGTTCTGATGCACGCTTTTGAAAATAATACCCAGAATGCATTAGATTCCGAAACGACAAAATGATATTTCACATCAGTACATTACAGACATCTTCTTTATCTAAACATAGGTATACTTGAAGATTTCGGAGCCATATCTCGGCGATAACACAGATTACTTTGTAGTGTTGGCAAACTCAAAGTTAGTCCCAGTTAACGGACTGAACAGCGTAGGGTCTTTTCAGGTAAAGTTTATTGGTAATATCATTGGTGTGTCTGATAAACCGGAAATTTACTTTTTTTCCCTAAAGTTGATAACAATAACTGTGGTTTGAAAGTAAAATTAACAGATTAGAAAAACGAAAATTGATGTTCTCCTATTCTGCAAAAGATCTGCACCAGTCCTGTATTTTGTAGAGCATTTTCTGTTGAATTAAAGATGCAAGACATTTCGAATCTATATTTTTATCATTGTTTTGATTTTATTACAATAACAGAAGGCGAGTAATGCCGCCAAATATTCCTTTTTTTATAATTTAATTTTGAATGTAACATGTCTTCTGATTGTCTGACAGTGTTTTGTCTACCAGCTCATAGACATTATATTGTCATATGCCCGTGGCGTCATCAACGTTTTTTCATGATTTACTCCGGCTTAAAATGGAATTTAAAATTAAATTATAAGAAATGACTGTCTATTCAAAATAACATAAAAAATGTGGTGCAGACTTTGATATAACCCGCTACGCTACCACAAAAGACAGAAAAAGTATTCCAGTCGTTCCTTTATTATTTTTAAATTCAAATCTTTATTGCCATAAAACTACAGAAAAGTTATACTAACAGATAACGTATTGAAAACAAATTTAACACTTTATATTTTTATTTCAGGTCTATTTTATATAACACGTTTCATCTGTGTTCAAGCTATATATGACGGGTTTGTTTTTATAATGAAAGAAATAAATATTACATGATATATATTAATTGATAGGTTGTGGCTTCTAGTGCAATAAATCCAACTTTTGCACCGACGTCAACACTACAGACATGGACACTTCCTAAAGTATCAACCAATCCACGAACGTGGCATCAGGGTATGTGCAGTTAATCCTCTAATAAAGGGCAACTCGATTAAACTATAACCTGTCTTGATGGATCATCTTTTCGCGATGCAGAAATACCTTTACTTTCGGAACCTTGATTCCATTACTACCTCACTTGTATCTAAGGTCATTTTCCTCTGGTTTCGATTATGGTCATCAGATATAGTTTATAATTAGACTGTAATATAATTCGACCAAGAACCCCTGTAAGACAAACCAAGGGAAACAATGATCATAAGATTGCATAAGAACTGATCAACGTCATCATAACTGTTTGTGTAATGAGAAGTAAAGAAATGGACGGTCTAAATATCACGTGATTGTATAACCCGAATAATGTCAGTCGTTATATTCAGCCGATCTCTGTTTAATCTCCGATTGTTACATTAACAATGTCTCGATAGGCTACATGCCGCTAGAGGGCGCAGAATTATTCGCGTTAATGATTATAGAAAAAAAAAACCATTATAATTGTTGCAAATGTCCTTAACGTGATTAGAACAATGTCATACCAAATTTATGAAATCGATAACTACAGACAAAACCATCATACGAAGCACGTAAAGATTGTTCTGCACAACTCTTTCTGAGATATATAGTGGGTCTCATTGAGGTCTAAGCGTGACACGGGATTGCCGATTTTTTGTAAGCGTGACACGTGAAAGTCAAATTATTGTGTCGTGAAATCGGGAAATGAGGTCTAGCGGGACCCGGGAATTAACAAAAAAATTAGAATTGCTTACGTAAATAGTGTAAGCGGGATACGGGAATCTGACAAAACAGTAAGCGGGATCCGGGATCGGAACCCCCCAATGAGACCCCCTATATAGGACTAAATGATGATTCCAAAATTGTTCGAGTGCCCATAAACCAAACATGTATAAAGAAAACAACAAAAATCATCTGGAAAAAAAGAAAGTAAAATCACAAAAATACTGAACTCTGAGGAAAATTCAATCGGAAAGTCCGTAATCAAATGGCAAAATTCTAATAACAAAACACATCAAACGAACGAACAACAACTGTGGCTTAGTTATAGAGTGTATTTAATGAACCAAAAGAGAGATTTTCTGCTCTAGTTCTATGAATGTGAACAGAAAAAAATAAAGCATATATAACGTACGTATTAACTAACAGTAGGCAAAAACTTATGCCGTTTTTAGGTTCATATTATAAAATTAAATCGTCATGTTATGCGGATAATTGTTTCGTGAATATCAATAAATATTTTAAGAATTAGATAGTTATAAATGGCATTATCAGACAATTGTTTTGTAGTGACGCGCTCCTGTCTTCAGATACCAAATGGACCTCCTGTAAGTTCAACGTCACTTCCTGTTACTACAGCGCCACCGGTTTTTACCACGACAGTAACACCTGCTACGACAACACAATTTGTCAGTACACTACCTCCACCGTTTGTTTCGTTTTCAAACGATACAAGTAGTGAGTTTTACAATTTATTAAATGCATCGCTTTGAAAAATACCAATGAAATACATTATCCTATTACACTTACAGTCACTTGTTTCATGTGCCTAAATTTTTTTTCAATAGAAAGCATTTATTGTTGTCTTATTAGGAGATCCAAACAAATAGTGTTATTTTCAATGGTATTTTAAACGCGATGTAATGTCCATAACATAAATCATCGTAAAGCTTCTTAACACAGAACAACACTACAAACAAAAGCAAAACAAAATAGAAAGAGAAAAAATAATAATAAACATGAATAGAAAAAAAAAACTCTTACGATAAAAACCATTATATCGAGCAAATATAATTACAATATTTTATTGAATACATTTATATATTATACTTCACGCTAAAATGCCATGTGTTAATTTACTCTATCACATGGCTGAGAGGGTGACTATTTTTTTTAATGTTACCCTCTCGTCTAACCCAATCAAAAATCGACAATTTAAAGGACAATGAATTGAGTTTACATCAAGTTATTAAATGCAATGCATAAGTTCTACGTTTCGGTTCAGATTTTAGTATTTGACTGTCAAAATAAAATAATTAAACAACATCTTGCTTCTTTTTTGTGTTTAATACCTGTAACGTTGTTATGTTCGTGACTTCATAGAAAATACTTTTATAATAAAATTAATCTGCAAAAGAAATAAATGATAGAACATTCAGTATAATAAATTAAATAACACATAGCTGAAAGAGCAGATTGGTACCCCTCGCAAAAGCATTGTCAACCATGGCTTCACCGCGGTTTACAATGTTTTCTCAGGGTAACAATCTGCTCTATCAGCCTCTTTGCTATGTGTTATTTATATAATGTTAAGGATACCACTACGTTGTTACTTGGTTGTTTGTTATAAGTTTTTTCGCTTCTCTGTTTCAAAATATACAGATTTTTAAAAGACTGTTATAAAATTATAGTAAATCAATTTAGGAACTAAATATGCTAAAAAAAATGAAGGGTCCGTACGCGTACGCTTGTTCTCAAGATAAAAGCTATTGAAAATTTGGCGGGAAATGATTCTCTCTTTCTTTTTCATACTTTTAACATTGGCCGCTTTTCTCTTTTAAAATATATGGAAAAAATAACAAGGATTTTATAATATTTTCAAATATGGCTTATCGAACTGAATGGAATAAAATTTTTGAAAGAAAAGTATGGATTAGTAGACAATAATTTTAATGTAAAATAATGGATAAAACCAGAGGATTTCGAAAATATGACAAAATTTTTAAAATGGGTGATTGGCACATTGTAACTTATATAAATAACATTTTACTTACTAGACCTAGCGATATGCAGGAAGTTTGATACCGTCAAGGCCCTTCTACAGTTCACGTACTTCACTCATCCATCTACGCCTGAATGTCCAAACACTTCGTCTCGAGCTAAAGCTACACCGGAAGTTATTCCGATATCATTCTGTAGCGCACCGACAGATACGAGCTACTGGAAACCAAAAGGAAGGGTAAGTATAAACATATAACACCGGAAGTTATTCCGATATCATTCTGTAGCGCACCGACAGATACGAGCTACTGGAAACCAAAAGGAAGGGTAAGTATAAACATATTACACCGGAAGTTATTCCGATATCGTTCTGTAGCGCACCGACAGATACGAGCTACTGGAAACCAAAAGGAAGGGTAAGTATAAACATATATCACCGGAAGATATTCCGAGATTACACTGTAGCGCACCGACAGATACGAGCTACTGGAAACCAAAAGGAAGGGTAAGTATAAACATATATCACCGGAAGCTATTCCGAGATTATTCTGTAGCGCACCGACAGATACGAGCTACTGGAAACCAAAAGTAAGGGTAAGTATAAACATATAACACCGGAAGCTATTTCGAGATTATTCTGTAGCGCACCGACAGATACGAATTACTGGAAACCAAAAGGAAGGGTAAGTATAAACATATTACACAGGAAGCTAATCCGAGATTATTCTGTAGCGCACCGACAGATACGAACTACTGGAAACCAAAAGGAAGGGTAAGTATAAACATATTACACAGGAAGCTATTCCGATATTATTCTGTAGCGCACCGACAGATACGAGCTACTGGAAACCAAAAGTAAGGGTAAGTATAAACATATTACACAGGAAGCTATTCCGAGATTATTCTGTAGCGTACCGACAGATACGAGCTACTGGAAACCAAAAGGAAGGGTAAGTATAACACATGCAATGTGATGGTTGGAAGTAGAACATGTACCAGATTTTTCTCCCTGTAGATAACACTGCATATAAATATCCTATTGAAAGTAACATTCACCGAGTAAATTAGAAACTGGTAGTATCTTAATCGTTATATGATCTTATATATCGTTTCTTTTCTAGGTGCCGACTTTACTAAAAAAAATATAAAAAGTCCGAAATATTTGGACTTCGTATAAATACAAATTTATACATTGATGGTAAAAACTAACATTGCACTAAACTATTAGTTGATTACTACAAAGTTCAGATTAATCTACGTACATTTTAAAATTTAACCATGCTCTTTTCCAGTGATTTTTAGAAGCTGGGATCCAATTTTGCATTACCTCTAAGTTGTTTCCATTTGCAATACTATTAAAATTGGTAATTGAAAAATGATTTGTCTAATTAAGTTGTAATGAATTGAAGGATTTTACATCCTGTATGATAATGATTGTAGTGCGCATGTCACGCAAAATAAGAATGAAACCGAATGTTTCAGAGGACAAGTACATTAAACGCCTGAACACAAATTGAGTTGCAAAATACAAAAAAAATGTTTCTGATGAAAAAATATTGTTTCTTTGAATAAAGTAAAAAATAAAACAAAATTGTTTATCATGTTTATCACAAGAAAAAAAAACTATCCCCAACAAGAGTTAAACTGTCTGTACATAAGTAGTTTTACCAAATATAATGGCAGGTGATTGATAACTGTGAGAGGATTCCAATGTACGCACGTATTGGTGTGTTCAGCAACCAGGGTTTATATGGCTACGACACTTCCATTCGTAAATGTGGTGTTTTCCTGGGATGTTTGAAATCAGGTTCAAAGGTGGTAGGAGTGAAGGTGAGTGCAGCATACATGTGCATATATAATTGTTGTTTATTTTTAAATCTGTCCTGGGAAAAGGGATAATAATTTCCTTTTTTCTCTAGTAAAGAGCATTTTGCTGTTTAAACAATAATGTTAATATAATAAACACAAACTTTTAAATGTATTTTCATGTTTTTGCGCTGGCAGACAACCATAACCAAATTAAGTAGAATTTTCATCAGGAAAATAGTATTCATCTATTAAAATATGATAATGGGATCATTGGAAAAAACCAAAGAAGCATAAATCCTTGTGGCAATACAAAAAACACGACATAATTCTTCAAGTTGATGTTTTGGTATTGATTTTCTTTAAGATTACTACTCCACTTGATCACGATATATCAAAATGCAGCTTTTATTTATCTTGATTCTTTCATGCTTAATTCGCTTAAATTGGCAGAAAGATAATATGTAATTGTTGGAACCATGTGCGCTTGAAATAAATGCTGTATTAACCGACCTTTCACTGTCGAGCATACTGTAAACCAACTTATTTTCGCGACTTTCGCGAGTAGAAAAATATCGCGAATATTAATCGTCGCGAATATGTAAAACTTTCATTATTTCTTACTTTACTACATCAAGTAAATTTGAGAATCACGAAATTAAATAGCCGCCAAATTGACTGGAAAGGGCTAAAAGCGAAATAATGTATCCGCGAAAATAAATTGGTTCACAGTATTTCATACTGATTCATACTGATGATTGATTGATTGTTGTTCTGTGACGGTCGAATTCAATTTACGAATGAAGATGGAGAGAACCGACATACCATCGGTAGGGAAAACGGCAATACAAGTACATGTATATTAAGACTGGAGTCGAGCGCACCTGCCGCGTGCAGAATTCGAACTCACAATCTCAGTGTTGAGTTGCAGGCTAGTGATAAAGTAGTTTGACTACGAATTGTAAAAAAGATGTGGTATGATTGCCAATGAGACAACCGTCCACAAAAGACCTAAATGACACAGAAATTAATAACTATAGGTCACTGTATGGCCTTCAACAATGAGCAAAGCCCATACCGCATAGTCAGCTATAAAAGGCCGCGAAATGACAATTGTAAAACAATTTAAACGAGAAAACTAACGGCCTTATCTATATAAAAATTAAGACCACTTTGCCACCGAGGCCCCTCAACGTATTTAAATGAAGAACAAAAATTACGGATCCATTATTTTCTGTCTACATATTTGATTTTCTTTTTTTCAGATTGGTATGCAAGTTTGTGGACGACCTTTTGACATTGAGAATGCTCGTTTTTCAAACGAAAAAGACTTGCTGAACCTATATGTGTTTTAAATCAAAATTAAATTAAAAAGTATAACGGCTTTTATATTTTCGTATGTAAACTTACATTAATATTTTGTAAAATCTACTTCATACTTTGAAATCCCTGACTAATATCACATATGGAGCAGGATCAGTCACCCTGCAGTAGCACCTGCGACTCCCCCTGATTTTTTGTGAGGTTATGTTGCTCAGTATTTTGTGTTTTATTTAGTGTTGTCCGTCTTTTATTATTTTTTTCATTTTTTTGCCATGCCTTTGTCAAAGTGTCATCAACAACCGAACTCTCCATTCAAGTCTCAATTTGTAAAAGAAACACCATCATATGTAAACCATTATAGGTCAAAGTACGGTCTATGACACGGAGCATAGGCTCACACCGAAAAGCAGACTATAAAGGGCCCCAAAAATTACAAATGTAAAAACATTCAAACGTGAGAACCAACGGTCTAATCTATATAAAAAATAAAAGAGAAACAGACATTTATGAACATCAGGTTCCTGACCTATATTTGTATATTTTAAATATTGTTGCTATTTCTGTAATGATGTCATGCATTGGCGTTATGAGAATAAAGATATCTTATATATTAATCACTGTATAGAATAGACACACGATGTTTCAAATGAGTACTTTATTGCGTTAACGTTTTTGAAATACAAACATGTTGTCTGTTCTATTGTCGGGTTGTTGTCGCTTTGTCACATTCCCCATTTCCTTTCTCAATTTTAATTTCATTATATTTGTGATATTTTGTTTTGATGTCTGATTCAAGTTTTTTTCCCAATTTGGCTATACATAAGGTCCTTGTATGGCCAGTTTGAATAGCTCTTCAACAGTTGTATATAATATATTTTTTCAAACATTTTGGCCTCGAGAGCTCTTCAACAGTTGTATATAATATATTTTTTCAAATATTTTGGCCTCGATTCTCACTTATTGACAATGACAGTCAAAAAGAGTATCTGGTACAGTAAAACTGGTACCGTTAATATTTTTGTATGTTTTATAAAAAAAGAAGCTGTGGTATGATTGCCAATGAGACAACTGTCCAGAAGAGACCAAACTGACACAGACATTAACAACTATAGGTCACCGTATGTTCTTAAGTTCTAAAGACAAAAATTAAGTACTTTTGCACGATATCGGAAATGCTTGTACCATGTCAGATTTATTTTCGTATTTTTTGTTTATGATTTTGTGATGTTTATAACACAAAACAAAATTTTCAATATCTTTGATTGGTTTTTATCACAGACTTAGATGTCTGGTTTACTGTAAGTTGTATGTTTTGTTTGTTCTGGCATTTACGTTCTATGAGTTTGGAGACAATACATTTCAAAAGACATTAACAAATGTTTTCAGACTGGTACGATGTATAGCATCTGATGAATTCTCTATTTTTGTTAAATTCGTAATATTTCGACACAAAACAAAATGTTCATTATCTTTTATGAAAAAAATATCACAGACTCTTTACAATTTTACTAGACGAAACCATGGTAACACGGTTGTAAACATGAAAAATAACAATTATCAGGAAAATATTCTGTCGTCTTTAAAAAAAATATAAAATTGGGCTATTCTACACGAAAAGAATTTTAGAAATTCTATATAAATGTGCTTCGAAAACTGCAATAAAAGTATTTTTAAAAATCTAAATAAATGTACTCAAAAGGCTGCCATAAAAGAATTTTTGAAAATCTAATTAATTGTTCTTCAAAGACTACAAAAAACAATTATATCCATAAAAAAATGATAATTTACCACAGATTCATTTGACATACCCCTCGCTTTCAGGCCAAGGAGTAAGTGATATTGAATCCTTTCATTATTATATATAAGATGATAAATTATAAAAAAAAATTATTTAAGTCTAGCCGTGACAAAATGTTGTTCTAAGCACTTTTTTCTACGTGAAACTCCAACATGCAAACAATAAAATAAAATGGTCAATATTTACAAATTGCGACTGGCGGTCTTTAACCTCTTTTATTTAAAAAAGAGAAAAAAAACATGCGAACAAATGAACTTTTAAGTATAAAATTTACATTTCTGCATCTAGGGAGAAAAATCGAATGATTCGTCTCGCCTCCGTGGCTAGCGTGTTTTTATGTTGTGATAGTAAAAGTTTGTTGTGTCTCGATGTAACTGTAAGTTTCCATGGAAACTGGATACCTCGTTGTATTCCAGTCCCTTCATATAAACCGTTATATGCTACTCGGAGTACAGTTGCCCGATCCCATGATGCAACATAAATATGACCACTACATAATGCAACGCCTGATGGAAATCCTAGATCCGGATGCATAAACCGCCAACGGATGTCTCCATCGTAAGTTAGACAGAGAAGTTCAGGTTCCGGATATTTTTGGTCCGTAATGAATATTCGCTCCTTTACGCCGTCGATTGCAACATATGTGAATTTAGTGCGATCAAATGAATGTTCCTCGTGCTTTCGCCATCGTCCATTGTGTTTGACGTAGATTTGGAGTTTGGTGCTGCTGCAAACGGCTAGATGACTATTGTCATGGCTGATTGATTTGGCTTTTAGACCTGTTTGGAACGAGGCTCCGTATTTTAATTCTCCTTGGCCATACACGTTGATGGCTAAAAGAGTGTCGATATCCGGCCGTGTGACAAGTAACTCGGTATTTGAGATAGTCGTCGTGTCGTAAGGGGCCGGTGTCACAACAATTTCTGAAACTTTGACATAAGTTGTATCATAAAGTGACACTGTTTCGTTGGCATGATCAACAACTACCACATTGCCATTATCTAATATGGCTATTCCAGTAATCCAAGATGGCTGTTTACTGTGTTGCGATACTTCAATGTGTGCCCCCTCATTTATATAAAAACCGCTATTCCCACGTGCCTCAGCATAATCGACGGACGAAGCAGACCGAATGCGTTGAGATTGCACTGTGCGAGGGCGGTCATCCCGATCTCCTCCAACGCCAAAAGATGGACACGATGAATTTGGTGAAAAATCTCGTCGTCTGCTTGTTGCCGATTTGGATGGTCTTGGACAACGTTGGCTTGGTGTAGGCAGAGAAGCAGAGCCTGATGATGTAGAACATGGTGTCTGTGGTATTCCATCGTCTCGGATAAAGTCAACACTCCCAAAGGACTGGAAATCAGTAATGAAATTTTCGATTGACGAATTCATTTGGAAGTCAATGGTGCTTCTAAACGATTTCCTCGAGAGTTCTCGTATTTTTCTGCTGTTTGCTTCGTATTCTTTTTTCACGTTTTCCAAAGTATTTGTCATATCTTCCGCGTCTTCTTTATCTCTCGCTTCCTGCAGACTTTGAAGTGATCTTTTACATTTTTCATTGGCTTTTTGGCATTTGCGAATATCGGATTCAATTTTGTGCACCTCCTTTGATTTGAGTTTCGAAAGCTGGCTGATAACCTTTTCTTCTTGTGATTTTATAAGATCGGTTGCCTTGCGACTTGTTGTAGTTATTCGACTCTTAATTTCCTCCTCTGATTGGTCAATTCGGCTTAAAATTCCCTTTCTACTGTCCATTAGATGTTCTATGTCGTTGCACTGATCAAATAGGTAGGATATATAACGCTCCTCAGTGCTATCTGTTGAAGGAGTTACTTTGCGTGGAAGATCTTCCGCTTCTTCACGTGATAGAACTTCGTCACATTTCCGGTGCTGCAACGAGCATAACGAGCATATGTAAAGTTCATGATCAACGCAGTAAAATTCAAGTTCTTTGTTCGGGTGGACGGCACAAGGGTTTAGGTAATAAGGCCTCGGCGTAGTATATGCAGAAATCATTGATACAATGTTGTGATTGTTTGGTAAACTTTCAACCCATAGATGTGGAGAAAATTCTTTCCCCGTTGGAGCGAGTACAAATCCTCTGCAAATTGGACAATGATATCCCATCCTCCGCGCAAACTCAGAGTGGTGAAGAATATGATCACCGATACATTTCTTGCAAAACGTGTGTAGGCATGGCAACGATTTCGGTTCATCAAAAATGTCGAAGCAAATTGTGCACGTGATTTGTTGTTCTGCTGTTTGTATAACTGGGTCCGCCATTTTGGTTGTCTTTGGAAGCAGCTGAAAATAAATGTGAATTTTAGAGAAAAAAAACTTTAATGGTGCGTGATTTGCAAAAATAAAAGATTTAAGTAAAACAGAAATGAAAGTCTGACAGAATAGAGAAATTACATAACGGTAATTATAGAAAGAAATAATAGTACAATCATTTACATGAGAAATTTAGAGTCAGTATTAATTTGTTAGCCAGTTTAATTTTAAAAATAAAAAACCTACAATAAATAAATAATATAGACATTGAGGATCCCCTTTTAAATTCCTCGTAGAACATCTTTTCAACAACGTTATTGTTTGACAAACTCAGGACACTATTATCAATGAAGCACGTAAATTGTGCACAGGGACTTTTTAATATATATATATATACTAGAATAGTACAACATACGTGTTCTTATTCCACATCTTGTGCAGAGTCTAGTTAAAAGAGGATAGCAGGCGAGGACCGCTTTATTTAGCTACATGTATGATTTATGCATTGATAGTTTAACGTTGATTAGTCCTCCTCTTTGTTTTTCAAAATCTCGGTCCGCATTTGTTGTGGTCCAGTAAGGGAGCTACCATTTGATTTTTATGGGGGGGGCTAGGATGAAAAATGTTGTCCTGCATTTTTTTTTTATCTGTAATCTCTGTCCTGCCTTTTTATTTTTCACTCTGTTCGGTCCTGCCTTTTTTTTTTTTAGTTTATCCTGACTTTTTTTTACCTAAATTGTCGTCCTGACTTTTTTTTTTCGCAAGTGTCTCATCCTGCCTTTTTTTTTACTCAAAACTCCTGTCCTGCCTATTTTTTTCAAATTTCATCCTAGCCCCCCCATAAAAATCAAATGGTAGCTCCCTAATAAACAGATGAGGTATGATTGCAAATTATACAACTTTTTAGCAGAAATCGAACGACGTAGAGTTAGCAACGATAGTCATAAATTGTAGGTCGCAGCACGCCCTCCAACAAGCAAAATAATAGGGCATATTTTAATCAAATGTGTGTATTTAATTGTGAATGAATGCACTGCTCTGAGTCTAATAGGACACCATGATCAGATGATTGCAATGACGGATCCAAAAATAGGGGGGGAGGGGGTAGTGCGGGGTTGAAACTCCCTGCTTTTGACGATCCATTCACCCCCTTTATCTGGGTTAGGAACCTCCTGTTATAAATGGCTGGATGTGCCCCTGGATTAGAATAATACAATATGTTTATGTCTGTTCATACAAATTAGATTCTTCGACATGATAATGCTTCGACATGTTCAAGTCTCTCGGTCACATTGTTGTTGTTTACATTTACATCTTTCATATTTTCAAAATTGTAAACCAATTTCTACTAGAATTAGGTAATACATTTGTACCAACAGGTGTAAGAAAAACATAAACATACCTGATCATCAGGAATTGGCGTCCATTTTAATTTTCTATTTAAAATCCACTTCTGTGTATTGATCGGATAGTTTACATTTAAATTCTAAAGGTGTATTGATTAAGAAATCGATAATATTGACAAATTGAGTTTAGGGTCACGATTTTTGTATACTATCTATTTTCTTTAAATTGTATAACCTTTTACACATTACATGCATTAGGATTTTAAAACAATTTTATAAACGATATGAATCTGTAACGGCTTTGGTCTCGTACAAAAGTATTATTCTATTTTGTACACTGTCGATATGATATATCAAAGTTTATATTGAATTTTAAATGTGTGCATGCATGCATTGTTTGCAATAATTTTTCCCAATAAACTGTGACTTCCATTTTCACTGAACAAGTACACATTTTTGTTTAAGGGCCAGCTGAAGCCCTTCTCCTGGTGACGGGTTTTCTCTCTGTGTTGAAGACCCATTGGTGGCCTTGTGTTGTTTTCTGCTCTTTAGTCGGGGTGTTGTCTCTTTTTCCCATTTCCATTCTCAATTTTTTTATTATATATTTTACGGGCAGTTGGGCAGTTTTATTTTGAACTGGAGAGCAGGTTTTATGATATAATTTTGTTTATATCTTTAATTTCCCATAGTATCTAACAAATCACCGTAAATGTTATTATCTAATATAATAAACATATTATTTGAAATTGTACAAAAGCTAGCTGAACTATATGATGCAATATTCATAATTGATGTATTCATTTTGGCGTCACTGATAAGGTCTTTGCATAGGAACTAGACACATTTATTCTAAAAACAGTTGTTGGCATGACACGGGTTATGTTCTTCTCATATATGTTATGATGGTATGATACTAAACCCCTAACGGGAAGGATTGTGTCTGATGTTCATATGATGAAATCATAATCTTTCAGTCAGTTTAATTGAAGTCTGGAGCTGGCATGTCAGTTAACTGCTAGTAGTCTGTTGTTATTTATGTATTATTGTCATTTTGTTTATTTTCTTTGGTTACATCTTCTAACATCAGACTCGGACTTCTCTTGAACTGAATTTTAATGTGCGTATTGTTATGCGTTTACTTTTCTACATTGGTTAGAGGTATAGGGGGAGGGTTGATATCTCACAAACATGTTTAACCCCGCCGCATTTTTGTGCCTGTCCCAAGTCAGGAGCCTTTGGCCTTTGTTAGTCTTGTATTATTTTAATTTTAGTTTCTTGTGTACAATTTGGAAATTAGTATGGCGTTCATTATCACTGGACTAGTATATATTTGTTTAGGGGCCAGCTGAGGGACGCCTCCGGGTGCTGGAATTTCTTGCTACATTGAAGACCTGTTGGTGACCCGCTGCTGTTGTTTTTTATTTGGTCGGGTTGTTGTCTCTTTGACACATTCACCATTTCCATTCTCAATTTTATTTTCCGACCTGCTCATTTCTCTGTTATTCATTGATCAACATGGAGTTCGGACGTCAGTTGTTCTTGCGATGAAAGATGACCATGCCGAATGATGACAAGAAGGATTCCGTTTGTCTACTTATCATTTATAAATCAGGGAAACAGCTAGATCCCCACCAAATCTCGTGCACTACGATGTTTCTAAACTTTCGATGTTTCTAATCTTTCGACAGTAACTAAAATTAAATGTTAGAAACAAAATGAATGAGTCTCGTCTGGAAAATGTCATATCCCACTCATTATAGTGGCAGAATCTATATGATAATAACTGCATTTTAACGCTTGTATTTACAGAGATTAATTTATTTGAAATAAATTAAAATTAAAGTACTGAACTTAACATTTTTTGTTTTTGTTATTTCATAAAACAAAATGGGTGTATATTTACCTCCCTGTGGTGGTATATTGAACCCCCTCATATACGACTCCAATCCCCCAAAAAGTATATGTAGCTATTTTTGACTCTTTTATATAGTAAAAAAAAAGTAGTATCCTTTAACTTTACTTTCTGCTATAAGAAAAAACCCCAGACCCAGTGAAGTCTACCTTATATCTTGAAGTTATCTAGAATTTGAAAATGAGGGTCGGTTGAAAACACAACTTTACGACAAAAGGGAATAGTGAACTTTACATTTCTATGTGTCAACGTTTCAGCAGCGCCTGTATACGGAGTATATATCTTCCAGTTGATACAATATTCCACGGCTTGGTGTATCTCGTATCATGATTTCCTTGATAAAGGCTTGCTGCATGCTCGTTCCAACGGAGTATATATTTTCCAGTTGATACAATATTCCAGGCCGGGCTTGGTGTATCTTTGGGGCTTGGTGTATCTTTGGGGCTTGGTGTTTTTGTTTCAAAGATGGTAGCGGAAAAGTTCCTTATGTCGTAACTACAATTCTGTCCCCTTTTCCCGAATGTGACCTACCGATTAAGACTTATTACCATGTACATCACGGTATGCTTAGTCTTTAGTTTTCCATCCTGTGTCTGGTGTACTATAATTGTTTGTCTGATGGTCTTTTTCTTTTCTAGCCATGGCGTTGTCAGTTTGTTTTTCGACTTATGAGTTTCAATTTCCATCTGGTATATTACACCTCTATTTTACACAGTTATATATATAAATATCAAATAAGTATCTAATAGTATATAGTTGGTACAAAATGTATCAAAATTGATTTACGATGATGTTTTGAACATTTTACTTAGCAATGATATATCACCCTCTGTCATGGTTAATTGAACCCTTCCTATACACCCCTTAATTTATAAATTTAACTAATCAATTTGAGAAACATTTCTTAATAAATTGTTCTCATAATTCAAATATTAGATTAACACATTTTAATTGCATTAACAGAGAAAGTAATTCATTTGCTAATCTCACTGACAATGACAAAGTTATATACTTAACCCATCAACACCAACACAAGTGAATAAACTAGGATCCTTTATAAATAGCTTTATGCACACGTGAAAATGTGAAAATGTTTTGCCGAAAACTAAAAGGGACATAACCACTACCTATATTTACTTTTTCAAACAATCATCATGACGTGGATTTTATGCCAGCTACATTGATTTTACAAAAACAAGGACGAATAATAATCAGGTAGATATTAACTCCTCGTGAAATCATATATTCCACTATTTTACTTAATCTGTGGAACAGTTTATTTCTTCAAAATTAATATTTCTTACAGTTACTCCTTTATAACATGTCGTCCGACTGGATCAAGGAAAACAAACATGATGTCATCATCATGCATAAAATAACACTTTTACATATTACTAGTATGTAGATAGACCATGACAGTATTATAATACTTCCACAGATAGACGACTTAACTTTTGACAACCGTCAATTATGGTTGGGTTTATTTTTAGCTTTATATTCGTTATCTATATCGTTTGTTTAAATGTGAGCATTTACTTCCTGGTTGATATTATAACAATGATCCTCAAGATAACATACAAAAAAAAAACGCGCAATCTATTGTTAACTAAAAGTTGGCGACTCCAACGGCCACTCCATACGTATTGGGGTTAATGAATGTATATAACATTCTCTAACTCTTGGTTGTCTTATGTCCTTCAGTTGGCTTTTCTTTCTTTCCCTTAAACAGAGCCCAGAGGGAAACACTTGCATTTTTGACTATCTTGAAACGGACACCAGAAATATCTCCAACAGCATGTTCTTTTCTTCCAAATCCTGCTACCAAAACTTTGTCGTTTTCTTCAACGTAATTCAGATAATTATAAACCGTCATTAGTTACGAAGGCGGTGATCTTCTTGCCGTTCTTTTATATAAGCTGGTTTTTTTTTTGGAATAAAAAACTATCATTGACTGTAGGCATAAATAAACGATGAATATAAAAAAGAAGATGTGGTATATGATTGCAACTACTTACATTGGGTCTCATTTGGGTGGTGGTGGTGGGGTGTCTGATCCCGGATCCCGCACAATACAGCATCGTCAGCTATAAAAGGCTCCGAAATGACCAGTGTAAAACAATTAAAACGAGAAAACTTACGACCTAATTTATGTACAAAGTAATGAACGAAAAATATGTAGCACAGCAACAAACGACAACCACTACATGCCCCTGACTTCGGACAGGTACTGTACGTACACACAGAATGTGGCGGGGTTAAACATGTTAGCGGGATCCCAACCCACTGGTGAAGAGTTGTCTCAATGGCAATTATACCACGTCTTTTTTTCTTAAATTAAAAATTCATATTAATTCTTGCCCAATAATATTAATTGATAAAAGGGTAGATAGATGGCTCAGAGCGCACATGCATTGGACCGAAACAACTGGGTGAGATGAAACGACCAGGATTCCTTAATTCTACTAAGCTTTTTTTAATGTTTGATTCTTTTGTCATTGCAGTGGGTAAAATGACAACAGTAACACAAGAAATCAGATGTGGGCCGTGCGACTTTCGAGAAATAGCAAAGCCAGCAGTCGTATGGTGTCCGTCTTGTGATGAAGGACTGTGCGACGAATGCAGCGGCCATCATAGCGCAGCGAAGGCCTCTAGGGGTCATAAACTTATAAATAGCGACCACTACAAAGAAATGCCGAGAAAAATGATTGAAGAGTTGAATAAATGCCTCGAACATGATGAAAAGTTTGAACTCTACTGTCCAAACCATGAAATTCACTGCTGTGTACAGTGCGTGAAAGAAAAACACGAAAATTGTACCGGTATAACGCTACTCAATAAAGTCATTGAAAACATCAAGTCTTCCGCCATGGTATCAACAATTACGCAACAATTGGAAAAAAGAATGGAAGGACTAATGAAACTTAAGAAAAATCGGACAGAGAATATCGATCGAATAGAAAAACAGTCGTCAGAGCTGTGCACTGATTTTCGACGCATGCGTAAGGAACTGGATCTAGTGCTAGATGAATTTGAGAAAACGTTGAATGAGCAAGCAACTGCAGTCAGGAAGACACAATCCATTATTGTATACAATACGATTGCTCAAATTGGGTCACACGAATCTGTATACAAAAACATGCATTCAGCTCTCCAAAAGGTTCTAGCATACGGAAGTGACTTTCAAGTTTACTCAGCGATTAAAAAGATCGAAGAAAATATCATGAATGAAGATAAAAAAACTGAATTGTTTTTAAAAAACTTTCATGGTTTACAAGAAATAAATGTTGCTCTCGAATGCAGCCAACAGTTGTCTTCTCTGCTGTCTAAAGACGTTTCGCTCGCAACTGTCACGACACCTAATTCCACGTTAGAATGTGATTTGAAAGTATTTGACAATACAGAAGCACAAAAGATATCAACATCTACAAGGACCACCGTGTCAGAATTGAAATTAAAACAGTATATACAAACAAGAATGTCAGCTTATTTTATGCTTACCACTGATATAAACATTACAAGCATCGTCCCGTTGCCTTCTGGACAGACAGTCATAACCGATTACGGAGGTAAACTAGGTATCATGATTTTCAGTAGTGATGGTGCTTTACAAGTCAGGAATACGAACCTGGGTACACCGCATGGTGCATGCCTGATTAGTGATTCTGTTATTGCAGTGTCGTTCCCTTTGAACAATAATATTAAATTATTACAAATTAACGGCTTGTCTTGTACAATAAAGAACACTTTTAGATTCGAGCAAATGTGTTTTGGTTTGTGTGTGAATTCGGAAGGAAACATTCTAGCCGCTACAAGAAAATCTGGTGACGGCGGTTTGACTATCATAAATATTAATGGAGAAATTATGAAGCGTATTCGTCTAGGAGTGCCATCAATTAATTATGTTCAATGCTGCAAAAACAAAATAATTGTAGCCGAATTCGAATCGGATAAGATTATCATGTATGACCATGAAGGAAATAAACTACAGACGATTTCTTTCGAAGGCGAACGCGACATCAGGAATATCTGCTTTGATAAACACAGTAATATGTTTGTTAGTGGATTGAAGGCAGCAAAAGTTACTATGATTTCAGAGAAAGATGACCATAGGCAAGATATTTTGGGACAAACGGATAGGTTTCATTGTCCAAAGGCAATTGTTTATGATCAGAAAAACAATACAATTATAGTTGCAGATAAAGACGGGCAGCATTCTGCTATTTATGACATTGTATACAAGTAAAACTTTTACAAACAACAAACGATAATTGTCTCGTTGAAGAGACAATAGACCAGGTCTTATTGAAATATTGCTTTTCTTGTTAAAATCGTCGTTTTAGAAATTACTAGGAATATTTGAAATAAAGGTAAACAGGAAAAGAATAGATGAACTTCTCTATTGCAATAAAAACAAAACTTGTCGAATATTTTTTTAGTTTTGTATGATTGATTGATTGATAAAGATCGTTTGCTTAATGTCATTTGTAGTTTTGATCCTAACGAACAAACAGCTTCCTAATTTATATTATTAATAAATAAAATTCGCAAAGACAAAAAAAAACCAACAAAAAACAAGTAAAAGAAACTAAAAGAAATTTCAAAACAAATGAAAATGAATGGATAATGTGTTCATTGGACACAGATGATGCCCTCTCTTGCGTATAACGTTATAAAAGGACATTACTAGAGTGACGCACCCCAAATTCAAATTTGATAAGTTATGAAAACATTTGGTTGAGGCAAACTTAAATTAGAGAACGGAAACAAATTCTGAGACGTACGGACGGACAAGGATAAAACTAACTGCGTCAATCGCCTGGGCATGCAGGCAGCATAAAACCTCTGTTTTTACGGTTTTATTGGCCACATAAAAAAAAAATAATACACGCACAAACTCAAAAACAAAACCATTAGAAAAAAATAAAATTAACTGGTGAGATCAGATTGAGAGAAGAGAGCCCGTAACTTAATTATCTTACTGACTTATAACAAAGAAGATGTGTTATGATTTACAATGAGACAACTTTCCACAAAAGACCAATTAAATGACACAGAAATTAACAACTAAAGGTCATCGTACAGCCTTCAACAATGAGCAAAGTTCATACCGCATAGTCAGCTATAAAAGACCCGGAAATGACAAATGTAAAACAATTCAAACGAGAAAACGAGTACATGATCGTACATGTATATTCCAACCGATTAAATGATTTTGACTTGACAACAAAATTATGTTTTTTGGAAAATATCTGGTAACACGTAAAATGTGTTCTTGTATGCATGACCAAACCTATTGTTGTTATAAAAAAAACCTAAAAATTACTAAAACACCGAACTCCGAGGAAAATTCCGAACAGAAAGTCCACCTGTAACTAGCAAAATCAAAAGCTATAACACATACCTGGCTACAAATAGACTTACAATTAGTCTGGCAAAGCTGCATAGTTACAAAATTATTTCCATACATAAATTTTCAAATGCTCTCGAAATCTTCTAAAATAAACAATACATGTCTATCATGTCATGGACTATACATATAAAAATGTGATTGCCAATTTGACAACTATCCACTAGAGACCAAATGGTGTGGAATAGAAAAAAAAACAACGGATATAATTGGGTATCCATCATCTTTTTTAAAACGACACAAAATTAGTGTACACATCTTGTAGTACTGCAACTGACATCGAAAAAGACGCTTAGTTAACGAGTTTAATGGTCCGGAATAACACACGGCTGCAAATTGTTTTAAATGATAGAATAATATCTATATTTTAATTTCCGTCGGGTCGTAAAAAGTTTCTATGGTCACATTTTTGTATTTTATCCCTTTAATGGGGGTACCCCTCAATTTACGGTTTTGAGTAGTTACCTTAAAATCCAAAAATATATTTTTTGGTTAAATTTCCCGCTATTTTCGTAAATATTTTCTATGCACATATCATCAAGGATCATCGGAATGATGAAGACATAAATATAATACCATCTCCAAGTAAAACTTAAAGTTGGCTGTTTTTTAGATAGAAATTTAACGCGTTTTTCTTTGAAAACGAGAAAACATATGATTCAAAAATAGTATTTGACATTTAAGAGGACAAAACATATTATTTCGATACTGCATGCAAATTTTGTTGAACAAATTCCAAACAATTTTGTCAAAAACTCAAAAATAAAAACATCATTTAACACGTTAAAAATAAAAAAGGGAAAATAAATAATTCCCATTTTGGCCCAATTTTGATATTAACTTTTTACATGAAGAATATGTACATTAATTTGTACAACAGGGACATTAGATACAAAAATAATCATCAATTCTATAAAATTCGTCAGATTCTTCTCATTTTATTTGTAAGAGAGTTTTGATACTCAAATATAGTTACTTCAATTTGTATAAAACAGATTTTCTCCACATTATTTGGTACGTTTACTTCTATAACAGTCTTATCTAAAGAGTATTGACACTCTTTGTTGCATGCGGTTCTTTTATTTCTTGACTTCAAGAGTACGGTCTAGTACTATGAGTAACATTTATAATACCACAAAGTATTACTTTTCTTGTTATAGCTCTTTTTACTAAAGAGTATCAATATTGCTCTCATTTTTTAAGAGTAGCAATACTCAATAAAGCGGTACCTACCTCCAACGTTAGAAAACTCCGGTGATTTTTTTTTCTAGAACCATTTTTTAGCATCTAGACTAGAGTTTTTTTTCTGACAGAGTATCGATACTCTTTGAAACTGTTTTCTACTTTAAGAGATTCGAAATTCTTCAAAACAGGTTTCTACAATGAAAATAATGATAGTATTGATACTTTTGGAAATAGGTTTCTAACTTAATATGCTTTTAAAAGATTTTCTACCTTGAGAGTATCGGTACTCTTTTAAACAGTTATCCACCTCGAGAGTATCGATACTCTTTTAAATAAGTTTTATACCATGAGTATATTGAGAGTATCGATACTCTTTGAAAAGGTATCCACCTCGAGAGTATCGATACTCTTTTAAACAGCTTTCTACTTTGAGAGTATCAATACTCTTTTAAATAGGTTTCTACCATGAGCATATTGAGAGTATCGATACTCTTTTAACACATGTTTCTACCTTGAGTATGATGAGAGTATCGATACTCTTGCAACACATGTTTCTACCTTGAGTATGATGAGAGTATCGATACTCATATCTATTTTTCGTTTTTAAAAAACATGGAAAGATTTGAAAAAATAAGGACTAATATAAGACTATCTGAGGTATGTATTGCTTCCTTCGATCCACAGATACGAATGGAGTACACTAAAAAGTCACAAAAGTTGAACTTTGAACATTAAATCTTTTAAAGCATGACAGTGTATAGCATCTTGATGGATTGAGTGAAGTTCTCAAGAAAACATGCAACCAAAATGTAATAACCCCTGGCGTGAGACGGACAACAACACATTCAAATGTATCACTTCTAAGTGGTTAAACAAGAATATAAATGAAGTTCATATTTTTTATAACCTAATAACATGAACCCCATCAAAAACAGGCGGTATCTCAGGTGCTCCGGAAGGATACGCAGATCTATTCCACATGTGGCACCTGTCGTGTTGCTCGGGTTAAAAGGGTCTCAATGACTATCAAAACAATAGAATATATTTTTATATTATCTCCAATATCCATCTCATCCTCATCTCCTATTAGGAATATAATATTAAGTAGTAAGGGCCATTGACAAAAAAAGAAAGATTATACTTTCATAGAACATTTTATAAAGATAAAGATGAATAACCTTTTATGCTTGAAAATTCAAACTTTCTCAAATGTATTATAACTAGATCAACTATGCCACACGCTCCAATAGTTAACCTAGTATATTCTGTATGATTCCACGTTTTATGCATGCAAAATATTAGAAAAAAAAACAAATAAATTCATTGTTGTATATAAGTCCATATTTTATTGCTTGATCATTATGAACGCTATTTTGAAATAAAGATTAAATATTATATCTTGTATTTTGTGTGTAAACATAACAATTTATAAATCATGTTTGCTTTGATCATGTTGATATTAATAAGTTAATCTGATAGGATTATTGTGTATAATTTAACGAAGACCAATCAAATAACATGATAAAAACAAAAACAAACAAAACGAAGAGAAGAGAAATGAAATATTATACATCGTTATACAATATTGTATCTGTTTGACAACTGCACGTTAGAAATAATTGCCGATAGTAATCGATAAGCTCTGCCGTCAATCCAAGTACGATTGATGCCATGCAGATTTTGATATTTTACTTTTAAGATGTGTTCTCAACAATATTTTCTGCAATGTTTTATGAATAAAAAAAGTTTCACAACACATATGTTCGAAGATGGATAATAAAGTTCCTCAAGACTGATTTCCATATCTGGATTAAAAGGTCCATCAATACTGATTTCTTCAGATCGTGTGTACGTGTCCCTCATCATCAATTATTGACAATAATCTGAAAAAATAAATGTTATTTTTTTGACAAAATGTTATCAAAATATTTGCAGATGTTGCGTTCTGCAATGACTTGCATTGTATATTACTGTCTGAGAAACTTAAGAAACCGCTTAACAGTAAAACTGTCTAAAATTGAATCTTTATCTATATATCAATTTGAATTAAAAAAAAATAGAACGGTGCATAATTACAATGCATTTAGGAACATGAAATTCAAGAACCCGATCATGTACCCGATATATATGCAATTTTTTGACCATCACAACCACTCTTTCAGAGGTCTGTTGACAGTCAACTTTCTGGTCTATCTACTATAGTTTTCAAGAGTTGGTTTAAATTTTCTGACCTATACATGACGTGCTTACTCATATAACATATACCTATTGTATATTTTTTAAAGATTTTCTCGTCCTCAGTATGCACGTAATAATTGCCACTGGACGTTAAGCATGCCTCACTATATAAACAGATGTACGTGTTATTCTAATGGATAGTATTAATTGGTTAGCAGATCATTTTGTTTTAGTTTTTGAAATTATTCTGGTAAAAACAAATAAAAAATGTGCAAAATTGAGCTTGACGACATATTCAAAAGAAGAAATGATTCGTATTTTCTATCATGTCAATATTTAATTTATATTTAAATGTGATAATACAGATACACATGTACGAATACACAAGCATGCACTATTTTCTTTTTTCGCCTTCTTGATTTTATTCTAAGCTTTGATGGGTATTGACTTAACTTAGATCGAGAATGGACGAAAAAGGCAATTACTACTTATTCCACCTTTTAAATAAAAACAATCAATTTCAAACAGAATACAAAGTGTGATATCATATTAGTATTCATGTTATATGTCATGCATGTATACAGGCCGTTGTTTTGTTCATTTTATTTACATGTACAACCAACCCATTGAGATTGTGTATGTATTTTTTATAACTTATATTGTTATTGCATTAAAATATTGACAAATATTCCCTTTTGTATTTTGTATTGATTGGATAAGAACACCTATTTTGTCATAAACACTGTGGAATTGGTCATATGATGCAACATATAGATGACTTACCTCCGGTGTTTCCTGTTCGCCCACTAAAAGCTGTCTTACATCGGATGGCACGGGATCAGTGCCATCCACAGAATCTTCAAGTGCATTTTTGTCATATGGCTTGAACGAATTTAGTCGCCAAATACATCCCTCTGGAATATTGTGTCAGTTGGTATTTGTTACTCTGCATATTCTGTATATAAAAAGACAGTTTATTCGTCCACCATAATCTGGCTTCTTGCGTCAAATACGTTGACCAGACAGAATTGCCCTTTTTTAAAACATCCATGTCTAAAAGGTGAAAAGAGGCCATCAGTACTGGTGGATTTGAATTTGGTAGCAATGGTAACCCATTTGGTCTCACTTTAAAAAATCCTCTTCGGAGAGTTTTCCATGGTTGTTCTGAATTTTTTCGATAGTATACATTCACTGACTTGTTTGCCTCATCATATCTGTATCTAAAAATATTTGACTTGGAATGGCTTTTAACTCCAGCTATGCATGGGTCTAGCCAACCGCTCACATTATAGCACCCATGCAGTTCCTGTGCATTATACAAATGTTGATGTAGTCCAGGAAGAGTTGTGGCATCCGTGTGCCTCAGTCTATCGGAAAATACACTAAACATTTGGTCAATGTCTTCATGCGTATGACCAACATACAGAAAGGACAACTGAATCTACAAAGTATTTTTTTACACTATTACAGTATTAATACTTTCCATGGTTTTAATATCATAAATAAATGCTAAAGAGTGTATGTGCTGTTTTATATATCAGTTATTTAAGATAGAAGGAGTGGGTAGACTAGAGATTTTTTCACATTGAGATACTTATCTATGAAATTGATAAGAAGGATGCTTCTGGTAATTTTTTTAAAGTCTTGTCAGTTCTGTTCATATACATGTATATATGCATGTACGCCCGTGCTTTTCTGAAACGTGTTATTACATTTGGACAGTATGTTTGTTTGGATTGGGAAAAAAACCATTAGTTTTCGCAGCTATTTCGTCATTCAGTGATTAAAAACAATTTACGTTTATATACATGTTGATTTGACAATAGAATCATGTATAAAAATTGTACAGCATTTTCAAAAATACTCTGGATTCCGCCTCAACCGCGACTTTCAAAATCTAATCGGATCCAGGTCCTACCAAATAAACAATAATTATATATAGCGTTTACAGAATATCTTCAGGAAATGAACATATGTATTTTTTTCTTTCTTTTTTTTTCTATTCACCCCGTTACAGCCTTATCAACGTATATCTTGTATCTTTCTTTTAATCATATTGATGTAACGGACTTAGTACATGTATTCTTAAAGGCCAATATGAAACACTTTAGAATATGACTTCTAACTTTTACATTAGGGCACGCATTATTTTATTTGGCTTACCTCATAGAAAACTCGACGATGGACCAGAAGTTCTAGAAATGAAAGGATAAATCTGTTTTTTGTTTTCCCTAAAGCAATTATCTGCCTGGAGGTACAATACTGGAGGTAATGGACGTCCCTAGAATCAAAATTATAATATTATAATAAACATGGAAATAAAGTAATTATAAATCATATCACTTTGAATCACGTTTCACTATTGATGTACTATCGGAAGTACATGTACTGTAATACTGTATTGTATTTATATTTATCTTAACAATGTACTATGACAAGCCGTATCCTTCTTTATTCTAACTATATCTAACAAACTTAGAAATACATTTCATTTAGTTTATAAGATATCGTATATAGTTCATGGGATGACTATTACAGTTTACATGGTACTTTATTTATGGTTTATAAAATATTTCATACAATATTTAAGATATCTCATTTAATGTTGTTTATAAAATATCTTATAAACTATACATGATATCTTAACATCTAAACAAAAATATATAAGTATATCTATATATAAATGTTACATAAAAAATATTTATAAGATACCCTATAAAATATAGGTACTCCCGTATTAATTATAATGCCGTGCATTGACCTACATGTATAATGGTTTACTTTAATAAATTGTTATTTGGATGATAAATTGTCTCATTGGCACTCATACCACATCTTCCTATATCTATATATCAGATATCTCATATAATATATATAAGATATCTTATATTATATATTATCAACTTTTTATAGGATATCTTATGATACAATGTATACGCTTATGAACTTTATACGATATCTTATGCACTTTATATAAGTATAAATGTAATATACTTAATAATATGTATTCTAAAGTTTGTAAGATATAAAAGATAATAAAAAAATGAGATCTTTGAAGTTATATAATTTAGATATTTAACCTGTCAAATTGACGTGAATCTATTTGACCCAAATGCTCATATTATTTTTTATCACGTATTCAAATGTATGTATAAATTACAAAAAGTCCAAAAGAAACCATTAGCAATGTATTAATGGACTTTTGTTCATCATAATGTACATGTATCGGCTCTCAAGTATTATAGACAAGATGCGTACACCTATCTTAATTTCCATAGCAACTGCCGATGGTCATACTACCCGATTGACATAAATAGACAGACACGCACGTGCAAATGCATTTTTTTCTTCGTAGGGTAAAAAGATTATTTTGACAAAATTGACTGCTACCTACGAAATTAAAATAATATTTAAACTTTTTTTTTTATATATTTTATCGAAATCGTAGTTATGCCCCTTTAAGATAAGATTTCAAACATCGTACCCATTTGCACATTGTACCTTAGAAATATGTATAAATATAGAACAATATGTTTCATTTTTAAGAAAAGATCGTAACAAAACTAAAAACAAGTTTTCTTTACTTAACACTATCAGTTTTTCATAATCATATCAATGTCACTCATATTTGAAATGAAAATTAGTTAACTTTATTTTTTTAAGATCAACATAACAAATTCATATTAGCTATTACTTTGACATGTAATATAAAAGATGTGCTATTATTTTGACCTGTTATATAAATAAAGGAGGTGCATGTGCTCCGTATGAGGAAACTGTGTCAATTACAATCCACAAATAAACTTAGTGTATGTCAACATCTGTTACAAATTAATATTTACCTTTGAAGCCTCCCACAGTAACTTCATCAAGATGTTCAACGTCAGATTGGAATCATGTTTATACTGTTAAATATCAGTGAAAACAAATTTTTGATGTGTGCCATGGTTAATGGCACCAGTTACGTGTGTTTTCATTGGAATGGTTGAAGCAAGGTCCTGCAAAATAAAAACATGTTTACATGTTTTTCTCTCTGACCTAAGACAATTAATATTCAGCTAAATTATAAAAATACAATACATGATTGCTTTCCTTCAATCAATTTTTACCATGACGAGTTTAAAAAAATATCTTTGTTGAAAAATCATAATAAAATAACATACAATTTTGTCTCATTTTAATATCCTGTCGTGCTTTTATAATATACATGTATACTACCATAACTATGAGTATATAAATAACACATTCAGATGATCTTCTGTTTTGTTAAAATTACTACAACTTATAATAATACGTAAAAAATACCAACACTTGCATTATTACTAGTATAAAAAGTCCATGGTTACAGAACTGACTAGTAATTTATGTCCCCAGACTAATTTTCCTAGGAATTCAAGTTCATCGTATTCCTAGATAAAAACGTCCATGTCCTTTTTTTTTATCATAAAAATATTTATGAATCAAATTATTTACATATGAACAATGGAACTTCAAATGTTCTATAATTATATAAGAGATGTGCATTTTGATTATTAATAAAACTCATATTCCCAGGCTAATTTTCCTAGGAAATCATGTCCATGTCATTATTATTCCAAGGTAAAAATGTCCATGCCCTTTATTTTAAAAGGTTTGAAAAATGTTGTGTTTTATCATTGATTAAGAGTTTTGCATCAATTTCTATTGCCCCAGACTAATTTTCCTTGGAAATCATGTCCATGTCATTTATATTCCTAGGTAAAAACTCTCACGGCATTAAAAAAAAAATTGAGGAAAAAGTTAGTAAAAAGATTTCTTACATTTAAACGTAGACGATTTTACATGTAACATTAATTTGTTTATAATATCAAACGAAAAGTCTTATTACATACAGACAGGTAATCAGAGCTTTGATTGAGGAATAAATATCCCCTTATCTAAGATAATTTTCAAATTCTATAACAGCACATATAAAAAAGAAGAGCAAACATGCTTACTTACTTTTCCTTTTCTATCTTTAAAATGTGGTAAACTGGTCTTAGTATTGTCCATTCCATCAATTATCAAACTGAGATACCTGTCAGGCCGCCTACGAGATATCGTTCTCCGACGGTAATATGCCAGTTTCTCCATTCTTGAAGTAATGAAACAGACATTAGCTGTGCTTAGAAACATTATTAGCGAGTATGACCAGAAATGTACTGTGTCTTTTTTCTTTCGTTTTTGTTCTTTGCATCAATCTGACGAGTCAATAAGAGGAGTATAAGGCGCCAGTTTAACCACGCCACTTTCTGTATGTGCCTGTCTCAGGTCAGGAGCCTGTTCTTCAGTGGTTATCGATCATATTATTTTTTCATAGCTTTGTACATAATTCAGGCCGTTAGTTTTCTCGTTTGAGTTCTTTTACATTGTCATTTTAGATGCATTTATTAGCTTTCCTATGGGGTATGGATTTTGCAGATTGTTGAAGGTCGTACAGTGACCTTTGCCGAGGTGTTGACTCATTGGCAATCATACCACATTTCTTAATAAAATAGCGAATGCAAGTGTTGAACAAAATGACAATCAAAAATATAAGTTCTCATTAATTTTAATTTTTTTTATTTCATTGTTTGTATTGTATTATGAAAATTATTGATGTTGTAATGTTTATGCTTTTGGGCCCATTATTGGCAATCAAAATATCTCCTTCTTCTTCTATATGAATTATCCAATTTCATTTAGGATTAAAAAGAAATGAACACACAGTAATAAAATATTGCCTTAAGACATACGATAACTTACATGATCCGATGAAGATGGGGCTTGTTTTTCTCTGAAAATAGCTTGTCTTTTCTGCGGATTCAGTTGAAGCTGTAGTGCTCTGTCAAGTTTTACGCATGTTGTGCACTTTGTAAAAAGATTTGTCTGAAATAAATATATATTTTTTTTATATAAAATGCACACTGTTTAAAAATATTACAGAAACAATTAACCACTAAAAACGTTTCTATATTTATATAGATATATATTGTCTCTTAGCTAGAAATGTTTGTACTGCCGTCTTTTGGAAAAATTATAAGTAGACAGAAAGTAAGGAACAAACTCGACACAACTAAAGACCTGATTCCCAGAAGACCTTTAAATTGCATATAAAAGCTTATTCCATCGTAGAAAAGAACAAGATTAAAATGATAAGAATTTTTTCAAAAACATGGACAGTTGAGAATAAAGATATATATAAAGTACATGATTATTATTATGAATTTTGTTCGTGTCTTTTATTCTTTTCTCAAAAACATACGTGTACTTATAATGACTGATTGGGCTGCTTTTTAGAATTGATGAATTTTGAGAAAATGAATTAATCTCAATCAAAATGTATCATAAACAAAACTTACTGATCTGATTTTAACATGACCATAAAACTTCCTCCAAATGGCGTAAAAAGATGTTGTAGACATGAAATTATTGAAATCCATTATCTGTTCGTTTCTATATGCTATATAGATTTCTTTCTTCCGCATTCCAAAAGGCAACCAGACTTCTTGTTGATGAGGTGGCCATTCTCCACGTTGAGCAATGTATTCTCCCAACCAACGGATAGCTGCTTGCTTTTGTTCACTAAAAGACTGGCCCGCTTTAGAGTTTCTTGTTAGGTTACTATTCTGCCATTTTTTTCTGTATCTGTAAAAGCTACTCTTTGTTATACTATGTCCTTGTAACCATGCTTGTTGACAAACCACATTTCCATTTATACGAAAAGTAAACCTTTGATTACATGTACTTTCAGATGATGGTTGAAAGTCTTCAAATTTTCCGGAAAACCACTGTTCCCTTTCTTCCATGTCTAGAGTCCAATATAATGTTCTTAATTTCTTTATAACTTTTCTTTCATAGAATTTTTTAGAAGTACATATTCTTTCGCATCCACACTTTTTCGTAGCTTTCTTTAAGGCCAAAGAACCTGTTTTTTTCATTATCATAGACGTTGTGTTGGCTTTATCTGAAATGGTAAAATGAACCTTTGTTTATAGTTTTATTTTTTAAAATACTCATACTAGAAACCATTATTATTTTGAAAATTGATTTGTCTTTTGTATAACATTAGTTGCGAATGAAATACTTCTAGTGATCTATAACCGGCAATAATAAATTGGAAGATTGCACCTGTTTGTTCTTTTTTTTATATGATGCTTACATGTGTTTGAAGAATATACAGCCGTTAAATATAAAAAGGAAGAGGTGGTATGATTGTCAATGAGACAACTTTCCACAAGAGACCAAATGACACAGAAATTAACAACTATAGGACTATACCGTTCGACCTTCAACTGTGAGCAAAGCCCATGTTATTGGTTAAAAAATTCATTTAAGGGATTGACAGCAACGGGAAAGTGTAGAAATGGTTCATAAAAAAATTGTACTCCATAAACAATATAAAGATAAAAAGAATTGTTTTTATTAACTAAAACATTCAAAATAAACTATTTCTTCTATTACATTAATATATATATTGAGTTACTTAATTATTGTCTTCATTTGTTTTTGTTGTTGTTATGCTGTAAAGTTTATATGGCAATACAACTTTGAATTTGAATTTGATTTTGAAAATTTATTTTAGATTTATGTCAATTATTTATAAAATACAAGAAGCAATAAAAACGTATCAAATAGTGTTGTTGATACTGATAAATATACCGGATTGATTCTTTTATAACTTGAATTTAGTTAATAAGTTGTTAAACCAGAAAAAAAAGTTACTCCTCGTACTATTTAACGATTGAACAAAATGCTTAATAAAACAAACTGTATTTGTAATATAATCGTATAACACCAAGAAATTGGTTTTAATCAATAATGCAACGAACCTCTACGTCCCTTTGAAACTGGTGTACTAGTCTTGAAATTAGGATGTTCATATTCCAAATGCCCAACAGGTTCCGACTGTGTGGAAGATCCACTTGTTGGCAGTGTTGAGCTAATGATGGACAAATTATCTGTACTATTAGAATCCGAATTCCGTTCAAAAAGATCTTCTTCGCACAAAACAGGTGCTCTTACGGGTGGCGGTGGTTCATCATCAATAAAATCATAAACTGCTGGAAACCTTTCAGCAATTGGCGACGGTATGTGGATGTGCCTTCTCTCCACATTATCTTGTATAAGTGATAATTCTTCAATACTGTTTTCGCAAATACTTGATGTTTCTAAATCACTCTCCTGAAAATTTCTTCCATTAAATGAACCCACACTGTTTGCCAAAGTTTGTTCACTAGATTGCACAAAGACCGATCTTTCTTCAATCGAACGCTCGTGTTCAGTAACATCCAAGGTTTCACTATTTTGAAAATTATAAGACACTTCAAAACTTGAAACTTCTGTTATGCTTGAATCGTTTACAGTATTTTCCATTGTAATCTTATATATTTTAATTTTAGTTTGAGTAATAACGAACCACCATTTTGAAAGTACCTCGATGAGGAAACATAGTACCTTTAGTCACATGACCCTTGTATCATCTCCATGTTCGTGTAACATTAGAAGTTACATTATACTTCACAGAAATGCTTCGTAAACTTGTCATAAGAAATTCATCAATTTTACGTATAAAGAAAAGATTATGATAAGCAGCAGATTGCCTTTAATCTGATAAAAACACCAACAAACACAGTTGTTTGCACAAGAAGATTATTCAATGGACCATAATACTATTTGCATTCAAAACACTTAATTATATGCATGTATTAACGTCTATGTATTATTCACATTATCTTAAATATCATGCAGAACCCCAAATACTCTGGAGAGGGGGGAGGGACACTTACTATGTAATGAGTGGCATGAATAAGTCACTATTTCATGCTCTGTGATACATGAAAATGAATATTTTGAATTAAAAAAAATCGTGTCTGAAAATCATTTGACGAACTGATTTGAACCAAACTTGTGGTAATTCTTGGTATAGATACTTATCATCCATGCGGTCATGTTGTGGAACGAGATCTTTAAATTAGTATCTGGTACCGAGATGTTATATAAATATTTCAATGAAGGAACACATACTGTTCAAATAAGATATACAGGGTACCGTAGTGTGATTAAGAAATGAAATAACATAACACAAACTTTAACTAAACACGTAAAAGTTAATTAGATGTGTGATTTCAAAATAACGAAAGAAATGTCAACGTAAAACTGGTCTGTGTTCATTTGTAATACCAAACAATTCTATATTTTATTTTTTTTTATGTTGATTATCCCAATTTTTAAAATGTTTTGAAATTTGGAAATTTTTTCCAACTTGAAATCATTATAATGTTGAAATTCTAAAACTCTTAAAATTTAATAGTTCAGTTATTTGTTTTAGCGTTGAAAATGCTAAACTAAACGCGTAGCTTTGATCATTTCGCTTATTGAGAGCTTGAATTTTTTTTGGTAGTTTTTGATAAAAAAAACATAAAAAGACTAAAAATATGAATTTTAATCATGATACAAGTAGCTCTTGCTTGATTTATTGCAGGCTATGAATATAAGATAAATTCAACTGAATTTTACATTTTTTTTACATGTAGGTGCTGTGCTGTTACACCACTGTCCATTATTGAGGCGAGGGTTCATTACCTGCAAACATGTAAAATTCCGCAACATTCTGTATGTGCCTGTTCAAAGTCAATGATAGCTGACATACTAAAAATTTTTAAACTTTATTAATTATACATTCTCACTTTAGGTATTATACAGTCACGTTGTTTATTTCTGTATATCATACTTGTTTTTCATTCATTGTATCGTACATGAATCTAGGTTGAATTGTTTTGCCTTTGTCATTTCGAGGCCTTTTGAAGCTGACTATGTGGTAAAGGTTTTAGATCATTGTTGAAGGAAATACGGTAACCTATATTTTTACCTTTGGTGTCATTATGTCTGGTTGGCAATAGTACCACATCTTCGTATTTTTATATTTAGATTCATAACAATCCAAATTGTCTTCATTAGAATATCACGAAGATTATACTAGACATATGATTGAGGTGTCCATTACATAAAATACGCATTTAAAAAAAACAAAAGGTTCGTTTCTGATTAACTCCCTTTTAAAAATATATTTGACACAAAAAACGTGTCTTTTTGGTTTAGGAGAAGTGGATATATATGCTAATGTGATGAAGAGAGGCAGCGATGCATAATGATTTAAAATTAGTTTTAAAAACATCTCAACAAGTTCCTATCTTATTTTGAGTTCAAAGACATATATAAGGATTTAGTATATTGCGAGGATTTCAGTTAACATTTCCTCAAAATAGTCTCTTGCCATAGAAATCACATGTGAAATAGGTCCTTAATTTTTCACATAGTGGTAAAACGTACAGTTTAAATTACCAGGCACACGAGAAATGTAAGCGTGTGCGCTTCTGTATACGATATAATTATGAATTTCATATTAAATATATTCATTTTGCATGAACACCCTGAGGGGTTCATATCTTTCGGTGAGTTTTGATATCGCTTCTTTGAGCCATTCGGATATTCTAAGCAACACGATTCTCGGAACGTGTCGGAAATGTTTTAAGGCATGTAGAAAACAAAATGTGAAGATATGAAAGATAAAATGAATGAATCCAGATTATGAAGAAAATTGAGTGTTGAAACTTTTTTTGTGATTGATCAGAGCAAATTGTTTTTAATATGTATCAAGTTTGCCGAAACAGGGAATTGCAATATAGGATTAAGACTGTGAATGTAAAACACTAAGACAAGTGGTGTGCATGTACACTCCCAAGTAATAGATAAAATACTCAAGCCTTGAATTAAAGGTAAATTCAAATGGTACATTAAGCTATATACATTTGTCTATGTACAACTAAAATACAAAGCAATTACATATTTTCAATAAAGATGTTTTATCATTATCATTATTTTATTAACAGTAAATTATTTCAAATTCAAAGCAAAATAATTTAGCAACCATTTGGTGACACATACATTATGTAAGTTGGATCAAGTTCACGTATTAAATTTCTTTTTTCTCAAAGAAAGCTTTATTTAAATATGTTCAAGTCAGAAAACCATACACAAATTCTGAAGAAAAAAAAAATCCACAATATTAATAACGAGCCTCTTTTGAAGTCGTAAATATTATGTACATATGTAGAGTACGGTTGACATAAGTTGTACATATTAAATCAAATTGAAAACTTTCAAAATTTGTCAAACGTCTTTGTAAAAAAGTGGTATGGTCGTAGTGAGAACGTGATGAGCGTAGAAAGATCTTGATAAGCGTAGTGAGGTCGCAGAATAAGCGCGGTGAAAACGTCGTATAATCGTAGCGGGATCGTTGTAGAAGCGTACTGAGGACGTAGTAGCATCGTGAAAGCAATGGAAATTTACATTTGCATGCCGCTCATACTGCGACCTCACCACGATCTGAATTTATTTTAGATCGCGGTGAGCGTGGTGCGATCGTGGTCTAGTGGGACTGGGGCTTTACGTTATTTTCACTATGCTACTAGGTCCTCATTACGTTTCTACAACGATCCTATTAATTACGATTAAACCACGTTTTCACCACGCTTATTCTGCGACCTCACTACTATTATCACGATCTTACTACGCTCATCACGTTCTCAATACGACCACACCACGATTTATCCGATTGCAAAACGATCTCATCCCGCTTTTTTCTGCGAGCACGCTCTTACCATGATCATTCTTCGATCTGATCACGTTCATCTCGCGATCCATCTACGCTCTTAGCAATACCATGCAGATACATAATGTAACGTCAACATCATATTTCATATAAATACTGGTCTATTCCTTGTAATTGTCATAATTAATACGTAGAGTTCTCGAAAACAACACAGGCATACATGCCATCAAAATCTATCATAACTCGTTGGCGTAGTGGTAGGGGTAGAGGTATAGCGAAGTAACCTCTGACACGAGTCCTGATCCAGTAGAGATGTCGGATCAACCAATCCAACTAAGCTTGGTTTAACATAGATGTGTCATGCATGCATGCATAGTTGAGCTGTTGGAAATATGGACACTTGTTCTAAATTGCATTATATAGTCAAACACATATGATTTATCTTTCTATGATGGGATGTTATACTAATGTTTCAGAAAAGGGAGAAGATTTGGTACCATAAAAACGTTTAATCCCGCTGCTGTTGTTTGCACCTGTCCTAGTCAGGAATCTGGTGTTCTGTGGTTGTCGTCTTTTATGTGTTTCATAACTATTCTCGTTACTCGTTTATTCTATAGATTACACAATTGGGTTTCCCATTTGAATTGTTTTACAATAGTAGTGTTTGAGATCCTTTATAGCTTACTCTTCCGTGTGTGACTAGGCCCCGTGAAGACCGTATCTTGAATTATAATGATTTACTTTTATAAATTGTGACTTGAATGGAGAGTTGTCTCATTGGCACTCATACCACATCTTCCTATATCTGAGCACAACATGGAGAGCTTTTATATGTTTTATTTGACAATGACAATGAACATGTCAGGTCGTAAGACCAGCGTAAAGAAGACGGCATGAACTTGCAAGAGTCGTGCTATGGTCTTGAACAACATAGTATGAACTTGGTATTGTCGTAGTAGAAGCGGTGCTGGGTTACATGGAGAACGTGATGGTCGTAGTAACGGCGCTGTGAGACCAGAATGCAATCTCTCCGACTAGTCTCTCCGACTATAGAATCGAACTTTCACTACCGTCTCTCGCTACGATGGTACAGCAACTTTGTGATCTAACCATGACCCCACTACGCTCTCGGCACGTTTCTACTGTACGATTGGAGTTTAGCCACTACCACACCATGATTTTTTTAACATGTTCAAAGGTCACGCTCATCATTATCATGAAGACCTTACCACGACCGTACCACGAAGAGGAAGACAATAATAGGCTGCTACTATACGCGCTTGCCGTCCCCAGTACGACCTCACTTCGATTTTACTGTCTTTACTCTGATTTCGTTCAAGAAGAATCTCATATATGATAATATATATAGATACATGATGCTTGAAGTATGATTTATATAT